>NC_090386.1:94904134-95229063 GCF_036365525.1 Heterodontus francisci | reverse complement strand
AGGATTCATTTATGCATACACTCTATTTTCTGCCAGCCAATCTTCTATCCATGCTAATATGTTACCCCCCACACCATGAGCTCCTATTTTGCGCAATAACCTTTTATGTGGCACCTCATCAAATGCCTTCTGGAAATCTGAGTACAGTAAGTCAACAGGCTCCCCTTTATCCACAGCACATGTTACTCCTTCAAAGAATTCCAATAAATTGGTTAAACATGATTTCCCTTTCACAAAACCATGCTGACTATTCCCGATTACCTTGAGTTTTTCTAAGTGCCCAGCTATAGCCGCCTTACTGATCGATTCTAACACCTTCCCCATGACAGACGTCAAGCTAACTGACCTATAGTTACCTGTTTTCTGCCTCCTCCCCTTCTTGAATAGAGGGGTTATATTTTCTATTTTCCAGTCAATGGAACCTTTCCAGAATCTAGTGAATTTTGAAAAATTAGCACCAACGCATCTACTACCTCATTAGCCACCTCTTTTAAAACCCTAGGATGAAGTTCATCAGGACCCAGGGGCTTGTCAGCCCGCAGCTCCATCAGTTTGCTCAGTACCGCTTCCCTGATGACTGTAATCTCACCAAGTTCCTCTCTTCCTTCCACCTCCTGATTTACAGCGATTACTAGAATGCTTTTTGTGTCCTCTATAGTGAAGACAGAAGCAAAATATTTGTTCATTTCATCTGCCATTTCCTTATTATCTACTATTGACTCCCCATTCTCACTCTCCAGAGGGCCAACACTCACTTTATTTCCTCTTTTCCTTTTTAAATACCTGTAGAAATTCTTGCTATCTGTTTTCACATTTAATCATTCTCTGCCATTCTTTATATTCTGACCAATCATTTGACCTGCCACTTCTCTTTGTGTAATTATATGCTTTTGCCTTAAGTTTGATGCTTTCCTTAACTTTTTTAAATTAACCACGGATGGTTGTCCTCTCCTTAGAATTTTTCTTTGTAGTAGGAATATAGTGAATTCTGTTTGTTTGCCTAGTACAAATTGTCCTTTACCCATTAACCTTGACGACTGCATTTATCTTTCGCTCCCTGTGAGAAATACCATGGAAGACTGGTTCAATTTAAAGTTTTCTATCAGAATTTGGACGAATCCATTTGTTTAAACTGCAGAATTGGAGCGAACCAAAATAATGATTCTTTAGCAACCTATTAATTGCATTTAGGTGACCAAAATTGTGTAATCTAGTCAGTAAATGACACAGTTACAGGTTGTAAATACAAATACCTGAATGTGTCCACAATGTGATTATTTAAAATATATAGAATTAAGGGTTGATTGAACAGTCTGTGGATCCTGCAGTTATTACTCGGAGGAAAGAATATGGATTTCAGCTGCCAGTGAAAGAGTGAGGAAATGTTTGAGTAAAAACTTCTTCCTGTAAAGGACAGGCAGATTGTGGATCAAAGCTTGATTATTTTCAGGCTCCACGAGTGCTGCAGTGATCGACTCCAGACCCTGCCAATGTAGTAGTGGTTCTGTAAGATACCCTTCCTCACCTAATTCTCTTGTCATGTCAAGATTTGAAGCAGTCTGCTCCTGCTCCTCAGGGATATGGGTGCAGTGTTGGGGAAGGAAGGGAGTGATCCCAGGTTTGAGCCAATGACAGAAGTATGTTTGTTGTTTTGCAGTGAGTTTAAGGAGTTAGGCACCAGATGGTAAAACAAGACTTCAAGCGGAGGGAATCTAGGTTGCTGCACACCTGGAGGGAGAGATTCAGAGAGTCACACCTGGCTGAAGTTTATAATCTTGGAGCACTAGAGTGAATGCTGGAACAAGAGGTGTTGCAAATTTGGGATTCAGCATTGCTGGTCACTCCTGCCAGTGGGCCCCAAAATCCTGAATGTACTTTTACCCATTGGCTGTATAAATGTGTGTGTGTGTGTGTGTGTGTGTGTGTGTGTGTGTGTGTGTGTGTGTGTGTGTGTGTGTGTGTGTGTGTGTGTGTGTGTGTGTGTGTGTGTGTGAAAAAGGACTTTAGTGAAATGACACAAATTGTGAAGCAGCAAACCGATTGATTTTGCATTATATGATGAACAGAATATCACTTTCACAGTGAGATTCATCTATTTCCTTTAGCTCATTCTAACAGTCAAATAACAGGATTGACCACTTTCATGTCCATGGCTGAACTCACTTTACAGGACTCACCTTAAAAAATGACACCTTGCAAATCCCACTCGAACTGTCCAAATTAAAACTTGACACTGACCCTTCCAGAGAGGGCGAGCAAGATAAAAGCTTGATCTCTGACCAATCTACCAGAGCGGCCAATCAAACGGACCTTTATGTATGACAGTGACAGCCACATTGTTTCATCTGGGGCGTGTTTATGGTCTGTGACCTTTCATCAGACCTGAAACGTTAACTCTGTTTCTCTCGCCACAGATGCTGCCAGACCTGCTGAGTATTTCCAGCACTTTCTGGTTTTATTTCAGATTTCCAGTATTTTGCTTTTATTTTAATAATTTTCAAAAAGTCTAGGAGATCCAATCCATTGAGGGAGTTTGGGAATTTTAACCAGAGAGGATTTTGTCATCAAAAGGGACTGTGTAATGTATAAGTGTGGTGTGAGTTTTTCAACTGTTGAATAAGTAAAGAAAATTTGGGGTATCAGGTATTTACAAAGTACTATTTAGTTAACTGGGGATTTATTTTAGTTTAGTTGTTATAATAAAAGACTTTGAATGTGGAATGTTGTGTATGTAGTTAAATTGGTCTGGGAGTTCATATCTCGTATTTTTCACATTATCAATCTCTCTGATATCATAACACGACACTTCAAAATTACTTCATTGGCTGTAAAATGCTTTGAGACATTTGGTGGTTGTGACAGGCACTAGATAAATACAAATCTTGCTTTCTCTGTATCAAATGGATGGTCGTTACCTGAAAAGAAATCAATGTTCTTTCCAAGAATGTAAAAAGAGCAGTAGGAAAGCATTTAAACCAACATGAAATAAATAAATGGCATTTGTATACTGCCTTTCACAATGAAATCGAGGCATTTGCTGTTGATATTGGCCACAGCATTAATCATATTAGCTTCACTTATAGAATCTGGAGGCTATTCAACCCATTGTGCCTCAGCTAGCTCTTTGAAATGACTATCCTATTAGTCCCATTCCCCATTTCCTCCACAACCCTAAAATGTTACTCTTTCAAATATTTATACAATTCTCTTTTGAAAGTTACTGTTGAATGTGTTTCCATGTCCAGGGGTTCTCAAACAAGGATCAGCAGCCCCTTAGGGGACCCTGAGAAGGTTTCAAGGGGCCACTACCACCCTGCGGTTTCTCCCAACACCTCAAATCTTGCCCCCGGATTGGCTCAGCACTTACTGAGTGCTGATTTGCAGCCAACATTGTCATCCCCATACAGGGAAAGTGACCGGACTGACCCCTCACCTCTCCCTCCTGAGCTAGCAATTCATTTATAAGGTTCAATCTTGAAACTCAACTGTCAACAATATTTCTAATACATTTTCACTGCTTAGAACCAATAAAACGTGATGTTTGATTATTACCGTTCTCTCCCAATGCTACTTCCTCCTACCCTTGCTTCTGGATGGTGCTAGCACCCTGATCTCTTTGAATTATCAACGGGGAGGGATGTAGAAGTTTAAAAAGGGTGCAGGTTCTGTGTGTCAGTGACAGTGAGGGCTCCGGGTCTTGGAGACAGTGAGGGTTCAGGGTATGGGAGATGGTGAGGGCTGTGGGTATGGGAGACGGTGAGGTGTACAGGAGGCGGTGAGGGCACCGGGTACGGGAGACGGTGACGGCTCTGGGTATGGGAGACGGTGAGGTGTACAGGAGACGGTGAGGGCACCGGGTACGGGAGACGGTGAGAGCACAGGGTATGGGAGACGGTGAGGAGTACGGGAGACGGTGAGGGCACCGGGTACGGGAGTCGGTGAGAGCTCCAGGTACGGGAGACTTTGAGAGTTCTGAGTACGGGAGACGGTGAGGGCTCCGGGTACGGGAGACAGCGAGGCCTCCGGGTACGGGAGACGGTGAGGGTTCCGGGTATGTGAAACGGTGAGGGCTGCGGGTGTTGGAGATGGTGAGTGCTCCGGGTACAGCAGACGGTCGGGGCTCCGGGTATTGGAGACGGTGAGGACTTCAGGGACTGGAGACGGTGAGCTCTCCGGGTACGGCAGATGGTGAGGGCTCTGGATAAGGGAGATGGTGAGCTCTCCGGGTACGGCAGATGGTGAGCTCTCCGGGTACAGCAGACGGTGTGGGCTCCGGGTACGGGAGACGGTCAGGACTCCGGGTACTGGAGACGGTGAGGACTTCGGGTACGGGAAATGGTGAGGACTCCAGGTACCAGAGATGGTGAGTGCTCTGCGTACGGATGACGGTGAGGGCTCTGGGTATTGGAGACTTTGAGGCCCCCGGGTATGGGAGACGGTGAGGGCTTCGGGTAAGGGAGACGGTGGGGGCTCTGGATAAGGGAGACTGTGAGGGCTCAGGATAAGGGAGACGGTGAAGACTTCTGGTACAGGAGACGGAGGGATCCGGGTACCAGAGATGGTGAGGTCTCTGAGTGTGAGAGACGGTGAGGGCTCTGAGTGTGGGAGACGGTGAGTGCTCCGGGTATTGGAGACGGTGAGTGCTCCGGGTATTGGAGACGGTGAGGGCTCCGGGTTTGTGAGACGGTGAGGGCTCCGGGTATTGAACACAGAACAAAGAACAGTACAGCACAGGAACAGGCTATTCGGCCCGCCAAGCCTGCGCCGATCTTGATGCCTGTCTAAACTAAACCCTTCTGCATTTCCGGGGCCCATATCCCTCTATTCCCATCCTATTCATATATTTGTCAAGATGCCTCTTAAACGTCGCTATCGTATCTGCTTCCACCACCTCCCCTGGCAGCACGTTCCAGGCACTCACCACCCTCTGTGTAAAAAACTTGCCTCGCACATCCCCTCTAAACTTTGCCCCTCGCACCTTAAACCTATGTCCCCTAGTAACTGACTCTTCCACCCTGGGAAAAAGCTTCTGACTATCCACTCTGTCCATGCCGCTTATAACTTTGTAAACCTCTATCATGTTGCCCCTCCACCTCCGTCGTTCCAGTGAAAACAATCCGAGTTTTTCCAACCTCTCCTCATAGCTAATGCCCTCCAGACCAGGCAACATCCTGGTAAACCTCCTCTGTACCCTCTCCAAAGCCTCCACGTCCTTCTGGTAGTGTGGCGACCAAAATTGCACGCAATATTCTAAGTGTGGCCTAATTAAGGTTCTGTACAGCTGCAGCATGACTTGTTAATTTTTATACTCTATGCCCCGACCGATGAAGGCAAGCATGCCGTATGCCTTCTTGACTACCTTATCCACCTGCGTTGCCACTTTCAGTGATCTGTGGACCTGTACGCCCAGATCTCTCTGCCTGTCAATACTCCTAAGGGTTCTGCCATTTACTGTATACTTCCTACCTATATTAGACCTTCCAAAATGCATTACCTCACATTTGTCCGGATTAAACTTCATCTGCCATTTCTCCGCCCAAGTCTCCAACCGATCTATATCCTGCTGTATCCTCTGACAATCCTCATCATTATCCGCAACTCCACCAACCTTTGTGTCGTCCGCAAACTTACTAATCAGACCAGCTACATTTTCCTCCAAATCATTTATATATACTACAAACAGCAAAGGTCCCAGCACTGATCCCTGCGGAACACCACTAGTCACATCCCTCCATTCAGAAAAACACCCATCCACTGTTACCCTCTGTCTTCTATGACTGAGCCAGTTCTGGATCCATCTTGCCAGCTCACCTCTGATCCCGTGTGACTTCACCTTTTGTACCTTTTGGAGACGGTGAAGGCTCTGGGTATTGGAGACGGTGAGGACTCCTGGTTTGTGAGACAGTGAGGGCTCCAGGTATTGGAGACGGTGAAGACTCCGGGTACGGGAGACGGTGAGGGCTCTGGGTATTGGAGACGGTGAGGGCTCCCGGTACCGGAGATGGTGAGGGCTCTGAGTACAGGTGATGGTGAGGGCTCCGTGTACGGGAGAAGGTGAGTGCTCTGGGTACGGGAGCTGGTGAAGTCTCCGGGTACGGGAGGTGGTGAGGGCTCCAGGTATTGGAGACGGTTTGGACTCCAGTTACCGGAGACGGTGAGGGCTCCGGGCACGGGAGAAGGTGAGGGCTCTGGGTATCGGAGACGATGAGGATTCCAGGTACGGGAGACGGTGAGGGTTCCGGGTACTGGAGACGGTGAGGGCTCCGGTACAGGAGACGGTTTGGGCTCCGGGTACCGGAAAAGGTGAAGTCTCCGAGTACAGGTGATGGTGAGGGCTCCGTGTACGGGAGACGGTGAGTGCTCCGGGTACGGGAGCTGGTGAGGTCTCCGGGTACGGGAGCTGGTGAGCTCTCCAGGTATGGGAGATGTTGAGGGCTCCAGGTATTGGAGACGGTTTGGGCTCAAGGTACCAGAGACGGTGAGGGCTCCGAGTACAGGTGACTGTGAGGGCTCCGGGTATGGGAGACGGTGAGAGCTTTGGGTGTTGGAGACAGTGAGGGCTCTGGGTACGAGTGACGGTGAGGGCTTTGGGTGTTGGAGACAGTGAGGGTTCCGGGTACGGGAGACGGTGAGGACTCCGGGTACGGGAGACGGTGAGCGCTTTGGGTGTTGGAGACAGTGTGGGCTCCGGTAACGGGAGACGGTGAGGACTCCGGGTACGGGAGACGTTGAGGAGTCCGGGTATGGGAGACAGTGAGAGCTCTGGTTACGAGAGATGGTGAGGGCTTTGGTTGTTGGAGACAGTGAGAGCTCCGGGTACGGGAGAAGGTGAGAGCTCCGGGCACGAGTGACGGCGAGGGCTTTGGGTGTTGGAGACAGTGAGGGATCCGGGTACGGGAGACGGTGAGGACTCCGGGTATTGCAGACAGTGAGTGTACTGGGTATTGGAGATGGTGAGGGCTGCGGGTATTGGAGACGGTGAGGGCTCCGGGTATTGGAGAGGGTGAGGGCTCCGGGTATTGGAAATGGTGAGGGCTCCGAGTACGGGAGAAGGTGAGTGCTCTGGGTATAGGAGCTGGTGAGGGCTCCAGGTATTGGAGACGGTTTGAGCTCCGGCTACCGGAGACGGTGAGGGCTCCGGGTAGGGGAGAAGGTGAGTGCTCTGGGTATAGGTGCTGGTGAGGGCTCCAGGTATTGGAGACGGTTTGAGCTCCGGCTACCGGAGACGGTGAGGGCTCCAGGTATTGGAGACGGTGAGGGCTCCGAGTACAGGTGACGGTGAGGGCTGCAGGTACGGGAGACGGTGAGGGCTCCAGGTATTGGAGACGGTTTGGGCTCTGGGTACCGGAGACGGTGAGGGCTCCAGGTATTGGAGACGGTGAGGGCTCCGAGTACAGGTGACGGTGAGGGCTGCAGGTACGGGAGACGGTGAGGGCTCCAGGTATTGGAGACGGTTTGGGCTCCGGGTACCGGAGACGGTGAGGGCTCCGGGTACGGGAGACGGTGAGGGCTCCAGGTATTGGAGACGGTTTGAGCTCCGGCTACCGGAGACGGTGAGGGCTCCAGGTATTGGAGACGGTTTGGGCTCCGGCTACCGGAGACGGTGAGGGCTCCGGATACGGGAGCCTGTGAGGACTGCAGGTATTGGAGACGGTGAGGGCTCCGGGTAGGGGAGAAGGTGAGTGCTCTGGGTATAGGAGCTGGTGAGGGCTCCAGGTATTGGAGACGGTTTGAGCTCCGGCTACCGGAGACGGTGAGGGCTCCAGGTATTGGAGACGGTGAGGGCTCCGAGTACAGGTGACGGTGAGGGCTGCAGGTACGGGAGACGGTGAGGGCTCTGGGTATGGGAGACAGTGAGAGCTCCGGGTACGGGAGCTGTTGAGTGCTCCAGGTACAGGTGCTGATGAGGTCTCCGGGTCCGGGAGCTGGTGAGCTCTCCGGGTACTGGAGACTGTTTGGGCTGCAGGTACCGGAGATGGTGAGGGCTCCGAGTACAGGTGACTGTGAGGGCTGCAGGTACGGGAGACGGTTTGGGCTCCAGGTATTGGAGATGGTTTGGGCTTCAGTTACCAGAGACGGTGAGGGCTCCAAGTACAGGTGATGGTTAGGGCTGCAGGTAAGGAAGACGGTGAGGGCTGCAGGTACGGGAGACGGTGAGGGCTGCAGGTACGGTAGACGGTGAAGGCTCCGGGCACGAGAGACGGTGAGGGATCCAGGTACGGGAGACGGTGAGGGCTGTGGGTAAGGGAGCTGGTTGGCTCTCTGGGTACGGGAGCTGCTGAGCTCTCCAGGTATTGGAGACGGTTTGGGCTCCGGCTACCGGAGACGGTGAGAATCCAGGTATGGGAGATGGTGAGGGCTCCGGGTATGGGAGACGGTGAGGACTGCAGGTATTGGAGACAGTTTGGGCTCCAGGTACCGGTGACGGTGAGGGCTCCGAGTACAGATGACGGCGAGGGCTGCAGGTACAGGAGACGGTGAGGGCTCCGGGTATGGGAGACAGTGAGAGCTCCGGGTACGGGAGCTGTTGAGGGCTCTGGGTACGGGTGCTGGTGAGCTCTCCGGGTACTGGAGACGGTGAGGACTCCATGTATTGGAGACGGTTTGGGCTCCGGGTACGGAAGACAGTGAGGGCTACGGGTATTGGAGATGGTTTGGGCTCCGGGTACCGGAGACGGTTTGGGCTCCGGGTACCGGAGACGGTTTGGGCTCCGGGTACCGGAGACGGTGAGGGCTCTGATTGTGGAAGACAGTGAGGGCTCTGATTACGGGAGACGGTGAGGGCTGTGGGTATTGGAGACGGTAAGGGCCCCGGATACCGGAGCCGGTGAGGGCTCCATGTATGGGTGACGGTGAGGGCTCCGTGTATGGGAGACGGTGAGGGCTGTGGGTATAGGAGACGGTGAGGACTCCGGGTATTGGAGACGGTGAGGGCGCCAGGTACAGGAAACGGTGAGGGCTGCAGGTACGGTAGACGGTGAGGGCTCCGTGTACGGGAGACGGTGAGTGCTCCGGGTATTGGAGAGGTTGAGGGCTGCGGGTATTGGAGACGGTGAGGGCTGCGGGTATTGGAGACGGTGAGGGCTGCAGGTACGGTAGACGGTGAGGGCTCCGTGTACGGGAGCTGTTGAGGGCTCTGGGTACGGGTGCTGGTGAGCTCTCCGGGTACTGGAGACGGTGAGGACTCCATGTATTGGAGACAGTTTGGGCTCCGGGTACCAGAGACGGTGAGGGCTCCAGGTACGGAAGACGGTTTGGGCTCCGGGTATTGGAGACGGTTTGGACTCCGGGTACCGGAGACGGTGAGGGCTCCAGGTACGGGAGACGGTGAGGGCTCCGGTTCTGGGAGATGGTGAGGGCTCCGGTTCTGGGAGACGGTGAGGGCTCTGATTGTGGAAGACGGTGAGGGCTCTGAGTACGGGAGACGGTGAGGGATGTGGGTATTGGAGACGGTAAGGGCCCCGGATACCGGAGCCGGTGAGGGCTCCATGTACGGGTGACGGTGAGGGCTCCATGTATGGGAGACGGTGAGGGCTGTGGGTATTGGAGACAGTGAGGGCCCCGGATACCGGAGACGGTGAGGGCGCGGGGTACGGGAGACTGTGAGGGCACCATGTACGGGAGACGGTGAGGGCTCCGGGTACGGGAGACAGTGAGGGCTCCGGGTACGGGAGACGTGAGTGTTCCAGGTACCAGAGACGGTTAGGGCTCCGGGTACGGGAGATGGTGAGGGCTCCGGGTACGGGTGACGGTGAGGGCTTTGGTTGTTGGAGACAGTGAGAGCTCCGAGTACGGGAGACGGTGAGGGCTTTGGGTGTTGGAGACAGTGAGGGCTCCGGGTAAGGGAGAAGGTGAGGACTCCGGGTATTGCAGACGGTGAGTGTGCTGTGTATTGGAGATGGTGAGGGCTCCGGTTATTCGAGACGGTGAGGGCTCCGGGTATTGGAGACGGTGAGGGCTGCGGTTATTGGAGACGGTGAGGGCTCCAGGTACAGGAGACAGTTTGGGCTCCGGGTACTGGAAACGGTGAGGGTTCCGAGTACAGGTGACGGTGAGGGCTGCACGTACGGGAGATGGTGACGGCTCCGGGTACAGGAGACGGTGAGCTCTCCGGGTACCGGAGACAGTGAGGGCTCCAGGTATTGGAGACGGTTTGGGCTCCGGGTACCGGAGACGGTGAGGTCTCTGGTTCCGGGTGACGGTGAGTGCTCCGCATACGGGTGACGGTGAGGGCTCCAGGTACGGGAGACGGTGAGGACTCCGGGTACCAGAGACAGTGAGGGCTCCAGGTACGGGAGACGGTGAGGACTCCGCATACGGGTGACGGTGAGGGCTCCGGGTACGGGAGACGGTGAGGGCTCGGGGTACGGGAGGCTTAAAGGACACCGTGTCCGGGAGACAGTGACGGCTCTGGGTGCGGGAGACGGCGAGGGCTCCGGGTACCAGAGACGGTGAGGGTTCGGGGTACGGGAGACTGTGAGGACACCGTGTACGGGAGAGGGCGAGGGCTCCGGTTCCAGTAGACGGTGAGGGCTCTGTGTACGGTTGACGGTGAGGGCTCCGTGTATGGGAGACGGTGAGTACTCTGAGTACGGGTGATGGTGAGGGCTGTGGGTATTGGATACGGTGAGGGCCCCGGATACCGGAGATGGTGGGGGCTTGGGGTACGGGAGACTGTGAGGACACCGTGTACGGGAGACGGTGAGGGCTCCGGGTGCGGGAGACGGCGAGTGCTCCGGTTCCGGGAGACAGTGAAGGCTCTGTGTACGGTTGACGGTGAAGTCTTCGTGTATTGGAGACGGTGAGGGCCCCTGATACCGGAGACGGTGAGGGCTCCAAGTACTGGTGACGGTGTGGGCTCCGTGTATGGAAGCTGGTGAGGGCTTTGGGTGTTGGAGACAGTGAGGGCTCTGGGTATTCGAGACGGTGAGGGCTCTGGGTATTGGAGATGGTGAGGGCTTTGGGTGTTGGAGACAGTGAGGGCTCCGGGTATTGGAGAGGGTGAGGGCTCGGGGTGTTGGAAACGGTGAGGGCTCCGGGTATGTGAGACGGTGAGGGCTCCGGGTATTGGAGATGGTAAGGGCTCCGGGTATGGGAGATGGTAAGGGCTCCGGGTATGGGAGATGGTGAGGGCTCCGGGTATTGGAGATGGTGAGGGCTCTGGGTATTGGAGACGGTGAGGTCTCCGGGTACTGGAGATAGTGAGGGCTCCGGGTACGGGAGACAGTGAGGACTCCGTGTACGGGAGACGGTGAGGGCTCCGGGTATTGGAGATGGTGAGGGCTCCGGGTACGGGAGACGGTGTGGGCTCCGGGTACGGGAGATGGTGAGGGCTCCGGGTATTGGAGACAGTGAGGGGTCCGGGTATTGTAGACGGTGAGGACTCAGGGTATGGGAGATGCTGAGGGCTCGGGGTACGGGAACGGTGAGAGTTCCATGTACGGGAGACAGTGAGGGCCCTGGGTACGGTAGACAGTGAGGACTCCGGGTACAGGAGACGGTGAAGGCTCCGGGTACGGGGACGGTGAAAGCTCCGGGTACGGGAGTTGGCGAGGGCTCCGGGTATGGGAGACGGTGAACGCTCTGGGTTCGGGAGACACTGAGGGCTCCGTGTACTGCAGGCGGTGAGGACTCCGGGTACGGGAGATGGTGAGGGCTACGAGGATTGGAGACGGTTTGGGCTCCGAATACCGGAGACAGTGAGGGCTCCGGTTCCGGTAGACGGTGATGGCTCTGAGTGTGGAAGACGGTGAGGGCTCTGAGTACGGGTGACGGTGAGGGCTGTGGGTATTGGAGACAGTAAGGGCCCCGGATACCGGAGACGGTGAGGGCTCCATGTACGGGTGATGGTGAGGGCTCCGTGTATGGGAGACGGTGAGGGCTGTGGGTATTGGAGACGGTGAGGATTCTGAGTATTGGAGAGGGTGAGGGCTCCGGTTATTGGAGACGGTGAGGACTCCGGGTATTGGAGACGGTGAGGATTCTGAGTATTGGAGAGGGTGAGGGATCCGGGTATTGGAGACGGTGAGGACTCCGGGTATTGGAGACGGTGAGGATTCTGAGTATTGGAGAGGGTGAGGGCTCCGGGTATTGGAGACGGTGAGGACTCCGGGTATTGGAGACGGTGAGGATTCTGAGTATTGGAGAGGGTGAGGGCTCCGGGTATTGGAGACGGTGAGGGCTCCAAGTACAGGAGACGGTGAGGGCTGCAGGTACGGTAGACGGTGAGGGCTCCGTGTACGGGAGACGGTGGGTGCTCCGGGTATTGGAGAGGTTGAGGGCTCCGGGTATTGGAGACGGTGAGGGCTGCGGGTATTGGAGACGGTGAGGGCTGCAGGTACGGTAGACGGTGAGGGCTCCGGGTACGGGAGCTGGTGAGGTCTCGGGGTACGGGAGCTGGTGGGCTCTCCAGATACTGGAGACGGTTTGGGCTCCAGGCACGGGAGACGGTGAGGGCTCCGGGCACGGAAGACGGTGAAGGCTCTGGGCACGGGAGACGGTGAGGGCTCCGGGTACAGGAGACGGTGCGGGCTCCGGCGACGGGAAACGGTGAGGGCTCCGAGTACAGGTGATGATGAGGGCTCCATGTAAGGGAGACGGTGAGTGCTCCGGGTATGGGTGCTGATGAGGGCTCCGGGTACAGGAGACGGTGAGCTCTCCAGGAATTGGAGACTGTTTGGGCTCCAGGTACCGGAGATGGTGAGGGCTCCGAGTACAGGTGACAGTGAGGGCTGCAGGTACGGGAGACAGTTTAGGCTCCAGGTATTGGAGATGGTTTGGGCTTCAGTTACCAGAGACGGTGAGGGCTCCAAGTACAGGTGATGGTTAGGGCTGCAGGTAAGGAAGACGGTGAGGGCTGCAGGTACGGGAGATGGTGAGGGCTCCGGGCATGGTAGACGGTGAAGTCTCCGGGCACGGGAGATGGTGAGGGCTGCAGGTACGGGAGACGGTGAGGGCTCCGGGGACGGGAGCTGTTGAGGGCTTTGGGTACAGGAGCTGGTGAGCTCTCCAGATACTGGAGACGGTTTGGGCTCCAGGCACGGGAGACGGTGAGGGCTGCAGGCACGGGAGACGGTGAAGGCTCCAGGCACGGGAGACGGTGAGGGCTCCGGGTACAGGAGACGGTGAGGGCTCCGGCGACGGGAAACGGTGAGGGCTCCGAGTACAGGTGATGGTGAGGGCTCCATGTAAGGGAGACGGTGAGTGCTCCGGGTATGGGTGCTGATGAGGTCTCCGGGTACGGGAGCTGGTGAGCTCTCCGGGGACTGGAGACAGTGAGGGCTCCGGGTACGGGAGACGGTGAGCGCTCCAGGAATTGGAGACTGTTTGGGCTCCAGGTACCGGAGATGGTGAGGGCTCCGAGTACAGGTGACGGTGAGGGCTGCAGATACGGGAGACGGTTTAGGCTCCAGGTATTGGAGATGGTTTGGGCTTCAGTTACCAGAGACGGTGAGGGCTCCAAGTACAGGTGATGGTTAGGGCTACAGGTAAGGAAGACGGTGAGGGCTGCAGGTACGGGAGATGGTGAGGGCTCCGGGCATGGTAGACGGTGAAGTCTCCGGGCACGGGAGATGGTGAGGGCTCCAGGTACGGGGGACGGTGAGGACTGCAGGTACGGGAGACGGTGAGGGCTCCGGGTACGGGAGCTGTTGAGGGCTTTGGGTACGGGAGCTGGTGAGCTCTCCGGGTACTGGAGACGGTGAGGGCTCCAGGTACGGAAGACGGTGAGGGCTACGGGTATTGGAGACGGTTTGGGCTCCGGGTACGGGAGACGGTGAGGGCTCCAGGTACGGGAGCTGTTGAGGGCTTTGGGTACGGGAGCTGGTGAGCTCTCCGGGTACTGGAGACGGTGAGGGCTCCAGGTACGGAAGACGGTGAGGGCTACGGGTATTGGAGACGGTTTGGGCTCCGGGTACCGGAGCCTGTGAGGTGTCCGGGTACGGGAGCCGGTGAGGACTGCAGGTATTGGAGACGGTTTGGGCTCCAGGTACCGGTGACGGTGAGGGCTGCAGGTACGGGAGACGGTGAGGACTCCGGGTACGGGAGCTGTTGAGGGCTTTGGGTACGGGAGCTGGTGAGCTCTCCGGGTACCGGAGACGGTGAGGGCTACGGGTATTGGAGACGGTTTGGGCTCCGGGTACGGGAGACGGTGAGGGCTCCAGGTACGGGAGATGGTGAGGGCTCCGGTTCCAGGAGACGGTGAGGGCTCTGAGTGTGGAAGACGGTGATGGCTCTGAGTACGGGTGACGGTGAGGGCTGTGGGTATTGGAGACGGTAAGGGCCCCGGATACTGGAGACGGTGAGGGCTCCATGTATGGGTGACGGTGAGGGCTCCGTGTATGGGAGACGGTGAGGGTTGTGGGTATTGGAGACGGTAAGGGCCCCGGATACTGGAGACGGTGAGGGCTCCGGGTATTGGAGACGGTGAGGGCTCCGGGTATTGGAGACGGTGAGGACTCCGGGTATTGGAGAGGGTGAGGTTTCTGGGTATTGGAGACGGTGAGGGATCTGGGTATTCGAGATGGTGAGGACTCCAGGTATTGGAGAGGTTGAGGGCTCCGGATATTGGAGATGGTGAGGGCTCCGGGTATTGGAGACGGTGAGGGCTCCAGGTACAGGTGACGGTGAGGGCTGCAGGTACGGGAGACGGTGAGGGCTCCGTGTACGGGAGACGGTGAGTACTCTGGGTATTGGAGAGGTTGAGGGCTCCAGGTAGAGGAGACGGTTTGGGCTCTGGGTACTGGAAACGGTGAGGGCTCTGAGTACTGGTGACGGTGAGGGCTCCGTCTACGGGAGAAGGTGAGTGCTCTGGGTACGGGAGCTGGTGAAGTCTCCGGGAATGGGAGCTGGTGAGGGCTCCAGGTATTGGAGACGGTTTGTGCTCCGGGTACCGGAGACGGTGAGGGCTCCAGGTATGGGAGACGGTGAGGTCTCTGGTTCCGGGTGACGGTGAGTGCTCCGCATACGGGTGACGGTGAGTGCTCCGGGTATGGGAGACGGTGAGGACTCCGGGTACCAGAGACAGTGAGGGCTCCGGGTACGGGAGACGGTGAGGACTCCGCATACGGGTGATGGTGAGGGCTCCGGGTATGGGAGACGGTGAGGGCTCCGTGTATGGGTGACGGTGAGGGCTGTGGCTGTTGGAGACGATGGGGACTCCGGGTATTGGAGAGGGTGAGGTCTGCGGCTATTGGAGAGGGTGAGGGCTCCGGGTATTGGAGAGGGTGAGGGCTCCGGGTATTGGAGAGGGTGAGGGCTCCAGGTATTGGAGAGGGTGAGAGCTCCGGGTATTGGAGAGGGTGAGGGCTCCGGGTATTGGAGAGGGTGAGGGCTCCGGGTATTGGAGAGGGTGAGGGCTCCGGGTATTGGAGACAGTGAGGGCTCCGGGTATTGGAGAGGGTGCGGGCTCCGGGTATTGGAGACAGTGAGGGCTCCGGGTATTGGAGAGGGTGCGGGCTCTGGGTATTGGAGAGGGTGAGGGCTCCGGGTATTGGAGAGGGTGAGGGCTCCGGGTATTGGAGACAGTGAGGGCTCCGGGTATTGGAGACGATGGGGACTCCGCGTATTGGAGAGGGTGAGGGCTGCGGCTATTGGAGAGGGTGAGGGCTCCGGGTATTGGAGAGGGTGCAGGCTCCGGGTATTGGAGAGGGTGAGGGTTCTGGGCACGGGAGACGGTGAGGACTCCGGGTATTGGAGACGGTGAGGGTTCTGGGCACGGGAGACGGTGAGGACTCCGGGTATTGGAGACGGTGAGGGTTCTGGGTTTGTGAGACGGTGAGGGCTCTGGGTATTGGAGACGGTGAGGGTTCTGGGTTTGTGAGACGGTGAGGGCTCCAGGTATTGGAGACGGTGAGGGCTCCGGGAATTGGAGACGGTGAGGGTTCTGGGTTTGTGAGACGGTGTGGGCTCTGGGAATTGGAGACGGTGAGGGCTCTGGGTATTGGAGACGGTGAGGGTTCTGGGTTTGTGAGACGGTGAGGGCTCCAGGTATTGGAGACGGTGAGGGCTCCGGGAATTGGAGACGGTGAGGGTTCTGGGTTTGTGAGACGGTGTGGGCTCTGGGTATTGGAGACGGTGAGGGCTCTGGGAATTGGAGACGGTGAGGGCTCTGGGTTTGTGAGACGGTGAGGGCTCCGGGTACCGGAGATGGTGAGGGCTCTGAGAACGTGTGACCGTGAGGGATGTGGGTATAAGAGCTGGTGAGGGCTCTGGGTATTGGAGACGGTTAGGCCTTCGGGTACTGGAGACGGTGAAGACTCCGAGTAGGTGAGACGGTGAGGACCCCGGGTATGTGAATCAGTGAGAGGTCCAGGTATGTGAGACGTTGAGGGCTTCGGGTATTGGAGACGGTGAGGGCGTTGGGTATGTGAGACAGTGAGGACTCTGGGTATGGGAGACCATGAGGGCTCGGGGTACGGGAACGGTGAGAGCTCCGGGTACGGGAGACGGTGGGGGCTCCGGGTACAGGAGACTGTGATGGCTCCGTGTATGGGTGACAGTGAGGGCTGCGGGTACCGGAGATGGTGAGGGCTCTGAGTACGGGTGACGGTGAGGGCTCTGAGTACGGGTGACGGTGAGGGCTTTGGGTAATGGAGACGGTGAGGGCTCCGGGTACAGGCGATGTTGAGGGTTCTGCGTACGGGTGACGGTGAGGGCTCTGAGTGTGTGAGACGGTGAGGGCTCCTGGCAAGTGAGACGGTGAGGACTCCGGGTACGGGAGACGGTGACGACTCCGTGTATGGGAGATGGTGAGGGCTCCGGGGATGGGAGACGGTGAGGGCGTTGGGTATGTGAGACAGTGAGGACTCTGGGTATGGGAGACCATGAGGGCTCGGGGTACGGGAACGGTGAGAGCTCCGGGTACAGGAGACTGTGATGGCTCCGTGTATGGGTGACAGTGAGGGCTGCGGGTACTGGAGATGGTGAGGGCTACGAGTACGGGTGACGGTGAGGGCTCTGAGTACGGGTGACGGTGAGGGCTGTGGGTAATGGAGACGGTGAGGGCTCCGGGTACAGGCGATGTTGAGGGTTCTGCGTACGGGTGACGGTGAGGGCTTTGGGTATTGGAGACGGTTTGGGTTCCGGATACCGGACACGGTGAGGGCTCCGTGTATGGGAGACGGTGAGGGCTCTGAGTGTGTGAGACGGTGAGGGCTCCTGGCAAGTGAGACGGTGACGACTCCGTGTATGGGAGATGGTGAGGGCTCCGGGGATGGGAGACAGTGAGGGCTCCGGGGATGGGAGACGGTGAGGGCTCCGGGGATGGGAGACGGTGAGGGCTCCAGGTATGAATTCTCCGATGAATGCAGCACTGCTTGTTCAGCAGTGTTGTAAGTGTTGCTCCCAGTTTGTACAATCCGCTTTTGGAAAGCTGGATTTTTAGCGATGATATTAATGTAAACAACCTCCCAAGCCAGGATGAACACTGAGCATGACCTCTGCTTGTGTGTTTTCCACAATATCTCCACATCTTAACAAAATTCTTTCTCAGCACCAGCAGCATGTTTCACATTAAGTAAGTAAAAAACAATTAATAAATATGTATGTTTAATTATGTAACCATTTTTATATAGAAAAAATGCTCGTGTTTAGTTGGGGAGTACCTGTGGAATTTTTATCATGTGTATGGGGGTCCTCAGAAGCAAACACATTGAGAGCAGCTGCTCTCGAACATCCTAACTCACTGCCTAAATTTTCTTTCTCTTCATCTCCTGGTCTGCTTTTTTTTGCCAATTACTTTAAATCTGTGTCCACTGGTAACTGACCCACCTGCCAACGGAAACAGATTCTATCCATCCCCTCTGCCAAAACCCTTCATAATTGTGAACATGTATGTGGAGCCAATGACACCCAATACACCAGTGAAGACCATCAAATGACAGAATCGTTACTGTTCCTTGATCTCTTTGCTCTACAAGTCTATGGCACAGGCCATTCAGCTGGTGATTTCCAGCTGGTAAGTTCAAAAGCTCAACGGACCCCAGAGTGCATCTTGTTTGAATGTAAAGAGTCTTTTCTCAGAGGCTCCCTTTCACACATTTCTCTTCACATTTTGTTCCCTATGCTTTTAGAGCCATCAAATATCAGGGGAAGGATGGCTACCAGTCCAGAATGTAGAATGTATATTACATAACACCTATAACATGGAATGTTTAATCAATTCTGAGAAAGAACCTGCATTTCTACAGCACCTTTCACATCCTCAGAACATCTCAAAGTGCTTTGCAGCCAATGAAGTGTTTTGTTGCTGTAATGAAGTAAATGCTGCAGCCAGTTTTGTGCACAGCAATGAAATAATAACCAGATAATCTGTTTCGGTGATGTTGGTCAGTTATAAGGTATAATCTATGATGGATTATTTAATAATGTATAAGGTTGGATGCTATTCTGCTTATTTTTAAAATTTATCCTTCAACGTATTTCTCCGCATCTCTATCTGTTACAGGAAAGTGGGTCTTGGTGTCCTCATCACTAAACCTTTCACTAAGGTATGGTTTCTATTCAAAAGCCTAAAGGTCAGGGAATTAATGGCACTGGATTGACCGCTGAAGGTGGTGACATATTCTAAACGTTATCCATGAGAAGGTGACTATTGGAATTCCATTGGGATCTGTTCTGCCGAGATCTTCTGCTCTTTTGCAAATACAGGATTTGTTTGTAACGTTAAACCTTTTAGCGAGTTAACCAGTGCATGCCAACAAAAACCCATTACCAAAAGTGAAAAAGGAATTGGATATGATGTATTGCCATTTACTGCGTGTCAGTGCGAAGATGTTGTTAATCAAGTAATGGAACACAAATCTGGGCCTTTACATGTAAATTAAAATGTTTTGTTATCAACCCAATTAAATTACAAGACTTAATTTTCAATGTAAGGGTGATTTGCCAATCAAGTGAGGAGTCACCTTCCACTAATGCATTTTGGAAATCCATTTCGAATCATTAATTCAAGTAATCAGAAAATCATGCACCAAATTTCTGATATGTGTTCCATGCTGGGTCAGGCTATAATCCACAATTTTGAGCACCCAGTCTTTGAAACAGCAATCACGTTTCAGAACAGCAAAATACTGCGGATGCTGGAAATCTGAAATAAAAACAGAAAATACTGGAAATACTCAGCAAGTCTGGCAGCATCTATGGGGAGAGAAGCAAAGATAACGTTTCAGGTCAATGACCTCTTGTCAGAAACGGAAAAAGTTAGAAATATAACAGGTTTTAAGCAAGTACAGAAGCAGAGGGAGAAAAGAACTAAAGGGAATGTCTGTGATGAGGGTGCAAGGCAGGAGAGATTAAATGACAAAAGGGGTAATGCTGCAAGGCAAAAGAAGATAGTAATGGGACAAATAAAGAAACAAAGATGGGTCTACAGGAGGTGAAAATGGCAACAGCCCAAACATCGCCAATAGCTGCCATCCAAACAAATAGGGGCAGAGGTTATGATCTCAAGTTGATGAACTCAAAGTTGAGAGTGGAAGGCTGTAAACTGCCTAAGTGAAAGATGAGGTGCTGTTCCTTGAGTTAACATTGAGCTTCATTGGAATGGATAGAAATAGATAGACTAGCAGAATGGGCAGACAAGTAGCAGATGGAATTTAATATACAGTAAGTGTGAGGTGATGCATCTTGGTAGAAGCGATAGGAAGAGGCAACATAGACTTAATGACACAGTTCTAAAGAATGTCCAAGGACAGAGGGACTTGGGGTGTGCAAGTCTTTGAAGGTAGCAGGATATATTGAGAGAGTAATTAGAAAAGCATATGTGATCTTGGGCTTCATAAATAAAGGTATTGAGAACAAAAAGAAGAGAAGTAATGCTAAACCTTTATGAAGCTCTGGTTAGCAGCTTCTCCAGCCTAACCTTGTAGCTAAAATCCATTACCTCTGGTTAGATGTGAAGGTCTTTGAGAGGGTGCAGAAGACATTTACTAGAATGGTTCCAGGGTGATGGATTTTAGCCACAAGGTTAGGCTGGAGAAGCTGAGGTTGTTCTCCTTGGAGCGAAGGAGATTGATGGGAGATTTGATAAAGGTGTACAGGAGTATGACAGGCTTAGATAAGGTAGACAAGGAAAAGCTATTCCCATTAACTGATGGTACAAGAACTAGGAGATACAGATTTTAAGGTTTTGGGCAAGAGATGCAGGGGGGATATGAGGAAGAACTTTTTTACACAGCAAGTGGCAATGACCTGGAATCGCTGCCTATGAGGGTGGTGGAGGAGATATGATCAATTATTTCAAAAGGAAATTGGATGGGCACTTGAGGGAAATAAACTTTCAGGGCTACAGGGATAGAGCAGGGGAATGGGACTTACTGGATTGCTCTACAGAGAGCTGGCATGGACTCGATGGACCAAATGGCCCCTTCTGTGACTTTATGACTCTAATAGTATGGGGGATCATGGCCAGAGTTGGAGTGGGATGGAGAACTACAATGACAGGCGACCGGAAATTTGGATTCACGCTTGCAGACTGAGTGGAAGTGTTCAGCAAAGTAATCACCCAATTTGCATTAGGTCTCCCTAATGTAAGGAGAACAGATAGAGTAGGTGGAGGAAAACTATTTCTGCTGGTTGGGTAGTCTAGGAATAGGGAACACAGTCTAAAAAAATTCAAGCCAGACCTTTCATGAGTGAAATTAGGGAATACGTCTTCACGCAAAGGGTGGTTGAAATTTGAAACTTTCTTCCACAAATGGCAATTGATACTCGATCAATTGTTAACTTTGAAAATGAGATTGATAGATTTTTTTAGCCAAAGACATCAACGGAAATGGGGCAAAGACAGGTTAATGGAGATATGTTGCAGATCAGCCATGATCTCACTGAATGATGGAACAGGCTCAAGGGGCTGAATGGCCTCCTCCTGTTCCTATGTTCTGAATGTAGAGGAGATTGCATCATGAGCAATGAACACATTATATTAAATTGAAAGATGTACAAGTAAATCGTTATTTCAACTGAGAGAAGTGTTTGGGCAGGGCCCACTCAAGAAAATTTAAAGGCACCATGCACTGAAACAACTGACTGTGCATGACACAGGGAACATTGGATACAAATATCTTGACCAATAATTATGGAACTTTAGAATATGCATAAAATTAAAGGACCTCAATGAGAATACAGATTCCAATAAATGATTTCCACATCTTGCAAACATATTCCAGAAAAGGTACATAATGTTGTGTTGTGTAACTGCCTAAAAAAATATGGATGAGTACAAACTGATGTGAGGGTTAGAAGAAGATGATCAGATGTGTGTGGTGAGGAACGTGTATGGTGTCAGTTGGATAAAGTAGGGTGCAATATTAGTTTGAATTCCTGAGTTTTTGCTGGTTAGCAGAAAAGTCAGGAAGAACCTACAGTGAGTTCTCTCTTTGAGTGTTGAATTCATTTAGAGATTGAGTAGTTTGGATAGAGTACATGACAGAGCAGGTTGTTCATGGCCTGTAGAGACTGGGGATCATTTCTTGTTTTGACCCTCCTTCCATAAGGTGCTGAGACAATTTAGGACAATTGTCTGGGTGATAACCTGATTTAAAGGGAAAGGAAGTCATCTGGATTTGCCAGCTGTATCTCTTCATTTGGGGTTTGTGGCCTTTTGCGTTTAATCCTCAGTATTCTCAGCTGATGAGCTCAAAGTTAAAATTCATTCAAGACTGTCACCTCAATTATATTTTGGTGCAAAGCAATAGCAATTTTCTGCTTTTAATTCAAAGTTTGGGAACTTGAGCGAGCCAAAGAAATAAATCTACATTTAAGCCACTTTGCATCTGCCCACAAAATCCTTTAAGTTGTAACTGAAATAAAGATGAAAAATGTTCTGGTCTGCAATGCACTTAAGCAGAAAAGCAGTTCCCCACCTCTAAATCCACTCGTCTCACCCAACCCAGTGTGTGAGGAAAGCAGAGCTCTGTTATACCTCAGATAGTAACTGCTCTGTATAATATTCTGATATCAAGATATTGTGCATTTAAAGTATCTTTAGTTAGCTGGATTCTTGAAAGAGTTACTTTATTTGTATATGTGTAAAGGGAAGGAGTGGGGAGAGAGAAAGAAGGGGCAGAGTATAGCCCTGCTGAGGTACTGTTCTCGATCTTACACTTTAGGAAGGATGTCAAGGCCTTCGAGAGGGTGTCGGGGAGATTTGCTGGTATGATACTGGGAACAAGAGATACTAGTTACATGGGGAGATCAGAGAATCTTAGATTGTTCTCCTTAAAGAGAAAGTTAAGACATGATTTAATAGAGGTCTTCAAAATTATGAATGTTTTGATAAAGTAAATAAGGAGATAATGTTTCCAGTGGCAGACCGTTTAGTAACCACTGGCTACAGATTTAAGGTAATTGGCAAAAGAACCAGAGACATGAAGAGGAAAAAAGTTACTCATTGAGTTGTTGTGGTTAGAATATTGCTCCCCATATCCCTTGATTCCTGAGAGACCAGAAATCTGATTATCTCAGTCTTAAATATACTCAACAATGGAGCATCTACAACCCTCTGGGGTAGACAAGTCCAAAGATTCATAACCCTTTGAGTGAAGACATTTCTTATCTCCTTCCTAAATGATCGGCTCGTTATCCTGAGACTGTGCCCCCATGTTCTAGATTCCTCAGCCATAGGTAACAATCTCTCAGTATCTATCCTGTCAAGCCCCTTCAGAATCTTGTATGTCAATGAGATCACCTCTCATTCTTCTATACTCCAGAGAATATAGACCCAATTTATTCAACCTCCCATCATAGAACAACCCTCTCTTCCCAGGAACCAATCTAGTGTACCTTTGCTGTACCACCTCCAATGCAAGTATTGTAATATTTTGTGTGTTTGGGGGGGAGACGATGACTTGCCTTTGACCCACAAGGTATGGACTCTGGTTTCTTAAATCAAGATAGTGAGTTTATTAAGCACAGCAAAGATTTACAATGTGATATTTAACCAATGGCAGATACTGCACTGCAGAGTGCAGTGTCCTCAGTTCTTGCTTCCCGAGCTGCTGTGGTGCAGTCTTCTCTTTTGAATTGTTCTGTTGACTGTAATATGGTCTCTTCTTCAAATCTGTGCCCACCGAAGCCTCTCAGCACCTTTCCTTTATCTCCCTTCGAGAGTTTCTTCAATCCATATTAGGTTACATTCCAACTTAACTTTTTTGATTGGTCAGATATGACCTCACTTTCCATACATTGTCTCTACAAATGTTTTGATGTCTTAAATAATTGTCACACAATGGGGAATGTTTGATATCCCCATCAACATTCCTGTCATGAATATCCTCCGAATACCTTTATTTGCATTTCCATCCCCATGAAGCCTGCAAGTCTATCACATATTGTTACTCTGAGTCTGTCTTAAATGAAATGGAGAGGGGCAGTCATCAGACATCCTGTCTCATCTCGAAAGTCACTCCTGCTATTGTTTCTTTCACCATCTTTTCAGTACGGCATACAAATATACATTTCACATAGCAACATGATTCCAAACACAAGGTACACAACTTAATCCTAATATAATGCATTGATATACATACAAAGTATAACTATTCCTAAGCATAACTGCAACATTTCTGAAAAGCATTCTACTTTAAAAATATAGCACCTCAGGTAAACTGCAGCAGGCCATAACCTGCACAGGTTCATTCAAATGGTACAGTAACAACAGATTAAGCATAGCAGCTGTTAACCCCTTAGTTCCTACAGTATATCTTTCCTTAAGATACGGAGACCAAAACTGCACACAGTACTCCAGGTGTGCTCTCACCAAAGTCCTATACAATTGTAACAAGACTTCCTTTTCTTGTACTCCAAACTCCTGCAGTAAAGTCCGACTTGCCATTTGCCTTTGTATTTGCTTGCTGCATTCCTTGTATGAGTACACCCATGTTTTTCTGAACATCAACATTCAGAAGTTTCACATCTTTTAAAAAATATTCTACTTTTCTTACGAACAAAGTGAATAACCTTACACTTCCCCACATTATACTCCATCTGCTACCTTGTTTCCCACTCACTTAACCAGTCTATATCTCTTTGCAACCACTTTGTGACCTTCTCAAACTTACATTCCCATGCAGTTTTGCATTGTTAGCAAACTTAGATAATTACTTTCAGTCTCTTCATCCAAGTCATTAATATAGATTGTAAATAGCTAAGATCCCAGCACTGATCCCTGCAACACTCCACTAGTCCCAGTTTGCCAACTTGAAAATGCTCCATTTGTCCATACTCTCTGCTCCCTGTTCATTAACTAATCCTCTATCCATGCTAATATATTACTCCCAACTCATTGAGACCTTATCTTTTGTGTGGCACCTTATCGAATGCCTTTTGGAAATCCAAGTATACCTTTCATCCATACAACTAGATAGATCCTCAAAAAGCTAATAAATTCGACAAACATGTTTTCCCTTTTCTAAAAACCTGTTGACTTTGTCTGATCATACTGTGATTTACTAAGTGTATTGTCAAGACTTCCTTAATAATAGATTTCAGTATTTTCCAGATGACTGATGTCAGGCTAACTGGCCTGTATTTCTATTTTCTCTCTCCCTCCTTTCTTGAATAGCAGTGTAACATTTGCTAACTTCCAATCTGCTGGGATCATTCTAGAAATTAGGGAATTCTGGAAAACCATAGCTAGCTCTGCAATGACCTCTTTTAGAACCCTAGGTTGTTGGCCAAGTCCACGGGATTCATTGGCTTTAGTCCCTTAAAGTTTCTCTGCTGATATCAATTACTTTAAGTTGCACACTCCTATTAACCCCTTGCTTACCATCTATTTCTGGTACATAATTTGTGTCTTCTACTGTGAACGCGACATGAAGTCCTGTGACAAAAACAAGAAATGCTGGATTCACTCAGCAGGTCTGGCAGCATCTGTGGAAAGAGAAGCAGAGTTAACGTTTCGGGTCAGTGACCCTTCTTTCGGGTTCCGAAGAAGGGTCACTGACCCGAAACGTTAACTCTGCTTCTCTTTCCACAGATGCTGCCAGACCTGCTGAGTGAATCCAGCATTTCTTGTTTTTGTTTCAGATTTCCAGCATCCGCAGTATTTTGCTTTTAATGAAGTCCTGTGACATTGATCACAAGTCGTGGGAGTCAGTTGCCAGCGATCGCCAGAGCTGGTGGGCAGCCATAAAGGCGGGGCTAAAGTGTGGCGAGTCGAAGAGACTTAGCAGTTGGCAGGAAAAAAGACAGAAGCGCAAGGAGAGAGCCAACTGTGTAACAGCCCCGACAACCAATTTTATCTGCAGCACCTGTGGAAGAGTCTGTCACTCTAGAATTGGCCTTTATAGCCACTCCAGGCGCTGCTTCACAAACCACTGACCACCTCCAGGCGCTTACCCATTGTCTCGCGATACAAGGAGGCCAAAGAAAGAAAAGCTTTTAAAATCTGTTTTTATATTCCTGTCTAGTTTACTCTCATATTCTATTTCTTCCCTTTTTATCAACTTTTTGGTCGCCCTTTGCTGGTTTCTAAAATTCTCCCAATCCTCAGGCTATTATACTTTGTGATATTATAAGAGGAGATTTATGAGGATGTTGCTAGGACTGGAAAATTGTAGCTATGAGGAAAGATTGGATAGGCTGGGGTTGTTCTCCTTGGAACAGAGAAGGCCGAGGGGAGATCTGATTGAGAAAGACAAAATTGTGAGGGGCCTGGATAGAGTGGATGTGAAGGGCCTATTTATCTTAGCAGAAAGGTCAGTGACTACGGGGCATAGATTTAAAGTGATTGGAGGGGAGATGAGAAAAGCTTTTTCACTCAGAGTGGTGGGGGTCTGGAACTCACTGCCTGACAAGGTGGTAGAAGCAGAAAACCTCATCTCATTTAAAAGGATGTGCACCTGAAATGCAGTAATCTGCAGGGCTATGGACCAAATGTTGGAAAGTGGTATTAGGCTGGGTGGGTAATTTTTTCGGCTGGCACAGACACGATGGGCCAAGTGGCTTCTTTCTGTGCTGTAAACTTTCAATGATTCTCTAAACATCTTCTTTTGATCTAATACTATCCTTAACATCCCTTGTACGCTACAGATGGATCTTCTTCACTGATTTTTTGCTTTTTAACAGAATGTACTTTTGTTGAACATTTTGAATTGTTTCTTTACATGTTTTCCACAGTTTATTTACCGTCATACCTTTTAGTCTATTTATCCAATCAACCTTAGCCAGTTCTCCCCTCATACATATGTAATTGCCTTTGTTTAAGCTTAAGATTCTTGTTTGGCAGCAGGGTATGTTGCTCTCAAACCTAATATGGATTTCAATTGTACTATGATCACTTTTTCCCCCTAGTTAAACCTGCCTCATGACACAATATTTAGTCAAAAATAGCTTCATCCCTAGTTTGTTCAACAACATATTATTCTTGGAAACTTGCAAAGCATTCTACAAACTCAATCTGTAGACTACCTTTGCCAATTTGATTTGTCCAGTTTATATGAAGATTGATGTCCCCCACAATTATTACATTGCCTTTATTACAAGCTCCAATTATTTCTTGCTTGATGCTCTGTCCAACAGTATAACTACTATTAGGGGGTCCTATTAACTACTCCTGCCAGTGTTTTTTGACCCTTGTTATTCCTAATCTCCACCCATACTGATTCTACTTCCTGATCTTCTGACCCAAGATCCTTTCTCACTACTGTCCTTATGTCATTCTTTACTATCAGGGCTACTCCTTCTTTTCCATTTTGTCTTTTCAAAATGTTGTGTACCCTGGAATATTTATTTCTCAACCTTGGCCACCTTGTAACCATGTTTTTGTAATAGCAATTAGATCTAATTCTTTATTTGTGCCACCAGTTCATCCATCTTATTGCAAATGCTTTGCACATTCAGGTAAAGAGTCATGGATTTTTTACTGTTATTCCTTGCATAGTCTTTATTCATCTGTCTGAAGTTCGGAAACCACTGCTCCCACTCCCAGCATCTGTCAGGACAACTTTGTGGTTTTCCAGAATGTTCCGATTTTTTTGTTTAATAAAAGCCTGCCAGAAAACCACGAGTCTGTCCGAAGTTCAGAAACCGCTTTTCCCACTCTCAGCATTGGGGCGGGGGCGGGTGCAGAGAGAGGGGAGAGTGAGAGAGAAACAGTGTGGTGGGGGGAGGGGGGGCGGGGGAGAGACAGAGATTGGGCGGGGGAAGGGAGACAGAAAGAAGTGCGGGAGAAAGAGACAGGATGAGGGGGGAAGAGAAAGACAGAGAAGAGGAAGAAAGAGAGAGACAATGAAGAGAGAGACAGAGTGAGAGGGGGGAAGAAAGAGTCAGAGGGAGGGGGAGAGAGAGAGAGACAGAGTGCGGTAAGAGAGAGATGGGAGAGAAACAGAGTGGGGTAAGAGAGAGATGGGAGAGAGACAGAGGGAGGGGGAGAAAGAGATCAAGTTCACTCCTGACAGATGGACACCTATCTGGAATATTCTGCATCGCTATATCAAGTGTGCAGGCAGATATTGAGTACTTATATAAGCAAAAACAATGCCAGGTATGTCACTAAATCAGTGTTCAACATAGTGACAAGAAAGTAAGTCAATAAACTAGTTTTCGCATCAAAAATGCATGTTTGTTGTTTTGATAGTAAAATAAAATTCTAATGCCTTTATCTTCCGAAATTTTCTCACCAGCCCACTATGTAGGACAAAAATTGTAATGTGGCCCCCCCACATGAAAGGTTGGACACCCCTGGTTTAAACCCTCCCCAACCACACCAGTGACACCCGCAAGGACATTGGTCCCACTGCTGTTGAGGTGGAACCCGTCCCTTTTGATTGGTGGCCTTCTGCCCCCAGAACTGTCCCAATCCCCCAAGAATCTAAAGCCCTACCTCCTGCACCATGCTTCAAGCCATGCATTGATCCTCCTTATCTTCCTATTTCTACTCTTGGTAGTGCATGGCACTGGAAGTAATCCAGAGATTACTACCTTCAAGATTCTACTCTTTAACTTCCTCTCTAGCTCCTGAAAATCTGACCGCAGGACCTCAATACTTGCCCTTGCAATATAGAGCTAGGTTTTAAGCAGCATCTTAAAGAAGAAAAGCAAGGTAGAGAGGCAGAGAGGTTTAGGGAGGGAATTACTGAGTTTAAGGTCTAGGCAACTGAGGGCATGGCTACCAATGGTGGAGCAATTAAAATTGGGGGTGCTCAAGAAATTGGAATTAGATGAGATATCTCGGAGAATTGTAGGGCTGGAGGAGATAACAGAGATAGGGAGGGGCGAGGTCATGGAGTGATTGGAAAACAAGGATAAACATTTTAAAATCAAGGCATTGCTTGACTAGGAGCCAATGTGGGCCAGGGGGCACAGGGGTGATAGGTGAAGAGGATTGGTGCGTGTAAGGGACCTCAAGTTTATTAAGGGTAGAATGTGGGAGGTCAGCCAAAAGTGCATTGCAATAGTCAACGCATGTCTACCTTGACATTTACCCTGAAGTTCGGAGACTGATTATTGGTTTGGATATAATTTAAATAAAATTAATATTTAAAAAAAACACAATCTATTATAAAACACTTATTGAACTGATCAAACCCATCATTTTTTCATTCTCAGTCACAGTGATTGATTCAGTGGCTGGTGTTGTTTTGCTGTTCAGTGTTCTTTCTGCCTATCATACTTTGAGCTGCCCACTGCTTAGCGAATCTTCAACAGCTTTGTTAAATCAAGACAGGAAAATTATACCTTTTTATTCTAACAGTTACTGTGTCTCATACCCTGAAGACAAAGCATAATCAGCTTCATTGCCTGGCGATCCAGCAAAACTCCACGTTAAGGTAGCAGCTCGTTTAAATTCAATACAGCACTGGAGCAAACTCCATGCCACACGTCAGGGGGGTCTGGGTGAGAATCTCTGGTGCCGGCGTTCCTGTATATGACAAGCCTAGAACATGAAACTGGGGATTGAAGGGGAGAGGGACGGAGAGGCACCAGGAAATGACCAAGTGTTCCTCTGTTTGGTGGAAGTGTGGAATAGACTCCAGAGCAAAACAGTCAATAAGCAACTGGACACAGACGTGGCCATGAATAGGTCAGAGGTCAGGAATGCAGGTACAGAAAGGAAGTGGTAGAATGGTGTGAGGAACACAATGGCTGTAGCTCCTGACGGTATTAGGAATGTTGGTGCAAAGATGAGGATGAATATTGAGGATGTGCAGAAGAGTTTCGAAGTTTGCCTCCATTTAGATTGCATTAGGAGAACCTCTATTGGACTTCGCTTCAGTAGATTAAATGGATGGGGTTGAGTCCATGACTGAATACATTATACATGTTTTGTGCGAGGTTGAAAAAGATAAATGGATGCTTTCTGTTCCTTATTTCTGATGGCCTTCAGGGGGCGGGTGGAATAACATAATTTCCCTTGAATTTAAACTGGATGGGAGGGGATGAAGCTTTAAATGGCTCGAGCTGTGTTTCACGCGAGATAGGCTTGACTGGACTCTGATTCACTGCAGTTACAAATTCTTAGCAAATCGTTTCAAAAACCCACGGGAACGTTATCCAGCTCAGGAAACTGGTCCGACTATATTGGAATTTTCACAGGGAATGTGCGACATGTGTTGTTGGAAAGGGTCCCACAGTTGCTGAGTGTATCTGTGTCCAGGAGTTGGGAGCTACAACTCACTTCGTCTGTGCTGGGCAAGGATCTGGTTGTATTTCTTCTGTTTCTTTGGTTTGTACAGCAGCAGTTTGGAATATTTCACCAGCAGCTGTTTCCAGTAGCAGGAAACATCCTCCATCTGCAAATGATCCAGGATAAATTGGCGGCCCCTGTGAAGGTAAAGATAGCCATCAAGAACTGAGTTACTGGAGTATCTATCTTTAAAAAGGGCAACAAACCTGTCTGGGGCAACTACAGGCTCAGTCTCACAGCACGAATATCAGGACAGGAGTAGGCTGGAGTACACCTCGTCAGCCATGGCTCAGTGAGTAGCATTTTCGCCTCTGAGTCAGAAGGTCGTGGGTTTGAATCCCACTCCAGAGACTTGAGCACAAAAATCCAGGCTGGCACTCCAGTACTGAGGGAGATGCTGCACTGCAGAAGATGCATCTTTCAGATGAGATGTTAAACTGAGGCACCGTCTGCCCACTCAGGTAGATGTAAAAGATGCCACGACACTGTTTCGAAGAAGACCAAGTGAGTTCTGGTGTCCTAAACAATATTTATCTCTCATTCAACATCAACTATAAGATGACCTGGTCATTATCACATAGCTGTTTGTGGGAGCTTGCTGTGCACAAATTGGCTGCTGTGTTTCCTACATTACAACAGTGACTACATTTCAAAAGTACTTCATTGGCTGTACTGCGATTGCGGACATCCTGTGGTTGTGAAAGGTGCTATGTAAGTGCAAATCTTTTTCTTTAGTTATACAGTGTCTACGGATCCTCAATGACAATCTCATTCAGAGAGACAGTGGGCGACATAGAAAAATGTTACAGTGCAGTCGGCGTTACTGTTGAGGTCAGGGGGGTGGGTGCAAGGAACGCTGTGGGGCAGAGGAAGCTTCACTCTACCTCATCCAGCATGTAACTATCCTCAGTGTTTAGTACTGGATGCCTGAAAGGCTAAAGTGAACCATTCTCCAGCACCTTTAACATAATGAACACACAATTAACAAGTTGCTATTCTAAGATATGACAAATAGTCAACAACATTGCAGCGAGACCTCAAGGCCAGAACATAAGAAACAAATAGGGAGAATAACTGTACAAAACAAAAAGAATAAGCCAAATAATAGGCGCAGGCAAACCGATTTAAGGGTGTATGTGGTTAGTATGTATGTCCGGTACCATTAGTAATTTTTTTTTGCTCTTATTTAATCAACAGCTGCTGGATTTATACTCACCTCTCTGCGATCTCCCTGGCAATGTTGTCATTTTCCTTAACAAACTGTAACAATTCCCTACAGCAACAAAGAAATAAGATCAGCTCATTGAGTATAGATTGGACTTTCCTGTTCTGTATCTGAACTCACTGAGCCAAAGTTAGAGGCTGCACCACTAGCTAAGAAGGCCAAGCAATTGATTTACATTAACATGTATTTCAACGCTCAGCCAACAAATATTAGCAGTCCTGCAGCTGCACGATTACTGCCCACTGTGCACACTGTGGCTGCACGATTACTGCCCACTGTGGCTGCACGACTACTGCCCACTGTACACACTGTGACTGCACGATTACTGCCCACTGTGGCTGCACAATTACTGCCCACTGTGCACACTGTGGATGCACGATTACTGCCCCTTGTGCACACTGTGGCTGCACAATTACTGCCCACTGTGTACACTGTGGCTGCACGATTGCTGCCCCCTGTGCACACTGTGGCTGGACAATTATTCCCCACTGTGCACACTGTGGCTGGAAAATTACCGCCCACTGTGCACACTGTGGCTGGACAATTACTGCCCACTGTGCACACTGTGGCTGGACAATTACTGCCCACTGTGCACACTGTGGCTGGACAATTACTGCCCACTGTGCACACTGTGGCTGCACAATTACTGCCCCTGTGCATACTGTGGCTGCACAATTACTGCCCACTGTGCACACTGTGGCTGGACAATTACTGCCCACTGTGGCTGGACAATTACTGCCCCTTGTGCATACTGTGGCTGCACAATTACTGCCCCCTGTGCATACTGTGGCTGGACAATTACTGCCCACAGTGCACACTGGCTGGACAATTACTGCCCACTGTGCACACTGTGGCTGGACAATTACTGCCCACTGTGCACACTGTGGCTTGGCAATTACTGCCCCTTGTGCATACTGTGGCTGGACAATTACTGCCCCCTGTGCATACTGTGGCTGGACAATTACGGCCCACAGTGCACACTGTGGCTGGACAATTACTGCCCACTGTGGCTGGACAATTACTGCCCCTTGTGCATACTGTGGCTGCACAATTACTGCCCCCTGTGCACACTGTGGCTGCACAATTACTGCCCCTGTGCATACTGTGGCTGCACAATTACTGCCCACTGTGCACACTGTGGCTGGACAATTACTGCCCACTGTGGCTGGACAATTACTGCCCCTTGTGCATACTGTGGCTGCACAATTACTGCCCCCTGTGCATACTGTGGCTGGACAATTACTGCCCACAGTGCACACTGGCTGGACAATTACTGCCCACTGTGCACACTGTGGCTGGACAATTACTGCCCACTGTGCACACTGTGGCTGGACAATTACTGCCCCCTGTGCATACTGTGGCTGGACAATTACTGCCCACAGTGCACACTGGCTGGACAATTACTGCCCACTGTGCACACTGTGGCTGGACAATTACTGCCCACTGTGCACACTGTGGCTTGGCAATTACTGCCCCTTGTGCATACTGTGGCTGGACAATTACTGCCCCCTGTGCATACTGTGGCTGGACAATTACGGCCCACAGTGCACACTGTGGCTGGACAATTACTGCCCACTGTGGCTGGACAATTACTGCCCCTTGTGCATACTGTGGCTGCACAATTACTGCCCCCTTTGCACACTGTGGCTGCACAATTACTGCCCCTGTGCATACTGTGGCTGCACAATTACTGCCCACTGTGCACACTGTGGCTGGACAATTACTGCCCACTGTGGCTGGACAATTACTGCCCCTTGTGCATACTGTGGCTGCACAATTACTGCCCCCTGTGCATACTGTGGCTGGACAATTACTGCCCACAGTGCACACTGGCTGGACAATTACTGCCCACTGTGCACACTGTGGCTGGACAATTACTGCCCACTGTGCACACTGTGGCTTGGCAATTACTGCCCCTTGTGCATACTGTGGCTGGACAATTACTGCCCCCTGTGCATACTGTGGCTGGACAATTACGGCCCACAGTGCACACTGTGGCTGGACAATTACTGCCCACTGTGGCTGGACAATTACTGCCCCTTGTGCATACTGTGGCTGCACAATTACTGCCCCCTTTGCACACTGTGGCTGCACAATTACTGCCCCTGTGCATACTGTGGCTGCACAATTACTGCCCACTGTGCACACTGTGGCTGGACAATTACTGCCCACTGTGGCTGGACAATTACTGCCCCTTGTGCATACTGTGGCTGCACAATTACTGCCCCCTGTGCATACTGTGGCTGGACAATTACTGCCCACAGTGCACACTGGCTGGACAATTACTGCCCACTGTGCACACTGTGGCTGGACAATTACTGCCCACTGTGCACACTGTGGCTTGGCAATTACTGCCCCTTGTGCATACTGTGGCTGGACAATTACTGCCCCCTGTGCATACTGTGGCTGGACAATTACTGCCCCCTGTGCACACTGTGGCTGGACAATTACTGCCCCCTGTGCACACTGTGGCTGGACAATTACTGCCTCCTGTGCACACTGTGGCTGGACAATTACTGCCCCCTGTGCATACTGTGGCTGGACAATTACTGCCCCCTGTGCACACTGTGGCTGGACAATTACTGCCCCCTGTGCACACTGTGGCTGGACAATTACTGCCTCCTGTGCACACTGTGGCTGGACAATTACTGCCCACAGTGCACACTGTGGCTGGACAATTACTGCCCCCTGTGCACACTGTGGCTGGACAATTACTGCCCACAGTGCACACTGTGGCTGGACAACTACTGCCCCCTGTGCACACTGTGGCTGGACAATTACTGCCCCTGTGCATACTGTGGCTGGATAATTACTGCCCACAGTGCACACTGTGGCTGGACAATTACTGCCCACTGTGCACACTGTGGCTGGACAATTACTGCCTCCTGTGCACACTGTGGCTGGACAATTACTGCCCCTTGTGCATACTGTGGCTGGACAATTACTGCCCCCTGTGCACACTGTGGCTGGACAATTACTGCCCCTTGTGCATATTGTGGCTGGACAATTACTGCCCCCTGTGCACACTGTGGCTGGACAATTACTGCCCCCTGTGCACACTGTGGCTGCACAATTACTGCCCCCTGTTCATACTGTGGCTGCACAATTACTGCCCCCTGTGCACACTGTGGCTGCACAATTACTGCCCCCTGTGCACACTGTGGCTGCACAATTACTGCCCCCTGTGCACACTGTAGCTGGACAATTACTGCCCCCTGTGCACACTGCAGCTGGACAATTACTTCCCCTTGTGCATACTGTGGCTGCACAATTACTGCCCACTGTGCATACTGTGGATGGACAATTACTGCCCCCTGTGCATACTGTGGCTGCACAATTACTGCCCACTGTGCATACTGTGGATGGACAATTACTGCCCCCTGTGCACACTGTGGCTGGACAATTACTGTCCCCTGTGCACACTGTGGCTGGACAATTACTGCCCCTTGTGCATACTGTGGCTGCACAATTACTGCCCACTGTGCATACTATGGATGGACAATTACTGCCCCCTGTGCACACTGTGGCTGGACAATTACTGTCCCCTGTGCACACTGTGGCTGGACAAATATTGCCCACTGTGCACACTGTGGCTGCACGATTACAGCCCCCTGTGCACACTGTGGCTGCCCGATTAATGCCCCTGTGCATACTGTGGATGGACAATTACTGCCCCCTGTGCACACTGTGGCTGCATGATTACTGTCCGCTGTGCACACTGTGGCTGCCCGATTAATGTCCCTGTGCATACTGTGGATGGACAATTAGTGTCCCCTGTGCACACTGTGGCTGCCCGATTAATGCCCCTGTCCATACTGTGGATGGACAATTACTGCCCCCTGTGCACACTGTGGCTGCACGATTACTGCCCCCTGTGCACACTGTGGCTGCCCGATTAATGTCCCTGTGCATAGACAATTACAGCCCTCTGTGCACACTGTGGCTGCCCGATTAATGCCCCTGTGCATACTGTGGATGGACAATTACTGCCCCCTGTGCACACTGTGGCTGCCCGATTAATACCCCTAAACATAATGTGGATGGACAATTACAGCCCCCTGTGCACACTGTGGCTGCCCGATTAATGCCCCTGTGCATACTGTGGATGGACAATTACTGCCCCCTGTGCACACTGTGGCTGCACGAATACTGCCCCCTGTGCACACTGCTACGGTACTTTTATGGATTCTGTCAAAACTACACAGTTAACCATCCAAGGGGACACATTAAAGGTGTCGGAAAATAATTACTCTGCAGACAAATTCCTCTCCCTCCCACAGAAGACTATTGAAGTGATGTTTAAATGCCCTTGGGGTAAATCCGAACATGATGACTTCCAATTACAAACTGTGCAGCCTGCAGGAGGCAGGCTAATGATCTGGCACTGAAGTTGTTGTCCAGTCAAGAGACTTACCGTACGTTCGAGAGATCCTGATTGACAGGTATATAATGTACCCACGGTTTCAGCTGCGGGTAAAAGAATTCCAGCCATTCATTTCCGACATGAAAAACCAGTGACCCGCACAGGAAGAGGTGCTTAAATCGGAAACTGGCGGCAACACCTCGAAAATTAAATAAATACCTGGGGGAGAAAAAAACAGAGTGTTTGTTACTGTCGTTAATTGAAAGCAGTAAGTTTAATTAGTCCTCAGTGTGTGTGAGGCTCTTGGTTCAGCTAAACTGAAGATCACAGGCTGGCAGCTCTTCATGAGCTTCTGAGCCTGGTCAATGAATCTTCCCTCAGTAGCAGAGAAAGTTTCTGAGATGTTGGTCTGGAAGTACGAGGGGTGGTGGGGGTGATGTGGGGGGACATCTGAAAACCAGAACCAAGCATTTCATAAGCAGCAGCAGGAGCCCCTCCCCACCCCAACCCAACCCTGGATAGGCCAGGCCAGCAGGTTGACTGGAGCTCGATGCTTAAGAGAAGCTGCCTATAGGAAGATCTCGACCAACGGAAGGGAAGGCTTCCCCTCCCAGGAAATTAACTGGCCTTGATCAGACAACATCTGGCAAGCTCCTGGGTCTGACAGTCCCCGCCAGCATGTTTGAGACAACTTAAGAAATTGGAGCTGGAGGAGGCCATATGACCCCTTGAGCCTGCTTCACTATTCAATGAGATCATGGCTGACCTACCTCAACTCCACCTTCCCGCACTATCTCCATAAATCTCTTGATTCCCTTAGTGTCCAAAACTCTAACAATCTCAGTCTTGCATAGACTCAACAATGGAGTACTCACAGCTCTCTGGGGTAGAGGATTCCAAAGTCTCATAACCCTTAGAGCGAAGAAATTTCTCATCTCATTCTGAAATGGTCGACTCCTTATCCTGAGACTATGACCCCTAGTTCTAGACTATGCAGCCCGGGGAAAAATAATCTCTCAGCATCTACCCTGTCAGGCCCTCTAAGAATGTTATACCTTTCAATTAAATCACCTCATCCTTCTAAACTCCAGAGAATATAGACCCATTCTACTCAGAAAACAATATGGCAAATTAATTTCAATATTGATCAGTGTGTGCTGCTACATTTTTGCAGGAAGAATAGGAGGTACATGCAGCTTGAATGATGAGTCTACAGGAGGTAGGGATTTAGGGCTACAGATACACAAATGATTAAAAATAGAGACATAGGTTAATAAGGCCATAAAAAAGCAAACAAAACCCTGGGGTTCATTTCTAGAGGAACAGAACTGAAAACAGAGACATTATGTTAAACTTGAAGAGTTTGATGGAGTATTGTGCAGAGGTCTGAAATCCATATTACAAATAGGATATAGAGCCATTGTAGAAGGTGCAAAAAAAGGTTCACAGGGATGGTACCAGAACTGAGATGTTATACCTATCAGAAAAGACTCGACAGGCTGGGCTCTCTTCTCGAGAAAAGAGGGGTTACCTAAAGGTCTTTAACATAATGAAAGGGTAGACATGGGGAAAATGTTTCCACTTGTGGGACAGTCCAGAACTGGGGGCCATAAGTACAAGATACACAAGTAAGACAGTACAGTTTTCTGCACGTAGAAATGTGGTCCGTATTGGGAGAACCACAGCTTATGGTTGAAACTTGCGAGAGCTATCCCACCATGTAAAACAGTGCTTAAGCTTGATCAATTTAACCAGCATGCCTTGAGAAGCTGGGAGCAGTGCTGGTTGTATCTCATTTAATAAGTTGCTGAGGTGTGAGATATTTCCAGACAGTGCTATCAGGAGACCGTAAGGCCCTGCTATTCAGACAGGGGACATCTGTGTTTGAAATGCGCCTTGGAGGCTCTGCTAAAACAAGAATGGTCTGCTGACCATTTCTGATAAAACGAATAATTTGGAGATACGGATCAGGAAGATTGCTAACTCAGCCAACTTGAGGCAAGTCTCAAGGGATCGCCCCCAGACAACAATAGGGGTAATGGAAAGTTACCAAAAGAAGTATAAGAAAGATGGACAATGTCAGGATGGGCTTTCCCAAAGATCTGAGCATGTAACTGGACAGTTTGTCCAAAGACAAATACCAATTGAACCATAAGACTATCAGTATAATATCTGGTCCCTCCCTGAGTTAAAGGTATAAAAGAAACTTTAGTGTTGCATCTGGAGTCACTAGGAAGAAGACAATTAACATGAAGTTGACTGCTTGCAGGTGATTGTGTATTTCATTTGCATCATATTTTGGGAATATTTAATCGTAGGCGTTTAACAGTCCATAGTAGAATAGAAGTAGCTGAGCATTGTGCTTCATATCTGGATTAACCTAATAAAATTTAATATCTGACTCAGTGCTTTGTGTGTATTCCTTTTTTCTTGTAATTCTCATGTCCGAGCCAGAATAAGTGGACAGAAGGTCCTACAGTCACCAATAAATCCAATAGGGAATTCAGGAGAAACTTCTTTACCTAGAGAGCGCTCAGAATGTGGAACTTGTTATCATATGAGTAGTTGAGGCAAATAGCAGGGATACATTTAAGGAGAAGCTAGATAAATATGAGGGAGAAAGGAATAGAAAGTCATGCTGGTGGGGTGAGATGAAGGTGGGAGGCTTGTGTGCAGCATAGACCAGTTGGGCTGACTGGCCTGTTTCTGTGCTGTGCTTGATATAAGACTATCCTCACTTTGCAAGACTCAAAGGCAAACACGCCATGATTGCAGGAATCCAGGCGTTCTCACTATTCCTCGAGAGGAGCAAGAGTCTTACTGCAACGCCAACTTGCATTTATACTGCATCTTTAATGTGGTAAAACATCCCAGGATCGTAATCAGACAAAAATACTGCCACCATACCAAAGGAGGAGATATTAGGACAGGTGACTGAAAGCTTGCCCAAAGAGACAGGTTTTAAGGAGCGTCTTAAAGAAGAAGTGGGGAGGTTTAGAGAGGGAATTCCAGAGCTGAGGCAGGTGAAGGCACAGTCCCACATGGTGGAAGGATGGGTAGGACCGAGGCCAGGGAGGGATTTGAATATGAGAATGACAATTTTAAGATAGAGACACTTGGGGACTAGAAGCCAATGTAGGCTAATGAGCACAGGGGGTGACGAGTGAACAGGACTTCACACATGGAACATCTGGAAGAGGGGAATAATGAAGCATAAAGAAACCTCTGCAACAGATCTTTTTGCATGTAGAGCATGGTGACAATCACAACAGGCCTTGATTGTGCCACACTTCCCATGATCGTTCCACACTCCCTGTGCAAACTAATAAGCCTATAATTCCCTGGTTTATCTCTTCTACCCTTCTTAAATAACTGAGCGACATTGGCAATGTTCTAATCCAAGGGAACAATTCCTAAATAAAGAGTTTTGAAGGATCTTGATTTAAAGCATCTACAATTCCTGCACTTACTTCCTTTAAAACCCTGGGGTGGAAACCATCAGGTCCTGGAGATTTGTCTATCTTCAGTCTCATTATTTTCTCCATTACCATTTTTAATTTATATTAAATCTAGTAAGTTCTTTGTCTTGATTTAGTTTTAGTTCCCTGGTATATCTGGCACTTTATCCTCTTCCTCTACTGTGAAGGCTGGTCCAAAGTAAATATTTAACAAGTCTGCCCATTTCCTGATTTTCAGTTACAATGTATCCGGTGTCTGCCTTTAAGGGGCTCACATTACTCTTATCCACTCTTTCCCTTAATTTACTTGCAAAAACCTTTATTGTTTTCCCTTGATATCCTTTGCAAGTTTCTCATATTCCCTATTTGCAGCTTATGACTTTCTTTGTATCCCTTTGCTGTTCTTTACATCATTCCCAGTCCTCAGGATCGCTACTGTCCTCTGCCTTTGTATAAGCCCTTTCCTTTAGTTTTATACTCTCACTTTGCTTGTTGAGCAAGGTTGTTTAATTACACAAGTAGAGCTCTTGCCCTTTGGGGAGTATATCTTTAAATGCTCTCCCATCCCTGCACCCACAATCTGAGCCTACTTACATAGCAAGTAGGCTACTGGAGTAAAGACAAAAATTTTCAGAAGTACACAACAGAGCCTTTACCATCTGAAAGAAAGATGACGGGTGAATGATTCATGCTCATTGGGTTTCGATGAAGGGATTATGCAAAATGTTAACCTGTCTTTTCTCTTTCAGGTGCTGCTGGCCTGTGTAGCCCTTGGTTTTATCTTTATCCCAATGCTAGGAGATGGGGATGTGGGAGCAGGAAGTCTAGTTCTGCTTGGGATGCACTCAGCTGGTAGTGATAAGGCTTCTAACGACGTACTTGTATTTGCAATGGTCCACCAAAGGAATTTCTTTAGCAGGGCGTTTTCCCAGTGTATCCTGCAAATAAAGCAAATTGATATAACACCTTGTACTTATATAGCACCTTTAACATAGTAAAACGTTCCAAGGAGCATTATCAAACAAAATTTGACACCATGCCACTTAAGGAGGTATTAGGACAAATGATCAAATCCTTTGTCAAAGAGGTAGGTTTTATGAAGCTTGTTAAAGGGAGAGAGAGAGAATTCCAGAGCTTAGTGTCTGGGCAGCTGAAGACATGGCTAGCAATGGAGGAGAGATGAAAACTGGGGACACGCTAGGGGCATTGAAATTAACATAAGAAATAGGAGAAGGAATAGACCATTTGGCCTCCCGAGCCTGCTCCGCCATTCAATACAATCATGGCTTATCTTCTACCTCAACTCCACATTCCTGCCTGCTCTCTGAGAGATCGAAAATTTATCGATTATGCTATTGAATATACTCAACGATGGAGAATCCACAACCCTCTGGGTGACAATTCCAAAGATTCACATCCCTCCGAGTGAAGAAATTTCTCATCGCAATCCTAAATGATCGGCCCCTTATCCTGAGACTGCCCCCATGTTCTAGATTCCCCAGCCAGGGGAAGCAACCTCTCAATGTCTACCCTGTCAAGCCCCTTCAGAATCTTGTATGTTTTAATGAGATCACCTCTCATTGCTCTAAACTGCACAGAATATAGGCCCAATGTTACCAGAGTAAAATTCAGAGGCCCAGACTAATGCTCCAGAGACATGAGTTCAAATCCCACCATGGCAGCTAGTGGAATTTGAATTCAATTAAATAAATCTGGAATAAAAAGATAGTGTCAGTAATAGTAACCAGGAAACTAGTGGATTCTCATAAAAACCCATCTGGTTCAGTAATGTCCTTCAGGGGAGGAAATCTGTCATCCTTGCCCAGCCTGGCTTACACGTGACTCCAGACTGATAGCAATGTGGTTGACTCTTAATCGTCCTCTGAAATAGCCTAGCAAGTGACTCAGAGGGCAATTAGGGACGGGCAATAAATGCTGGCCTTGCCAGCAATGCTCACATCCCCATAAATAATTTTAAAAAAATTATTCAGCCTATTATCAAAGGACAACCCTCTCGTCCAGGAACCAATCTAGTGAACCTTGGCTGTACTGCCTCCAAGGCAAGTATATCCTTCCTGAGATATGGAGTCCAAAACTGCGCCAGTACTCCAGTGATATCACCAGAGCCCTATAGAATTGTAGCAAGACTTCCTTATTCTTGTACACCAATCCCCTTGCAATAAAGGCCAACATGCCATTTGCCTTCCTAATTGCTTGCTGTACCTACATGCTTACTTTCTGTGTTCCTTGTACAAGTACACCCAAGTCCCTCTGAACATCGACATTTAAAAGTTTCACGCCTTTTAAAAAGTATTGTTTTTCTATTCTTACTAACAAAGTGAATAACCTCACACTTCCACACATTATACTCCATCTGCTACCTTGTTGCCCAATTACGTAACCCGTCCATATCTCTTTGCTACCTTTGTCTCCTCCTCACAGCTTACATTCCCACCTAATTTTGTATCGTCAGCAAACTTACATTCATTACTCTCGGTCTCTTCATCTAAGTTGTTAATATAAATTGTAAATATCTGAAGCCCCAGCACTCCACTAGTTACAGTCTGCCAACTTGAAAATGTACTATTTATCCTTACTCTCTGCTTCCTGTCCGTTAACCAATCCTCCATCCATGCTGATATATTACCCCCAATTTGAGGAATGCAGACATCTCGGAGGGTTGCAGGGCTGCAGAAGGTTAGGGATATGGAGGAGTGAGGTCATGGAGGGTTCTGAAAACAAGGCTGAGTTTTAAATTGAGGTGTTACTGGACTGTGTCAATGTAGGTGGGAGACTGGGACTTGGTGCAAGTTAGAACATGGGCAACAAAGTTTTGGATCAGGACAATTCATTGTGAAGTTAGAGGCGTAAGAAATCTCGCTTTGTGCTGGGAATTCTGAATGGCACCAGTAATAGAAACACAGAAATAGGAGCAGGAGTAGGCCATTTGGCCCTTTGAGCCTGCTCCGCCATTCATTATGATCATGGCTGATCATCCAACTCAGTAGTCTGTTCCGGCTTTCGCCCCATACCCTTTGATCCCTTTAGACCCAAGAGCTATATCTAACTCCTTTTTGAAAACATTCAATGTTTTGGCCTCAACTGCTTTCTGTGGTAGTGAATTCCACAGGCTCATCACTCCCTGGGTGAAGAAATTTCTCCTTATCTCAGTCCTGAAAGGTTTACCCCATATCCTTAGACTATGACCCCTGGTTATAGAAAAATGCTGGTTACGTTTTGTTTTCAATTTGCTTGGTGAAACCTTGCTGCTGTTAATATAGGGATTGTTACTGCTGGGAAGTAAATACTTCCATTTTTGTCACCCAATGTCAGCATCAATCACTCCCAGGTGAGGTACAGCAAAGAAAAAGCCTTGCATTTATCATGTCTTAGAAATAAAAAGACTTGCATTTATATAGCACCTTTCACGTCCACAGCAAGACCCAAGTGCTTTACAGCCAATGTAGTACTTTTGAAGTAGAGTCATTGCTGTAATATAGGAAGCGCACTCCAATTTGCACACAGCAAGCTCCCACAAACAGCAATGAAATAAATGAGCAAATAATCTGTTTTAGTAACATTGGCAAATATTTCCCAAAACACCAGGGAGAATTCCCCTGGCTCTTCGTCGAATAGCATCAAGAATCTTTAATGTCCACCTGAGAGGGCAGACAGGGCCTGGGTTTAACATCTCATTTAAGCTTGTCACATCCAATTAATTGAGTGCAGGCTAATCATCTCAGCCATAGGACATTGGTTCAGGAGTTCTACAGAGCAGTGTCCGAGGCCTAACTATCTTCAGCTGCTTCATTAATGACCTTCCTTCCGTCATAAGGTCAGGAATGGGGATGTTCACTGTTGATTGCACAATGTTCAGTACAATTCGCAACTCCTCAGATACTGAAGCAGTCCATGTCTGCATGCAGCCAGACCTGAACAATATTCAGGCTTGGGCTCTCCACTTGCCTGGATGACTGCAGCTCTAACATCACTCAAGAAACTCGACACCCAGATTGTCACAAACATGTGCTGTGCTGAGTGATGATTTTTTAAATCCATCGGCTGGAAACTTGAATTAAATTTTAAAAAAGGAAAGAGGAACAGACAAAGGGTGAGTGCTAGCAGCTAAAATGGCCATGGAAATTTGCATCAAAATCCCTTGCATTCCACTGCATTGAGAAGGAGGCGAATTGTCTGGCTGGTCCCCTCCAGAACAATGACTTGAGAGGTTTGGAGTGCCTCACCTGGCCAGTCTCCATTAATAAGACATTAAAAACAATCTTGGGACATTAAACTGGTGGAGACAGACCACTCAAAGGTAATCACTTGAACAATGGGACCCTGATGGAGAGAAAGGAATTTCTAGACATGAACTAATTAAGTTGCTAGAGGAAATACACATTGAGCCATCTCACCTGAAGGCCCACCATCTTGTGTTTTAAGCTGGCTTTTTTCTCTCTGCAACAGACAAGTAACTGAAACTGATCAGAATGGAACCAAGTGGGGGTCCCTCTTTCTCTCTATCCTCCCAGTCCAGCTGTCAAGTTTCGAACCCTGCCTGCTGGCTGCAACCACTTAAGCAGGCAGAGACCTGATGATGGAACTCATCCGCATCGCTGTTTTCCAGGAGGACCACTGAATATGCTGACCACATCTACAAGACAGACGCCTCAGGACCACCAGGTTCATCCAGAAGACGACCGAATCACCAAACTCCAGAGACTGTATACCCCTTTTTATTGCTCCAGACTCTAATCCGACGAATCTATCCTTCCCCACTCTGTAATTTATTTGTGTGTGTGTGTGTGACCCTCAAGCATGTGTGCGTGTGAAAGTTGGAGCGTAGTTTATTATTTTACTTAGATTGGTTTAGGTACAATAAAGCTAACCTCTTTCTTTGTCAAACTCAAGAAAACCTGCCCAATTGGTTCTTTTCTGATCACAGCACATAAATAGTCAAACACTCACTGAATTGGCAAGTACATTCACTTAAAAAAAATCAATAAATCCTGTTACAGTCAAACAAGGAGAGGGACAAGAGGGGAGCCCTTCAACCCCTCCTTACCTGATCATAACAAGATGCACTGCAGCAATTTGGCAAGGCACCTTCAACAGCATCTTCCAAACTCGCGACCTCTACCACCTAGAAGAACAAGGGTAGCAGACGTATGGGAGCACCAACACTTGCAAATTTCCCTCCAAGTCACACACCATCCTAACTTGGAACTGTATTGCAGTTCATTCACTGTCGCTGGGTCAAAACCCTGGAACTCCCTCCCTAACAGCACTGTGTGTGTACCCATACCATGTGGACTGCAGCGGTTCAAGAAGGAAGCTCACCACCACCTTCTCAAGGGCAATTAGGGATGGCAACAACTGCTGGCCTTGCCAGTGACTGCAGAGTTTGTGCTGTGCAATCCCATTAAGAGTTCGCAGTCAGCGACAGCATTCTTGTTAGAATGTAAGAAATAGGAGCAGGAGTAGGCCATTCAGCCCCTCAAGCCTGCCCCGCCATTCAATAATATCATGGCTGATCTGCCCCAGACCTCAACTCCTCTTTCATGCCAGCTCCTCATAGCCCTCAACTCCCTGATATTTCAAAAATCTATCTACCTCCTCTTCAAATACTTTCAGTGATCTAGCCTCCACAACTCTCTGGGGTAGAGAATTCCAGACATTCACTACCCTCTGAGAGAAGAAATTCCTTCGCATATCAGTTTTAAATGAGTGTCCCCGTATTCTGTAAAAGGGTTAATTGTACAGAAAGAACATCCTCTACTTTGCACCAACCATGAACCGTCAACCCATCCTCAGAAGGCCCTGCCGAACCTTTTTTTCCAATTCATTCACAGGTTGCAGGTTTTGCTGGCAAGGCCAGCATTTATTGCCCATCCCTAAACTGAGTGGCTTGCTAGGTCATTTCAGAGGGCAGTTAAGAACCAATCGCACTGCAGTCAGTTTGGAGTCACATGTAGGACAGCCCAGGTAAGGATGGCAGATTTCCTTCTCTAAAGGACATTAGTGAAGCAGATGGGTTTTTACAACAATCCGGTAATTTCATGGTCACCATTACTGAGACTAGCTTTTTAATTCCAGATATGAATTAATAGAATTTAAATTCCCCAGCTGCAATGGTGGGATTTGAACTCATGTCTTCAGAATATTAGTCCAGGGTCTGGACTAGTCTATTAAGATAACCACTATTCTACTGTACCTGCTATCCTACACCAGCTACCCTTGTTATCTCATTGCAAACAACAACAAATACTTGCATTTCTATAGCACCTTTACTGTTGTAAAACATCCCATGGTGTTTCACAGAGTTTTTTTCTTTCATGGGATGTAGGCATCACTGGCAAGGTCAGCAATTTTGCCCTTCCCTAATTACCCTTGAAAAGGAGTGTAATCAGACAAAAAAAAAGTGACACAGAGCCAAATGAAGATATATTAGGACAGGTGGACAAAAAGCTTGATCAAAGTGGTAGGTTTTAAGCAGCAAAGGTGGAGAGGCTGAGGGGTTTAGGGAGACAATTTCCAAGCATATGGCCTAGACAGCTGATGACATGGCCGCCAATGGTGGGGTGAAGGAAATCGGGAATGAGTAAGATTCCTCATGTAATGTCAGTTTGTACCAATTAGGAGTATTCTAATACAGTGACTCAACACACACTATCAACTGGGTTGAGACTGCCCAATTACACTTCACATATGAATTCTTACACTAGACAAGAGACATCAATTCAGCAACTAGCTCCTGGACTTTCACCTTTTCAGACTTCCAGGCTTGATTTTTGGTATATTCCGCATCTACCAATAAAGGTTCTTCCCGAGAGAGCAGAATAAGAGGATCTCGTTCAGAACTTGTCCTGAAATTGAAACAAGGCAATTTTATTCCGTCAGTACAGCATAATATCCGCGCACGTGTGAGAGAGAGAGAGACAGACACATTACAGTCCCCTGTGGTTAAGTGAGCATGTGTGTGTGAGAATGATAAGGGGCTATAATTTTTTTTTATTCATTCATAAGGTGTGGGCATCACTGGCAAGTCCCACATTTATTACCCTCCATAATTTACCGCAAGAAGGTGATGGTGAGCCACCATCTTTAATACAACTTAGTGACTTGCTAGGCCATGTCAGAGGGCAGTTACAAGTCAACCACATTGTTATGGGTCTGGAGTCACATCTAGGCCAGACTGGGTAAGGACGACAGATTTCCTTTCCTGAAGAACATTCGTGAACTAGATGAGTTTTTAAACAACAATCCTGTAGTTACATGGTCGCCATTACTGAGACTAGCTTTTTAATTACAGATTTTATTTCATTCATTGAATTGAAATTCTCCAGCTGCCATGGTGGGATTTGAACTTATGTCTCCAGATCATTAGTTCCAGGCCTCTGAATTACTAGCCCAGTAACATAACCATTATGCTACCATACCTGTGCATCACAGTATGAGCAGTTACGCAGCTTTCATTATGAATTTATAATGGTGATCGTGAATAGAAAGTGCAAGTATTATATATTACATTAAAATAAGAACAGTATGTCAGAATTTAAAATAGGAACTGGTTTACATCATTGCACCCTGGTCCAATTATCCACCCCTACCCCCCTCATCCAACCTTTAACTTGCTTCACTACTGTCTCGACTCCTTGTGTGCAATGCCACTGGATACTGACTGGTGTATCAAGAAATACATACAAACTGTCATGAAAACGTGCTAGGTCGAAGTATGATTTTTTTTAATTCACTAGCTGGAAACCGGAATATTAAACTGGTGGAGATGAACTACTCAAAACTTGTAAGCTTTGAACGCTGTCTCCTGACTGTGCTTACTCACATAAGCCTGACGGGGAAGCTATTGTGGGTAGAGAACTTTCCGGAAAGAACTAACAGAAATCTCCCCAGAAGAAATTCAGTCACATTGCTGTCACCCAGAGAACCACTGAAGCAGCGTCCACGCCTTCAAACTGGAAGCCTCAGGACCACCGAATTCAGCCTGAAGCCAGCTGAGTTACAAACCTCCACAGAATGTTGGGTTTGCATCCTTCCATCTACGAAAGATGATGAACATGCAGCAAGCAATCCATTTAGGTGGGATGTCTTCTTTTGGTGCACCTTTGTTGATGTCTGTGAAAGCCAATCCTTGAGAGGCAGGTTCTGCCACAAGTGCTGCATGTGAAGCTACCAAGTGGTGCTGTGAGTTGTTGTTTTTGACATTGGCGTCTGTTGCCAAGCTTCTGTAGCAACTGGTCATCGTGGTACTGCACACCAGTCCACAAGATGTGTCGCCATTTCCCTCTTTTGCCACCTAGTGACTCCCAAGTGTGATAGGCAACATTTAGGGCCTTCACGTCGCGCTAGCAAGCATCCTTGAAGCGGAGCTTTGGACGCCCCACTGGTCGTCTGACCCCGGCTACCTCACCATACAGAAGGTCCTTGGGTATGTGACCGTCTTCCATCCTGCAGACATGTCCGATCCACCGAAGCCGCCTCTGTTTGATTAGTTTCAACACACTTGGGAGCTCTGCCTTTGAGAGGACTGCCACATTTGTGATTTTGTCCTGCCAGGATATATCCATAATGCACCACAGACAGCAAAGATGGAAATGACTGAACTTCTTTTCCCGGTAGCTGTAAGTCACCCATGTTTCACAGCCATACAAGCAAGGTGCTGAGAACACAGGCCTTATAAACCATCAACTTGGTCCTAAGGGTTAGCTTGGTGTTATCCCATGTGCATTTCACAAGTCGGCCAGTGATAGCTGCTTTCCCTATGGGTGTATCGAGCTCTGCATCGAGGGACAGACTGTCTGTCACCGTGGACCTAAGGTAGCATAATTTACTAACCACTTCCAGTGGGGTGTTATTTAGTGTGATCAGGGGCAGAGACTGTATACAGACTGTATACCCTTTTTATTTCTCTGGACTCTTAATTTGACCAAACTATCCTTCCCAACTCAGTAACCTATTTGCATGTGTGTGCATGAAAGTTGGAGTGTATTTTATTATTTTTACTTAGATCAGTTTAAGTAGAATAAAGTTAACCTCTTTCTTTGGTTAAACTTGAGAAAACCTGTCCGATTGGCTTTTTATGATCACGGCATGTAAATAAGTAAACACTCACTGAATTGGCAAGTATATCCAATTATAAAAGAATATATCTGTTGTAGTCAAACAAGGAGAGGAAAAAAAGGGGAGCCCTTCAACCCCCTCCTCACCTGATCGTAACAACAGGTAAAAGTTAGGTCCACAACAACTCAACTTCCACTACAGCAAAACAGAACACAAAAGATGCAAATCTGAAATAAAAAAGAGTGTACTTTTATGTAACAAAATTTAATGGATGGGATTGGAAGGTCAGTCAAGGAGAACTGGCATATAATTCAGTTCGTTTCTGTTGCGTGTTTTCTGTGAATTCTTTGCTTTTCAAGCCAATAAACATCAGTGTAAGAGAACAAATCACTTTTCCATGTGTCAGTATCACACTTTTGGGTAAGGAACAGCATGGATTAGATGCAGAGTAAAGCTCCTTCTACACTTCCCTAACAGTGTGCCTCAGCCCAAACCTCACAACACTGCACTCTACTGCACAAGTATTAACATTTCCATTTCCCTCATCAGCCATTCTGTGGATCTCTACCGTGTTGACCTAACCAATTTCACCTGTTTACACAAAGGAAAATTGTGTGATCAGCCCTCATACTGTGAATAGTAAGAGAAGCATACACCAGGTTCAGAGAGACTCCCTTCCTAACAGCACTGTTGGTGTACCTACACCCCAACGACTGCAGGGGTTCAAGAAGGCAGCTCACCACCACCTTCTCAACGGAAATTAGGGATGGGCAATAAATGCTGGACTAGCCAGTGACGCCCCCACCCCACGACTGAATAAAAAAAAAGTTTAGTAATCTAATTTCACTCTGATTCTCAACTACCCTAAGCTGTGTTGTAACGGTGATAATTATTAGCCTTACCTTGATCCTCTAAAGAAACCTTTAGAGACTTTCTTCTCCCAAGGCCACTTTTCAGCTGACCTAGTGAAGGGAAAAAAGGCTGATTAAGCTTTCAGTAATAGGTGCTGTTCATTCTACGTAACACACACTCAGGATTATACGATCACTCTGCAGACTGTTCTATTTGTTGCTTACCCCATTCAAAAAGGTAAAAGAATAAGCAATGTCCATTGGGCCCATTCTCTCCACATCTACACTGTACCCTGACAGGGATACTGCCTCACCTATTCAATCTCCTGCAAGAGGCAATCACAGGTAAACCTTCAAGAAAGACAGACTTGCATTACTATCGTGCCTTTCACTACCTCAGGACAACCCAAAGGAAATGCTTTTGCGGTGCAGTCACTGTTGTAATGTAGTGGCTATAAGACGCTTGGGGAAAGTCATGAGATTTTTTATTTTTTATTTAGAGATACAGCACTGAAACAGGCCCTTTGGTCCACCGAGTCTGTGCCGACCAACAACCACCCATTTATACTAACCCTACAGTAATCCCTTATTCCCTATCACCTACCTACACTAGGGGCAATTTACAACGGATTGTGAAAGGCGCTAGAGAAATGCAAGTTCTTTCTTTCTAGTGGACAAGTGTGGCATGGTTTGTAAGCAGCAAGAATAAGAGGGAAATAAATCAGATTCTACATTTCCTTTCAGTTCGGTGTTGATGTTCTTTGTGACTACTGAAGCTTCTAATTATATCACAAACTGACATGAACATGTTGGGCCTTGGACCTCATCGTCAGCAACAGCAGGGACACAACTCAATAACGCCAGTCTGCCTGCCTTCCTCGGGTTGACCATGCACCATTCCAACCACCAGATCCCACAGGCATAAATAACCCAGTATATGGCAGAGCCAAGGCTGTGAGACAAACACACCCATTACTTGTACGGTCAAGTCTCTATAAGAGAGTTCTTTTAGCAACGATACTACTCGGCAAATCTGACTCACGTTTTCAATTCCTTCCTCATTAGATCCCAGCGTCCAAGTCCTGTGGGGTAAATGGGCCATACTGCTGGACCACCCTCCCAAAAGGTCCACGCCGGGTACATGATATCATAGTACTCCGATGTCTGTAAGAGAGAAATAAGTTACAGTATATTTAAAATGCACTGTAAAGGCAGAATAATAGATTGCTTTGAGTGTTGTTTAACCTCAGCTCTGACTCTGTAGAGTTTTTATGTGATTGTACTAATTTTCTCCCTCAAAATCTATGTGAGCATAAATTAACATCTCTCTTGTAAAGAAAAAGGAAGCAGTCTCCAACCTGGAGGCTCTAATGTTCACTTTCAGCCCCCGATCCCTGGTCCATGTCCGTCCTTAGTTGCCTCTTTCCCCATCCCTCTGAGTTCCCTGTCCCCTAGACTTACATTCCCTCACCTCTCTCCTTCCACTTCTTCTCACCTCATTAGGGGAGGCGGTGGCGTAGTGGTATTATCAATGGACTAGTAACCCAGAGACCCAGGGTATTGATCTGGGGACATGGGCTCGAATTCCACCACAGCAGAAGGCGGAATTTGAATTTAAAGCTAGTCAATGATGGCCATGAAACCATTGTCAATTGTTGTAAAAACCCATCTGGTTTACTAATGTCCTTTAGGGAAGGAAATCTGCTGTCCTTACCTGGTCTGGCCTACATGTGACTCCAGACCCACAGCAATGTGGTTAACTCTTACACGCCCTCTGAAATGGCCTAGCAAGCCACTCAGTTGAACCTAACCGCCACAAAGTCAATAAAAACGAATGAAACCAGACAAACCACCCGGCATCAACCTAGGCACCAGAAACGACAACGGCAAACCCAGCCCTGTCGACCCTGCAAAGTCCTCCTTACTAACATATAGGGGCTTTTGCCAAAGTTGGGAGAGCTGTCCCACAGACTAGTCAAGCAACAGCCTGACATAGTCATACTCATGGAATCATACCTTACAGACAATGTCCCAGACACTGCAATCACTATCCCTGGGTATGTCCTGTCCCACTGGCAGGACAGACCCACCAGAGGTGGCGGGACAGTGGCCTACAGTAGGGAGGGAGTTGCCCTGGGAGTACTCAACACCGACTCTGGACCCCATGAAGTCTCATGGCATCAGGTCAAACACGGGCAAGGTAACCTCCGACTGCTTATCACCTACCTACCGCCCTCCCTCAGCTGATGAGTCAGTACGCCTCCATGTTGAACACCACTTGGAGGAAGCACTGAGGGTGGCAAGGGCACAAAATGTACTCTGGGTAGGGGACTTCAATGTCCATCATCAAGAGTGGCTCGGTAGCACCACTACTGACCGAGCTGGCTGAGTACTAAAGGACATAGCTGCTAGACTGGGTCTGCGGCAGGTGGTGGGGGAATCAACACGAGGGAAAAACATACTTGACCTTGTCCTCACCAATCTGCCTGCCGCAGCTGCTTCTGTCCATGACTGTATTGGTAGCAGTGACCACCGCATAGTCCTTGTGGAGACGAAGTCCCGCCTTCACATTGAGAATACTGGCCATTGTGTTGTGTGGCACTATCACCGTGCTAAATGGGATAGATTTCGAACAGATCTGGCAATGCAAAACCAGGCATCCATGAGGCGCTGTGGGCTATCAGCAGCAGAACTGTACTCAACCACAATCTGTGACCTCATGGCCCGGCATATCCCCCACTCTACCATTACCATCAAGCCAGGAGACCAACCCTGGTTCAATGAAGAGCGCAGGAGGGCATGACAGGAGCAGCACCAGACATACCTCAAAATGAAGTGTCAACCTGGTGAAACTACAACCCAGGACTACTTGCATGCCAAACTGCATAAGCAGCATGCAACAGACAGAGCTAAGAGATCCCATAAGCAACGGATCAGATCTAAGCTCTGCAGTCCTACCACATCCAGCCATGAATGGTGGTGGACAATTAAACAACTAACTGGAGGAGGTGGTTCCACAAATATCCCCATCCTCAATGATGGGGGAGCCCAGCACATCAGTGCAAAAGATAAGGCTGAAGCATTTGCAACAATCTTCAGCCAGAAGTGCCGAGTTGATGATCCATCTCGGCCCCCTCCTGAAGTCCCCAGCATCACAGATGTCAGTCTTCAGCCAATTCGATTCACTCCACATGATATCAAGAAACGACTGAATGCACTGGATACTGCAAAGGCTATGGGTCCTGACAATATTCCGGCAATAGTACTGAAGACCAGTGCTCCAGAACTTGCCGCACCCCTGCCAAGCTGTTCCAGTACAGCTACAACACTGGCATCTACCCGGCAATGTGGAAAATTGCCCAGGCATGTCCTGTACACAAAAAGCAGGACAAGTCCAACCCGGCCAATTACCGCCCCATCAGTCTACTCTCAATCATCAGCAATGTGATGTAAGGTGTCATCAACAGTGCCATCAAGCAGCACTTGCTTAGCAATAACCTGCTCAGTGATACCCAGTTTGGGTTCCAACAGGACCACTCAGCACCTGACCTCATTACAGCCTTGGTTCAAACATGGACAAAAGAGCTGAACTCAAGAGGTGAGGTGAGAGTGACTGCCCTTGACATCAAGGCAGCATTTGACCGAGTATGGCATCAAGAAGCCCTTGCAAAACTGAAGTCAATGGGAATCAGGGGGAAATCTCTCTGTGGTTGCTGGAGGTCAATCACCTCAGCTCCAGGACATCACTGCAGGAGTTCCTCAGGGTAGTGTCCTAGGCCCAACCATCTTCAGCTGCTTCATCAATGACCTTCCTTCAATCATCAGGTCAGAAGTGGGGATGTTCGCTGATGATTGCACAATGTTCAGCACCATTCGCGACTCCTCAAATACTGAAGCAGTCCATGTAGAAATGCAGCAAGACCTGGACAATATCCAGGCTTGGGCTGATAAGTGACAAGTAACACTTGCACCACACAAGTGCCAGGCAATGACCATCTCCAACAACATCTCCCCTTGACCTTCAATGGCATTACCATCGCTGAATCCCCCACTATCAACATCCTGGGGGCTACCATTGACCAGAAACTGAACTGGAGTAGCCATATAAATACCGTGGCTACAAGTGCAGGTCAGAGGCTAGGAATCCTGCGGCGAGTAACTCACCTCCTGACTCCACAAAGCCTGTCCACCATCTACAAGGCACAAGTCAGGAGTGTGATGGAATACTCTCCACTTGCCTGGATGGGTGCAGCTCCAACAACACTCAAGAAGCTCGACACCATCCAGGACAAAGCAACCCACTTGATTGGCACACCATCCACAAACATTCACTCCCTCCACCACCGATGCACAGTGGCAGCAGTGTACACCATTTACAAGATGCACTGCAGCAACGCAACAAGACTCCTTAGACAGCACCTTCCAAACCCGCAACCTCTACCAACTAGAAGGACAAGGGCAGCAAATGCATGGGAACATCACCATCTGCAAGTTCCCATCCAAGTCACACACCATCCTGACTTGGAACTATATTGCCGTTCCTTCACCGTCGCTGGGTCAAAATCCTGGAACTCCCTAACAGCACTGTGGGTGTACCTACCATGCATGGACTGCAGCGGTTCAAGAAGGCAGCTCACCACCACCTTCTCAAGGGCAATTAGGGATGGGGAATAAATGCTGGCACAGCCAGTGACGCCCACATCCCATAAATGAATTTAAAAAAATTAATGCAGGTTGTTTCCCAAAGGAAAACAAAGACAAGACGTAATGCTTCTGGTAGTGGATAGATAACTTCAACATTGGTTGTCAGCACTCTGCTTTTATTTGAACCACCAAGACTAACGTTAGAGACTTTGAAACAATTCTTCTATTAAATAGTTGCTATGAACACTACACACCACTTACAAAACATGCTATGAGTAGATAAGTAAATAAAAATGTTATACTGCATAGTATTTACAAAACAGAAACAGGCCATTTGGCTCAATAGGACCATGCTGGTGTTTATGTTCCACATTGGCCTCCTCCCATCCTACTTCATCGTCATATCATACTAGTCCTTCCTCCCTCATCTATTTATCAAGCTTCCTCTTACAGGCATCAATGCTACTTGCCACAACTACTTGTGGAGCAAATCCCACATTCTAATCACTCTATGGGTATAGAAGTTTCTCCTGAATTGAACAAAACCTTGGTTAGACCTCACTTGGAGTACTGTGAGCAGTTCTGGGCACCACACCTTAGGAAGGATATATTGGCCTTGGAGGGAGTGCAACGTAGGTTTACAAGAATGATACCTGGATTACAGAGGTTAAGTTACGAGGAGAGATTACACAAATTAGGCCTGTTTTCGCTAGAATTTAGAAGGTTAAGGGGTGATTTGATCGAAGTCTTCAAGATATTAACAGGAAAAGACAGGCTAGATAAAGATAAACTATTTCCACTGGTTGGAGATTCTAAAACTAGGGGGCATAGTCTAAAAATTAGGACCAGACCGTTCAGGAGAGATGTTAGGAAGCACTTCTTCATGCAAAGGGTGGTAGAGGTTTGGAACTCTCTCCCACAAACAGCAGTTGAAGCTAGAACAGTTGTTAATTTTAAATCTGAGATTTTTGTTCAGCAAAGATATTAAGGGATATGGGCCAAAGGCAGGTATATGGAGTTAGGTCGCAAATCAGCCATGATCTCATTGAATGGCGGGACAGACTCGAGGGGATGAATGGCCTACTCCTGTTCCTATCTTCCTATGTTTATTGGATTTATTAGTGACTATCTTATATTAATGAACTCTAGGTTTGGGCTCCCCAACAAGTGGAAACATCTTTTCTATGTCTACCTTATCAAATGCCTTCATAATCTTAAAACACCTCTATCAGCTCACCTCTCAGTTTTTTTCTTTCCTAGAGAAAAGAGTCCCAGCCTGTTTAGTCTTTCCTGCTATGCTATAATCTCTCAGTTCTAGTATCACCCTTGTAAATCTTCTTGTAAATATTTTTTGGCAAAGACTTAGGTTCCTAATTTGACAACATAACTGATAATTCACTAGCGCTGGATCACCAGAAGGCAGTAATTCAATGCCTTCATCCTTGCACTGCTGACAGTAACTACAGGGTCATCAACTGCAGTATCGTAGAGTTAGAAACCAACGTGGCACACGTGACAGTGCAAAATCAAAGGGCAAATCAATAACGTCACATCCATGTGATTAATTCTCTGATATGTTGGCAGGTTTATAACAAAAACTAGGACCAACTGCTGTGTTTTATCAAAAAATTCCTCTCAGGGTGTGGCAGGCACGGTCATAGCTCCGTCCACCGCCTATTTTTAGTTGCCCTGAGAAGGTGGTGATGGGCCTTTCCAATGAATTGCTGTAGTATTGACGGAGATGGTGCACCCACGATGGTGATAAGCAGGGAATCCCAGAATTTTGATCCAGCATCTGCAAGTTAGGATGATGTGTGACTTGGAGGGAAACTTTGGAGGTGATGATGTTCCCAAAATATTGCTGCTCTTTAGCTTCTGCGTGGTAGCGCTCGCAAGAGATAGAGGTGCTGTTGAAGAAAACCTGATACGTTGCTATAGTGCGCAGCTGATGGAGGGAGTGGATATTAAGCCGAGTGTTAGGGCCATAGAAACATAGGAGAAGGAGTAGGCCATCGGCCCTTCAAGCCTGCTCTGCCATTCATTATGATCATGGCTGATCATCCAACTCAGTAACCGATTCCCGCTTTCCCCCCATTTCCTTTGATCCCTTTCACCCCAAGAGCTATATCTAACTCCTTCTTGAAAACATACAATGTTTTGGCCTCAACTGCTTTCTGTGGTAGTGAATTCCACAGGCTCACCACTCTCTGGGTGAAGAAATTTCTCCTCATCTCAGTCCTGAAAGGTTTACCTAGTATGCTTAGACTATGACCCTTGGTTCTGGACTCCCCCACCATTGGGAACATCCTTCCAGCATCTACCCTGTCAAGTTCTGTTAGAATTTTATAGGTTTCTATGAGATCCCCCTCTCACTCTTCTGAACTCCAGCAAATATAATCCTAACCGACTCAATCAGTCCTGCCATCCCAGGAATCAGTCTGGTAAACCTTCATTGCATTCCCTCTATAGCAAGAACATCCTTCCTCAGATAAGGAGACCAAAACTGCACACAATATTCCAGGTGTGGCCTCATCAAAGCCCTGTATAACTGCAGCAAGACATCCCTGCTCCTGTACTCGAATCCTCTCACTATGAAGGCCAACATACCATTTGCCTTTTTCACCGCCTGTTGCAGCTGCATGCTTACCTTCAGCGTCTGATGTATGAGAACACCCAGGTCTTGTTGCATATTCCCCTCTCTCAGTTTATAGCTGCTCAGATAATAATCTGCCTTCCTGTTTTTGCTACCAAAGTGGATAACCTCACATTTATCCACATTATACTGCTTCTGCCATGCATTTGCCCACCCACGTAACTTGTCCAAATCACCCTGAAGCCTCTCTGCACCTCCTCCCACCCAGTTTTGTGTCATCTGCAGATTTGGAGATATTACATTTAGTTCCCTCATCTAAATTGTTAATGTATATTGTGAATAGCTGGGGTCCTAGCACAGATCCCTGCAGGGGAGGCGGTGGCGTAATGGTATTGTCACTCGACTAGTAACCCAGAGTATTGCTCTGGGGACATGGGTTCAAATCCCACCACAGCAGAAGGTGGAATTTGAATTCAATTAATAAATCTGGAATTAAAAAGCTAGTCTAATGATGGCCATGAAACCATTGTCGATTGTTGTAAAAACCCATCTGATTCACTTTGTCCTTTAGGGAAGGAAATCTGCTGTCCTTACCTGGTCTGGCCTACATGTGACTCTAGACCCACAGCAATGTGGTTGCCCTCTGAAATGGCCTAGCAAGCCACTCAGTTGTATCTAACCGCTAGCACTGTGGGTGTACCTACCCCACATGGACTGCAGCGGTTCAAGAAGGCAGCTCACCACTGCCTTCTGAAGGGCAATTAGGGATGGGCAATAAATGCTGGCCTGGCCAGCGATGCCCACATCCCATGAACGAATAAAAAAAACCCCACCAGTCACTGCCTGCCATTCGGAAAAAGACCCATTTATTCCTACTCTTTGTTTCCTGTCTGCCAACCAATTTTCTATCCATCGCAATACACTACCCCCAATCCCATGTGCTTAAATTTTACACACTAATCTCTTTGTGGGACTTTGTCGAAAGCCTTCTGAAAGTCCGAATAAACCACATCCACTGGCTCCCCCTCATCAACTCTACTAGTTACATCCTCGAAGAATTCTAGTAGATTTGTCAAGCATGATTTCCCTTTCGTAAATCCATGCTGACTCTGTCCGATTCTACCACTGTTCTCCAAGTGCTCTGCTAAAATTTTTTATAATGGACTCTAGAATTTTCCCCACTACCGATGTCAGGCTGACTGGTCTACAATTCCCTGTTTTCTCTTTACCTCCCTTTTTAAATAGTGGGGTTATATTAGCTACTCTCCACTCGGGAGGAATTGTTCCAGAGTCTATAGAATCTTGGAAAATGACCATCAATACATCCACTATTTCTAGGGCCACTTCCTTAAGTACTCTGGGATGTAGATTATCAGGCCCTGGGGATTTATCGGCCTTCAATCCCATTAATTTCCCCAACTCCATTTCTCTACTAATATTGATTTCCTTCAGTTCCTCCCTCTCACTAAACCCTGTATTCCCCAACATTTCTGGAATGATATTTGTGTCCTCCTTTGTGAAGACAGAACCAAAATATGCATTTAGTTGGTCAGCCATTTCTTTGTTCCCCATCATAAATTCCCCCGTTTCTGACTGCAAGGGACCTACATTTGTCTTCACCAATCTTTTTCTCTTCACATACCTATAGAAACTTTTACAGTCAGTTTTTATGTTCCCCGCAAGCTTACTCTCGTACTCGATTTTTCCCTTCTTAATTAATCCCTTGGTCCTCCTTTGCTGAATTCTAAACTGCTCCCAATCCTCAGGTCTGTTGTTTTTTGTGGCGAATTTGTATGTCTCGCCAAATAAGGGAACTGCTTAGTTCCAGATAGCATCGAGCTTCTTGAATGTTGCTGCAGGTGCACACTGCCAGGTGAGTAGTATTTTGTTACATTTCTAACTTTGACCCTGCCTTAGCTGCTGAAACCCTCTTCTACGCCTGTGTTATCTCTAGATATGACTATTCTAACACAGTCCTGGCCGGCCTCCCACCTTGCACCCTTTGTAAACGTAAGCTTGTTTAAAACTCTGCTGCCCATATCCTAACTTGCACTTCTCTATCTCTGTAACCTCCTTCAGCCCTACAGCCCTCTGAGATCTCTGCGTTCCTGCAATTCTAATCTCCTACGCATTCCTGATTTTCATCGCTCCACTATTGGTGGCTGTGCTTTCAGTTGCCTCGGTCCCAAACACTGTAACTACCTCCCTAAACTTCTCAGTATCTTTACCCCTGTCCCTCCTCCTTTAAGACACTCCTTAAAATCTATCTTTTTGGCTAAACCTTTGGTCACCTGTCGAATGCCTCATGTGGCTCGGTGTTCACATTTTGAGAGTCTTGGTACATTTTATGTTAAAGGTGCCATATAATGCAAGTTGTTGTTGAACTTTGCAGATGCTGGAGAGACTAAAAGGGTCCGGGTGAGCCAATTGTGGCCTCTGCCTCTGTAACCACCCTCTGCCTCCAGCTTCTGCCGTGGTCTTATAGCCACCCTGTGATGTGGCTGATTCAATTAAATCTCTGGTCAGTTGGTGACCCCAAGATGTTAAGGGTGGGGGACTCACCAGTAGTGATGTTGTTGAAGGTCAGGGAGATGGCTGGGCTTTCCTTTGTTTAAGATCATCCTTACATGGGACTTGTGACATGAATATTACCAGTTACTTATCAGCCAAATCCTAGATGTTATCTAGGTCCAGCCGTAGGCTGGCACAGGCTGCTTCATTAGCAGAGGAGTTGTCAATGAAGCTGAAGTGGAAAGTCAGTGAAAAGCCCCCACCGCATTACGGTGGGAAGGTCAATGATAAAGTAGCTTAACGTGGTTGTTCTGAGGACACTGCCTTGAAGAGCTCCTGCAGTGATGTCCTGGGGCTGCAACGATTGTCCTCCGATATCTACCTTTGTGTCAGGCATGAATCAAGCTACTGAAAAGTTTTACTTTTGATCTGAGTTTTGCTGGGGGTCCTTATGTCTTATGAATTCGAATACTACCTTGATGTGGAGGGCAACTATTCTCGCCTCTCCTCTGGCATTCAGCTCGTGTCCAGGTTTGGATCAGGGCTGCACTGAGATCTGAAGCCGGGTGGCTCTGGCAGAACCATTGCTGTGCTGAGCAATTATTTTGGGCAGCTGTCATTTGACAGTATTGATGGTTTCTTCCACAAGTTCACTGATAATTGGCAGAAAGCGGATAGGCTGGCAATTAACCTGTTAATTAAACTTTTTTTATGAATAGAATACACCTGGGAAATTTTCCACATTGTTGGGTAGATATCAATGTTGCAGCTATAGTGGAACAGTTTGGCTAGAGGAGAAGGTAGCTCTTTCGCAATGGTCTTCAATGCTATAGCTAGAATGTTAACAGCACTTATAGCCTTTGCTATGTTCAGTATTCTCAGATACTCCTTGGAATGAACCAAATTGACTAGATGCAGGCATCTGTGATGATTATGTTTAAATAAATGGTTACTGTATATACAGCCAGATGGAATGACAATTGCGCCTTGCATAAAGACGGGCCAACGTCATCAATGCTCAAGCACTGTGCACACAGAGGTGCCACCTTTTCGGATGAGACATTGAACTGAAGCCTTGTACGCCCACATTTGAATGTAAAAAAGTCCCACGACACTGTCAGAAGATTGTGGGGGGGAGCATTGAGGGGGAAATTTCCTGGCCAACATTTATCAATCAACATCATTACTGCTGAGAATCTGGACATTTATCTCATTGCTATTTGTGGGATCTTGCTGTGCACAAATAGGCTGCCATGTTTCCTATGACAGTGACTACACTGCAAAAGTACATCATTGGCTGTGACACAGTAAGGTTGTGAAAGGCGTTATATAAATGCAAAGTCTTCTTTTTATGAGCTCCACGATGGGGAGAAGCTCTACAGACAGACCTTCAATGCCATTTAGAGATGTGCGATTTGTATCAATTCTAGGTTCAAAAACTGGACATTGTTCAAAGTTTCCTTTAATGCTTACCTTGCTGAAAGATAAAACAGGCCTTACAGGCTTCATCCAGCTCGGAACCTGAGGGTAGTCTCGGACATTGAGCACAAATTCCATGTCGGGGAGTTTGTCGATTATTTCCAGTATAAAATGCTCTACCCCACTGCATCTAAATGCAAAACAGAAAGGAATAAGGTGATCTGCTGGCTCAGTGACTTGTCAAAATCAACAATGTTTGAGCTACAAATGGAGAGACAGAAAAAGCAGAGAGAGAAATATATATGTAAAATGCTGCATTTATAGCATACTGCCAGAGTGGTGAGACCAGTGTGCCTTCAGCTTCATGTTTTCATTCTACATCCTCTCGTTAGTTTTGGCTTGTTTAAATTTTAGCTATCTAGCTTTTCTGCACTTCATTTTTTGCTTTGGTTTCCTTGAATGTAAACCACTTTGGGTGAGATGCAGATTCAAACCCCAAATGTACAGGATCCCATCTGAGCCACTTTCAGATGCCAGCTCTACCAGCTAAGCTTCTTGGATGCAGGGGGTGCATTGGGAAGACAGACAGAATAATAAAAAAAAAATGAAATGACAGACACATGCTTTAGGAAGGAAAATGCTGAACTCACACTGAAACAAAGAAAACCAGTGAAAGAGCTTTCCTCATTCCTACATTCACATGGGCTTGTGTCTGAAACGACAGCCTTCATTGTCGAATAGCAGACACAAGGGGAGGTTTATTATCTAAAAGAGGCTCATACTCCAACTCAATAACTTTCACAAAGATTACTGAGATTCTAATCCAGTGAAGCTGCTAGCCGATGGCCGATTTGATCCAAGTTAAATTTTCAGCAGTTGTTTTATGCTTTAATTTCGTAGACCTTAATTTTACTGTCATCCATACTATCTGGACAAGTCTCAATGTTATCCTGATTTCACTAATGCAGAACCACATTATGATTTTTTTAAAAAGCTGGGACATTCAATTCACTCCCTCCACAGTCAGATTACAGCTTGCTATTATTGCATCTTCTGAGTGGACTACATTACCACAGGGAGAGAAACATGTGAAATATCTCCCAACCTACTCCTGAGCTGATAAACAAGGATAAGCAAGGGGATCAGTTTGACATCACAGCCTACATTGCTCTATCCTTAGGAACTGGATGATATTCTGATGGTCCCAACGGGATTGCCATCATTCTGTTCCATAGAATGTTTGATTAGTTGGGTCTGCACTTATCTGGCTTCCAGGCAATCTGTTTCTAAACTTCAAAAGGATTTGAGAGGGTAAGTAAACAGAGCAATATTATTTTCAATGGTTAGTGAATTGATAACAAGGGGGCCATAAACTCAGTATTAGCACTGAAAGGAAAACAGGAGGTTAGAAGAATCTTTTGCACACAAGGATTCTTGGACTATACAATGTAAAACTGCAAGTGGCTACTGCAAAGTCTCAATTATAGTATTTAACAGAAAACCGTATAAACATAACGAGGGAAAATATCAAATGTTATAGGCAAAGAGCAGGGAATAGATGGCTCCAAAATGGCACAGGCACAATGGACCAACCTCTGCCTTGAAAGTTCTGATTTTATAATTCAAATTGCTCACAATGGTAAAGAGTCAAGTATCAGAGACACCAGATATAGTAAAATTAGGTGTAACTATTTCGCACAAAGGCTGATCAAGATCAATCAAGAATAAAAGTGCCTGTTTAGACAACTGGCCACAACCTGTTTCTGAAAATTTATTTCTTTATTTGAACAACTTCTCCTAAAAGTTAGCTCCTTGAAAATAAACCTGATTTTGTATATTATTGAACAATATGCACAAATATCAATGTCCAACTAATACCATATTTTAAATGCCCAGCTGATGAAATCATAGAATGGTTACAGCACAGAAAGAGGCCATTTGGCCCATCAAGTCTGTGACAGCTCTCTGCAAGAGAAACTTAGCTAACTCCACTCTCTGCCCTTTCCCTATGGCCCTGCAAGTCTTTTCTCTTTAGGTGCTTAACCAATTCCTTTTTGTAAGCTATGATTGAATCCACCTCCATCATACTCTCAGACAGGGCATTCCAGATCCTAACTACTCTCTGCGTAAAAAAAGGTTTTCCTCATGTCACCTTTGGTTCTTTTGCCATCACCTTAAATCTATGTCCTCTGGCTCTCGATCCTCCCTCCAATGGGAAATATTTCTCTCTATCTGTCAAACCCCTCTTGATTTTGAACACCTCTATCAAATGTCCTCTCATTTTATTATATGCTGAATGTAGCATTTCCCATTAACCAAAAACCAACCACAAGTTTAAATTGTCCTATCTGCCCATACACAGATGTGAAACAGTACGAGAACAGAAAGTGCCGGAAATACTCAGCAGGTCTGGCAGCATCTGTGTAAAGAGAAACAGAGTTAATGTTTCAGGTCTGTGATCCTTCATCAGAACTGGCAAAAGTTAGAAATGTAACAGTCTTTGAGCAAGTGAAAGTGGGAGGGTGAAAGAAGAACAAGAAGGAAGGACTGTGAAAGGACAGAGGGGGGAGAGATTAAATGACAGATGTCATGGTGGATCAGAATGCAAATGGAGTGCTAAATAGTTGTAGCAAAAGGCAAAGCACGAGTCCAGAGAAAGTGCTAATGGCAGAATAATGAACAGGTCTGTACGAAAGCAAAAACATGAAAAATAAGTTTAAGACTAGCACGTGATTAAAAATTAAATAATTTTTAAAAATACGAAAGAATAATAAAATAAAAATAAACAAAAAATAATGGGGCTCATGGTCTGAAATTATTGAATTCGATATTGAGTCCAGAAGGTTGTAGAGTGCCTAATTGGAAGATAAGGTGCTGTTCCTCAAGCTTGCATTAATGTTCACTGGAACACTGCAGCAGGCCGAGGACAGAAATGTGGACATGAAAATAAGGTGGTGAATTAAAACGGCAAGCAAACGGAAGCTCAGGATCATGCTTGCGGACTGAGCGGAGGTGTTCTGCAAAGCAGTCACCCAATCTGCACTTGGCTTTCCCAATGTAGAGGAAACTGCAATGTGAGCAGCGAATATAGTATACTAAATTGAAAGAAGTACAAGTAAATCGCTGTTTCACCTGGAAGGAGTGTTTTGGGCCTTGGATGGTAAGGAGAGAGGAGGTAAAAGGGCAGGTATTACACCTCCTATGATTGCATAGGAAGGTGCCATGGGAAAGGGACAAGGTATCAGGGGTGATGAAAGAGTAGACCAGGGTGTTGCGGAGGTAACGGTCCCTTCGGAATGCTGACAAGGGTGGGGAAGATGTGTTTGGTGGTGGCATCACGCTGGAGGTAGCAGAAATGGCGGAGGATGATCCTTTGGATGTGGAGGCTGGTGAGATGGAAAGTGAGGACAAGGGGAATCCTGTCGCAGTTCTGGGAGGGAGGGGAAGGGATGAGGACAGAAGTGCGGGAAATGGGTTGGACATGGTCGAGGGCCCTGTCAAACACAGTGGGGGGGGGGGAATCCTCAGATGAGAGAAAAGGAAGACATATCAGAGGCGCTGTTCTGAAAGGCTGCGTCATCAGAAAAGATGCTTTGGAGACAGAAACTGGGAGAATGGTATGGAGTTCTTACCGGGGGCAGGGTGTGAGGAAGTGTCGTCAAGGTAGCTGTGGGAATTGTTGGGCTTATAATAAATGCTAGTGGACAGCCTATCCCCAGAGATAGAGACACAGAAGTCGAGGAAGAGAAGGGAAGTGTCGGAGACGGACCATGCGAAGGTGTGAGAAGGGTGGAAATTGGAAACAAAGTTGATGAAATTTTCCAGTTCAGGGCGAGAGCAGGAATCAGCACTGCTATAATCATCAAAGTACCGGAAAAAGAGTTGGGGAAGGGGACCCAAGTAAGACTGGAACAAGGAATATTCGACATACCCCTCAAAAAGACAGGCATAACTAGGACCCATAAGGGTACCCATAGCAACATCTTTTATTTGGAGGAAATGAGTGGAGATGAAGGAAGTTCAATGTGAGAACAAGTTCAGCCAGGTGGAGGAGGGTGGTGATGGATGGGGACTGGTTGGGCCTCTGTTCAAGGCAGAAGCGGAAAGCCCCGAGACCGTCCTGGTGGGGGATGAAACAGTATGGGTGGTCTACAAACTACAGATATTTATGTAACATTCATGAAAAGGACAACTCAGAATGCTTGTAAAAGCAGGAGGTGGACAAGAGGGATCAAGACAGACACTATCAAATAGGTGAGCTTTTCTGAGGTTTTGAAGGCAGGGAGAGGGGCAGCTAGACAAACTGGTTTTTGGCACTGAGGGAATTCTGAGGGCTGGGGCATAATGATGGATGAACATCCACTTGTGAAGCAGCGATCAAACAGCAACTCACGGGTTTGAGGGCTTGGTACATATAGCTTGAAGAGATCACTCAGATTGGACGCAGCAAGGCCATGGAGGGACTTTTAAGGGGGCAGGATGAGGGTACTGAAGTGAATTTACTGGAGCAAAGGCATGAATTTTGTGGAGGAGTTTGTGTGTTAAGAGGACTTGGGTCACAGAATTCTGGATTAATCCTCAATGCTTCAGGACAGGAATGGCAGGAAAACCAGCAAGAAAGCCATTTGAGATATCAGTCTTAGAGATAAACACATGGATTAGTATTACAACAGCAGAGCAGAAGAGGTAGGATGCCAGGAGGCAATGTTTCAGTTGTGGAAGGAGGCAGAACTGGCAACAGACTGGATGTCAGGTATAAAAAAAGTTCAGTTTAGGACCAAAGACCAGAGAATTAATTCAAGACTATTTTCTGATCTCTTGACTTTAATCTTTCCTTATCCTATTGTGTGACTCACATCTAGTATACGCTACTGAAGGTTTTACTCATTCTTCACTGCATGTTAGGATGTCTGTCTGAACAAGCAGCATCACAGATGGTGGAGTCAGGTTTCCAGTGGTTAACAGATGTTGGAGAATTTCATGGTCAGAAATCTCTCAAGGAAAAGACTCTACTTTGGTTCATTTCAGTCCCATAACAAATGCACCAAATTCCAGCAGTCCTGGCTGCTCTCCCACCTGGCAGGAAACATGCAGTCATCTTGGCGATACAGCTTGCTCTGTATTATCTGGTAGTGAGTCCCCACATTTTGACTGACAGTCTCTGCCATCATGTCATTGGAGATTCCTTGCTTGAAGTGTGAAAGGTCATCCTCGAGGACACTGAATAAAATATATATATATGTAAATCAAATCATTATAAAAGACTCACTGGTCAAAAATTTACATTTATATTTTCCTGTCTATTCTCATTTATTTATTGATACAGCACTGAAACAGGCCCTTCGGCCCACCGAGTCTGTGCCGACCATCAACCACCCATTTATACTAATCCTACATTAATCCCATTTTCCTACCCCATCCCCGCCTTTACTCAATTACCCTACCACCTACCTATACTAGGGGCAATTTATAATGGCCAATTTACCTATCAACCTGCAAGTCTTTGGCATGTGGGAGAAAACCGGAGCACCTGGAGGAAACCCACGCAGACACAGGGAGAACTTGCAAACTCCACACAGGCAGTACCCAGAATTGAACCCGGGTCGCTGGAGCTGTGAGGCTGCGGTGCTAACCACTGCGCCACTGTGCCGCTACATTACCATTTTCACAGCAAAAACTGATAGCCTATTAATGCATTTGTACCCTGTGGGGTCTGAGTTAGCAGTGAGGCTGTGCACCCACTTCTGAGGGGTATAAATCGCACACAGTTCACAAGCATCACACATCTAAGGGTATTTATCTGGTAGTGAGTCCCCACATTTTGACTAACAGTCTCTGCCATCATGTCCTTGGAGATTCCTTGCTTGAACTGTGACCTTGGTGAGCTTGCAGCTCACCACCACCTTCTCAACGATAATTAGGGAGGGGCAATAAGTGCTGGCCGAGCTAGCAATGGCCACATCCCCCAAAAGGAATAAAATAAAAATTTATACAAACAAAGGAGCACTGGATAATTCAAGAATCGAGAAACCTTCAATCCATTGCACACATGAAGTTAGACTGGATGTAAAGTAGTTCAGGAACAGTGAGAGAATGCAACAATGCATCAGACACATCCTATATTTCTCTTAAGGGTAGATTCTCTGAATCTCTCGCACGAGACTCAAATCCTCGGGGAAATGGTGCAGGGGAAGGGGGGGCGGGGAGGGGTTTGTGGGCTCACTGTGGTTTTCCATCCATGATTTTCTGGTGTGTACTCTTGGCTTGCATGTGCAAGAACTCCAAAACACTTACTCTTAAATCTTCACTACCACCAGAAACTAAGCACTTGCATTTGCTGTAGGGAGATTTACAGTTCATCACCCAATGTGCTGTGGGGGAGAATTAATTTTTCTATGTTCTTTCTCAGGGATGTAATAGTGGCAAGACCGCATTTATTGCCCGAGAAAGTGATGGTGAGCCACCTTCTTGAGAAATTGTTTTTACAACAGAGAGGTTTCTTAGTCTACTTCAGGGGGTCATCAGGAAAAAAACAGTGTGGTACTAGAGTTGCATGTTGGCCATACCAGGTAGACATAGCAAGTTCCACTCCTTTCTAAGAACATCAAGTGAATCAGATGGGCTTTCAGTGGCAGCTTTGGTGGACATTTTTCCCGGTGCCACCCCACACATTACCAGATTTAATGAATTCAATTTCACAACTTGCCCTGGTGGGATTTGAACTCTTGACATCTGGACACTGGCCCAGTACCAGGTTAAAAAAAGTGCAAATAACAGCAGGGGATGTGCTAGCTTGTGTGTTGTAGAGTAGGTTATTTCCCCCAGTGCATTGGGTGAAGTGCAATCTACCTGCCAACTATTAGGAAGGAGATACTTTTGCCCTTGTTGGAGAGTTATAGCAATATAATACTGTTTGACTCCTCCACCCTCTACTCCATGGATGCTTGGCCTCAATCTGATACTTGCCACCAGAGGCTTTATGACCAGGAGAATGAAGAGGTGGGGTAGGGCCGAATCTCATCTGGTCATCAATTGCAGGAGAATGAAAGGGAGTTGAAGCCACTGGCGTTCACAGTTGGAGGAAAGTGATAATATTAAAGACATAATTCAAATACAATAATGCACTTTACAAAGACTAGAAAGAATATTCTAAAGAGTAAGACCACACCGTTGGTGACAGCTGCAGTTATGCTGGTTGCAGGGTTGGTAAGATTGCACAGCTGCCGATATCCTGTCCTTATATTTAAGCCAAGTTTCATCTAAAAAATAAAGACAACAATGTCAGAAGTGGAGTCACGATCAACAAATGCGGAGTGGTTTCAACAGCTTGATTCTGGCTAAATTAAGAGAGATGCGTAATTCCATTCCATCCCTTCATTGCCCTGTTACTGCAAATGGGTCCAATTTCCAGCAAGTCTAATACATCAAATTTGCAAACCACCAGTGCAAAGGTATAGTAAGTATGTTAGTTAAAAAAAGAAATCAAACCTATGGATTTCTGGAAACTCCTTATTCCAAAGGCAACGTCAGACAAGAATGCTTACCGAACAACCCTAACGAATCAGAGCATAAGGATGGCTGGTTGAAAAATGACATTCACACAGGTGAGGTATGGATCAACAAAACGTGTAGAGGGAGCTTTACTCTGTGTTAAATGCTCCATACCTCATCTGGAGGCTGGTGGTGCTGACACTGGGTGGGAAAATGTAGTATTTCCGAACAAAGGCTGACATCCCTAACTTGATGAGCACAAAAATGAACAGGTGACCTTGGGCCATATAGCAGGAAGATCTTAAATGTTCAGAGTTACATATTTAATACTCTCAGTAATGAATCACCTTCACCTTACCAGCTAACTCTCCCGCCCAGTTGTGTTTGTAGCTTTCCCAGAATTACCAGTGCAGCGTAGTTTCACCAGAATACCAGGCTTAGAGGGTTAAATTGCTTAATGTTGACTGCAAGATTCTGTCCAAAGTCATAGCCAGTCGAGTCAAGTCTGCTCTGGAGTTGGTGATTCACACTGACCAGACCTGCACTATACCCGGCAGGAAGATGTCTGATAGTCTCGTGCTACTCAGGGATACGATCGCCTATGTACGGGACAGGAGGGTGGACACCTGCCTCAGCAGCCTGGATCAAGGAAAGGCTTTTGACAGGGTATCGCACACCTACATGATGGACGTGCTTTCCAAAATGGGGTTTGGGGAGGAAATCTGCAATTTGATCAAACTGCTCTACATGAACATCAGTAGCACAGTCTCAATCAATGGGTGGGAATCAGAAAGTTTACCAATTCAATCTGGAGTCAGACAGGGCTGTCCTCTCTCCCCTGTCTTGTTTGTTTGCTGTATTGAACCCTTTGCTGAGTCTATTTGGAAGGATGCGAGCATAAGAGGGGTGACAATCCCAGGTAGTGGAGGCACTCAGGTTAAAACCTCCCTGTACATGGACGACGTTGCCGTCTTCTGCTCGGATCCGCTGTCCGTTCGCAGACTGATGAGCTTCTGCAACCAGTTCGAACTGGCCTCGGGAGCCAAAGTTAACCACGGCAAGAGCAGGGCCATGTTCTTTGGGAACTGGGCTGACCGGTCGTTTGTCCTCTTCACCGTCAGGTCAAACTACCTGAAGGTGCTGGGAATATGGTTTGGAAGGGCTGGGGCGTGCACCAAAACCTGGAAGGAGCGAGTAGCCAGGGTACAACACAAGCTGAGCATGTGGGAGCAGCGATCTCTCTCCATTATGGGTAAGAACCTGGTCATCAGGTGCGAGGCGCTCACGTTGTTGCTGTATGTGGCGCAGGTCTGGCCCATACCCCACTCCTGCGCCGTGGCAGTCACCCGAGCCATTTTCCGCCTCATCTGGGGATCCAAAATGGACCAGGTCCGGAGGGACACGATGTTCAAACCTCTGGATAAGGGCCAGAAAAATGTACCCAATGTCGCCCTCATCCTGATGACTACCTTCATGTGTGGTTGCATCAAGCTGTGTGTAGATCCCCAAAAGACAAACTCCAAGTGTCACTACGTGCTGAGGTTCTATCTGTCCCCAGTTTTGCGAAGGATGGGATTGGTCACATTGCCGTGGAACGCTCCATCCAGTTGGACCGTGCCGTACCACCTATCCTTTGTGGAGCAGTTTCTGCGGAAAAACACCTTTGACCACCACTCCATCAGGCAGTGGGCTGCACGGAATGTCCTCAAGGCCCTACGGGAAAAGGAGATGGTGGATCCTGTCAGATGGTTCCCCGAGCAGACAGCCGAAGTCATTTGGCGGAATGCCTCATCACCAGAACTTTCAAACAAGCACCAAGATGTAGCTTGGCTGGTGGTGAGAAGGGCCCTCCCCGTCAGATCCTTCCTGCACGCCCGGAGTCTCACCCCCTCCGCACAATGCCCTCGAGGTGGCTGTGGTGGGGAAGAGACGGTTGCCCACCTCCTTCTGGAATGTGTCTTTGCAAAGCAGGTGTGGAAAGAGATGCAGTGGTTTTTGTCGAGGTTTATGCCAAGCAGCTCGGTAACACAGGATCTGTGCTCTACGGGATGTTCCCAGGGACGCACACTGAGATAAACATCAACTGCTGCTGGAGGACTATCAATTCAGTGAAAGACGCCCTTTGGTCTGCCCGAAATTTGCTGGTCTTCCAGCGCAAAGAGTTGTCCACGACCGAATGTTGCAGACTGGCACATTCCAAGGTCCAGGACAACGTGCTGAGGGACGCACTAAAGCTTGGGGCAGCTGCAGCAAAGGCTCAATGGGGAAAGACCACTGTGTAAGGTCCCCCCACCAAGCTGAACTGAGAGGCTGGATCCATGGAAAACCCCTCGAACTGTATGCAGAAAATATTTGTTTGCTGTAAAATGTATATGGCAGGTAAAATGAAATGGAAGGGTTGTGAGACAACTCACTCCTGTATTGAAGGAAACTGATCTCCTTTGCACTCTTTGTATTGTTTGACTTGGTGCTGTTAGGAACTGTTTTGTAATTTTTTTTTTACAGATTTTTATGAATAAAGTATATTTTGGAAATTTAAAGAAGTTAAATTACGAGGACAGCTTGCATAAACTTGCCTTGTATTCCCCTGAATTTAGAAGAATGAAGGGTTATCTGATTGAGATGTTTGAAATGCTAAGAGGATTTGACAGCATAGATACAATAAGGACTTTTTCCTCTGATGGGGAAATCAAGAACAAGGTGACATAATAAAATTAGAGCCAGGCCACTGAGGAGTGAAATCAGGTTGCACTTTTTCCAACAAATTATATAGTGTCTTTAATGTAATAAAACGTCTGAAAATGCTTCACAGGAGCATTATAAAACAAAATATGACACCGAGCCACATCGGAGATATTAGGTCAGATGACCAAAAGCTTGGTCAAAGAGGTAGGTTTTAAGGAGTGTCTTAAATGAGGAGAGTGAAGTGAAAAGGCAGAGAGGTTTAGGGAGGGTATTCCAGAGCTTGGGGCCTACGCAACCCAAGGCGCGACCACCAATGGGTGAAGCAATTAAATTGGGACATTCAAGATGTCAGAATTAGAGGAGTGCAGAGATCTCAGAGGGTTGTGGGGCTGGAGGAGGTTACAGAGATAGGGAAGGGGCTAGGCCATGGAGGGATTTGAAACAAGGATGAGAATTTTAAAATAAAGACATTGCTTGGCCAGGAGCCAATGTAGGTCAGCGAGCATAGGGATAATAGGGGAACAGGACTTAGTGCAAGTTTTTTTAATGCATTCGGGGGGGTATGGGCATCGCTGGCTAGGCCAGCATTTATTGCCCATCCCTAATTGTCCTTGAGAAGGAGGTGGTGAGCTGCTTTCTTGAATCGCTGCAGTCCTTGGCGTGTAGGTACACCAGTGCTGTTAGGAAGGAAGTTCTAGGACTTTGACCCAGCGACAGTGAAGGAACGACAATATAGTTCCAAGTCAGGATGGTGTGTGGCTTGGAGGAGAATTTGCATGCATCTGCTGCTATGTCCTTCTAGGTGGTCGAGGTCGTGGGTTTGGAAGGTGCTGTCGAAGGAGCCTTGGTGATTTAAGAAATAGGCAGCAGAGTTTTGATGACCTCAAGATTATGGAGGGTAAAATGTGGGTGACCAGCCAGGAATGCAATGGAATAGTCAAGTCTAGAGGTAACAAAGGCATGAATGAAGGTTTCACCAGCAGGTGGGCTGAGATGGGACGAAGTTGGGCAATGTTACGGAGGTGGAAAGAGATTTTTTTTTGAGGAAAGGGATGTGACGGCAGATTTAAAGGAGAGAGGGAAACACCTGAAGAGAGAGAACTGTTTACAATATTAGCTATCATGGAGACCAGAAAAAGGGCAGTGGAAATCTGGAACTCTCTCCCCCAAAAGGCTGTGGTTGCTGGACGGCAATTAGAGCTTTCAATACTGAGGTTGATTTTTGTTAGATAAGGGTGTCTGTCAATCAATGTGGATCAAAGATAGGTATTGGGGTTGAGATGCAGATCAGCTATCGCGTAATTGAATGATGAGATGATTGGCCTACTCCTGTTCTTAATGTCCCAACCATGGAAATGACAGCAGCATCAAATGAATGCAATGAATGAATAGTGTTTCTCACTCAATTTTGTAATTCCCCAGGAGCCTGTTTACAATAGCTTTCTTTGCAGTGCAGCAGTGCCACCATCAGGCAATTCTGATACTTCAGTTATATCTGATATTAAATCCTTCTGATAATTGAGCTGTTTCTCATCAACCAGGCTTGTACCAGCACATGCAATACTATTTAACATGAAGGCTGCTCCCCTAACAACTCCTCAAGCCCCAGCTCCTACCTCACTTTTTAGAATTACCCACAAGTAATCTTTGCAATCATACATTCTTATTCATGACTGTTTCCAAATGCCTCTTCTATATGCTTTCTTACTCCTCCAAAGCATTAATTAGGCAACACATAACATTGTAAAAGAAAATGTCATTACACCAGCTGAGAAGTTTAATTTGGAATGTACCTGGTTCTGACCGGCATTGACCGTGATAGGGCTACATCACTGCACAAGATTTAATCATCCAATTGTTTTAGTTAGAGACAAATTCTGTCTTACAAAATATACAAATGAAAACAGAAGTGTTGATTCTCCGTGTATGAAGATTTCCCCAATTTAGAACTAAAGCTGCAGGTCTGTGCTCCTTTCTGTGCAGGTTTCAATGTGGAGATTGATGCAGGCAGACACAGATAGGCACAAACACACAACCTCTGAAGAATGTTTCAAAATGTTTAGGTTTGGAATAATCTTGGCAGCTGCCCACCTCTACACAGTATTTACAGCTTTTATTTGCTACTATGTCCAGGAATTTAAAGCCAATGGGATTAAAGAGACAGTGATAGTCTGGGTATGAAATCAGCCAGGGGACAGAAAGCAGAGTAGTGGTGAACAGTTGTTTTACATTCTGGAGAACAAAAGAAATAGGAGCAGGAGTAGGCCATACAGCCCCTCTATTCTACTGATTTGATCTTGGCCTCAACTCCACTTTCCTGCTTCTTCCCCATAACCCTTGACTTCTCGATAGTCCAAGAATCTTCCCATCTCAGCCTTGAATATATTCACTGACTCGGTATCCACTGCTCTCTGGGGTAGACAATTCCAAAGATTCACAGCCCGCTGAGTGAAGAAACTTCTTCTCAGCTCTGTCTTAAATGGGCGACCCCTTATTCTGAAACTGTGCCCTCTACTTCTATATTCCCCATCAGGGGAAACATCCTCTCAGCATCTACCCTGTCAAGCCCCCTCAGGATCTTACATGTTTCAACAGAATCACCTCTCATTCTTCTAAACTCCAATGAGTACAGGCCCAACCTCCTCAACTTTTGCGCATAAGACAACCCCTTCATCCCAGGAATCAACCCACTGAATGTTCTCTGAAATGCCTCCAATGCAAGTATATCCCTCCTTAAATAAGTAGACCAAAACTGTACGCAGTACTTTACTTGTGGTCTCACCAACACTGTGTATAGTTGCAGCAAGACTTCCCTAATTTTGTACTCCATTCTCCTTTGAACCTAATTACTTGCTGTACCTGCATGCTAACGTTTTATGTTTCATGCATGAGAACACACAGATCCTTCTGTACCACAGCATTCTATAATCTCTCTCCATTTAAATATTTTGCTTTTCTATTCTTCCTACCAAAGTGGATAACCTCACATTGTCCCACATTGTACTCCATCTGTCAAATTTTTGCCCACTCACTTAACCTATCTATATCCCTTTGCAGACACTTTGTGTCCTCCTCACAACTTGCTTTCCCACCTGTCTTTGTATCATCAGCAAATTTGGCTACAATACATTCGAGTCATTCATATAGATTGTAAATAGTTGAGGACCCAGCACTAATCCTTGTGGCACTCCACTATTTACATTTGTCAACCTGAAAATGACCGATTTATCTCGACACACTGTTTTCAGTTATTTAGCCAATCCTTTATCCATGTTATTATATCATCCACAACACCATGAGCTCTTATCTTGTGCAGTAACTTTTTAAGAGCCACCTTATCGAATGCCTTTTAGAAATCCAAATAAAGTACATCTACTGGTTTTCCTTTATCCATCCTGCTTGTTACATCCTCAAAGAACTCTTAACAAATTTGTCAAACATGATTTCCCTTTCATAAGCACGAGAAATAGAAGCAGGAGTAGACCATATGGCCAGTCGAGCCTGCTCTGCCATTCAGTATGATCATGGCTGACCTTGGGTTTCAACTCCACTTTCCTGCCCACTCCCCATATCCCTTGATTTCCTGAGATACCAAGAATTTGTCTATCTCAGCCTTAAATATATTCAATGATGGAGCATCCATCCAGAGATTCACAACCCTTTGAGTGAAGAAATTTCTCCTCGTCTTAGTCCTAAATGATCGGCCCCTTATCCTGAGACTGTGCCCCCATGGTCTAGATTCCCCAGCCAGGGGAAACAACCTCTCCGTGTCTACCCTGTCAAGCCCTTCATAATCTTGAATGTTTCAATGAGATCATCACTTATTCTTCTAAACTCCAGAGAATACAGACCCAATTTACTCAGCCTCTCATCATAGGGCAACCCTCTCATCCCAGGGGCCAATCTAGTCAACCTTGGCTGTATTGCCTCCAATACAAGTATATCCTTCCTTAAATATGGAGACCAAAATTGCACACAGTATTCAGGTGTGGTCTCACCAAAGCTCTGTACAATTGTGGTAAGACTTCTTTATCCTTGTACTCCAATCCCCTTGCAATAAAGGCCACATGCTGTCAGGCAAATCCCCCACCTGCCAAGACTGAGGCACACATTATTTTGCCACATGAACATTAAAACTTAAAATTGCAAACCCTGACTGGAAGGACATTTGCACAGTACCAAACAATGTTGAAACAATGGGGACCCAGCAGTTGCTTCCCCAATACACAGAAGTGGTCAAACTAGTGTTAGTCACATGACTAGCTGGCTGGAGTTTCTGAAATCGAACTCTGAACAAAGGGATTGAGACAGAGAACGCCATGACATCTCCTCTCCTGTCTCTGCCTTCATCTCTTCACACAGAACTGAATCTTGTGAAAACATGTAAAACTCAAAATAGGTTTCCTATGTGAACAAGGTTTTAAGAAGACTACTGGGCCCCAACGAAACACCAAGAGCATATCTTCAATCAAGGACTACAGCGAGATTGAGAAACAGTAACAAGATATTGCCTCAAACTGTTCTACCTGTCTTTTCTTCTGCTCCTTTCTGTCCCTATCTGCATGTTTATATCGTGTGTGCACGCTAGCGTGGGCATGTCGTATATCTGTAGACGAGAACAGTATTAGAGTTTAAGCTAAAGGTTTAATAAATCTCATCTTTCTTCTTTAAACCAAAGAAAGCCTGTTTGTGCTCATTTCTTTGTCTTATAATTGGAAAGTTGTGAGCAAGGATTCACAAAGGGGAAGCTCAAAACATAGTGTGTTTAAAATTAAACCCTGTTACAATAAGACTAGGTGAAGACAGCAAAAGAACCCTGGACACATTGCTCACCTGGTCATAACAATGCCATTTGCTTTCCTAATTGCTTGCTGTACTGCATGCTAATTTTGTGCTCCTTGAACGAGTACAACCAAGTCTCTGTGAACATCAACATTTACAAGTTTCGCGCCTTTTAAAAAATATTCTGCTTTTCTATTCTCACGACCAAAGTGAATAACCTCTCACTTCCGCACATTATGCTCCATATGCCACCTTGTTGGTTTTCATAAAACCATGTTGACTCTGCTTGATTGTATTATGATTTTCTAAATGTCCTGCTACTACTTTCTTAATTAAAGAGTTGCATTTATATAGTGCTTTTCACAATGCCAGACATCTCAAAGCGCTCACAGTTAATGAAGTACTTTTTGAATTGTAGCCACTGTTGTAATATAGGAAATGCGGCAGCCAGTAAGCACAAGGCAAACTCCCACAAACAGCAATGTGATAATGACCAGATAATCTGTTTTTGTGATGTTGCTTGAGGGATAAATATAGGCCAGGACACCAGGGTTAACTCCCCTGCTCTTCTTTAAAATAGTGCCATGGAATCTTTTACATCCACCCAAGCAGGCAAATGGGGCCTCGGTTTAACATTTCCTCCATAAGACAGCACCTGCAACAGTGCAGCACTCCCAGCACTGGAGTGTCAGTCTTGATTTTTGTACACAAGCCCTGCAGTGGAACGTGAACCAAGATCCTTGTGATTCAGAGGCGAGGGTGCTACTAACTGAGTCATGGCTGACACAAATACTCCAGCTCCCCAGGGATCGGTATTAGCACCACTGTTTTTTTTGATATGTACTAATGCCCTGAACTTAAGTATACAGGACATTTCAAAGTCTGCAAATGTTACAAAACATGAAAATGTAGTAAACAATGAGGATAGTTACAGACTTCAGGAGGACATAGACAGACTGGTGAAATGGGCAGACAGATGGCTGATGAAATTTAATGCAGAGAAGTGTGAAATGATTCATTTGGGTAGGAAGAATAAGGAGGCAATATAAACTAAATGGTACAATTTTAAAGGGGGTGCTGGAACAGAGAGACATGTAAGTGTAGGTGTTTTTGAAGCTGGCAAAACATGCTGTTAAAAGGGCATTTGGGATCCTTGATTTTACTATTTGAGGAATAGAGTACAAAAACAAGAAAGTTATCCTAAATCTTTACAGTATACAGGTTAAGTGTTAGCTGGATCATTATGTTCAATCCTGGGCACCGCACTTTAGGAAGGATGCCACGGCCTCAGAGGGTGAAGAAGAGATTAAATAAGGAGAAAGTGCTTCCAGTGGTAGAAGGGTCGGTAATCAGAGGGTACAACATTAAGGTGATCGGCAAAAGAGCAGCATTTCTACGCAAGGATCTGGAAGAGTTCAATAGCAGATTGAATAGTAACTTGCAAAAGGGATAAATACTGGAAGGGAAAACATTTATAGGACTATGCGGACAGAGCAGGGATGTGATTAATTGCATAGCTTTACCAAAGAACTGGCACAGGCATGATGTGCTGAAAAGCCTCCTGTACTGTATCATTCTATGATATTTCTGATACATAACATACAAGAAAATTACCAATTAAAAAGCAAAAAACTGTAAATTTGATACAAAAATAGTAAAAGATGGGAACACACAGATCAGTCAGCATCTACTCTTTCCATAAAGTATTACGGACTCAAATCAGTTAAAGAAACAACTTGCATTTATGTCGTGCTTTTCACAAAATCAAGAAATCCCTGTTATTTTATAAGCAAATGCAGTAACCAGTTGGCACAGCAAGATCCCACAAGTAGAAATGACACAATTGAGCAGTTAATCTGGTTTATTTTATTGTGCATTATATTTTATTTGATAGATTTGATTTTTATTTTATTGAATTGAGAGATACAATGTTTACTAGGATGCCAACTGGAATGACAAATAGTGACACAGGAGCTTTTATGTCCACCTTACTGGCAGATGGGGCTTCGGTTTAATGTCTCATCTGAAAGATGGCACACCGACAATTCAGCAATCCCTCAGTAATGATGTGTCAACCCCTTCAGGGTCTTAAGTGAATCATGCCCACACCCCACATTCATTTCTGGCACCTTGCACGACACCATTCCTCATGCACTATGTCATATGCCGAGCACTGTTTTCCCTCTTATCCTATCTCACCTCTCTCCAAGTACTATATGCCATTCTATACCCCACTCAGTCCTCTACCAGCTACAGCTAAAAGGCTGGTGGGTGACTCGATTCCAGCCATCATCTTTCTGATGGCACATTAAACAGCAGTTCCATCTGCCCTCTCAGGTGGATGTAAAAGGTGTCATGATTTCTTCTGGAAGAGTTCTCCCAGTGTACTGGACAGTGCATAACGCTCAATCAACATCACAAGACAAATATTAGCTAGTCATTTATTGCTGTTTGTGGGATCTTGCTGTGTACATTATAGCAACAGTACCTCAGGAGCACTGAACTGGCTGTGAGCACTTTGGGATGTCGAGAAGAGCAGTATATAAATGCTGTACCCTTGCTTCACCCCCTTTCCCCATGTTGAACCCCCAGTCCCCCCTCCCCCCCATGCGACACCCCCAGTCCCCCCTCCCTCCCTCCCCATGCTGAACCCCAGTCCCTCTCTCCTATGCTGTACCCCAGTCACCCTCACCCCATGTTGCACCCCCAGTCGTCCCTCACCCCATGCTGTACCCCAGATCCCCGCCCCCATGCTGTACCCAGCCCCCTCCCCTTCTGCACCCCCAGTCGTCCCTCACCCCATGCTGTACCCAGCCCCCCTCCCCCATGCTGTACCCCAATCCCCCTATGCTGTAGCCCCGACCCCCATGCTGTAGCCCCGACCCCCATGCTGTAGCCCCGACCCCCATGCTGTACCCCCCTCCCTCCCCCTATGCTATACCCCAATCCCCCCATGCTGTAGCCCCGACCCCTATGCTGTAGCCCCAGTCCCCCTCCCCCCCCATACTGCACCCCCAGTCATCCCACCCACCCACCTATGCTGTACTCCCTGCTGCGCCCAATCTTCTTTGCTCCAAACGGCTGAATTTGAGGAGCCGCTTCTAAACCCGGTTTCGGCTCGGGATGAGAGGATGCGGCCCGGCCGGGAGCCGCTTTACCTGCTCGGGCGCTGCTGCCGGCCGCCCACAGACTCTGACAGCACACTACCACCACCAACAGCCGCCATCTCCTCGCCATCGCACACTACGCCTGCGCACATCCACCGTTCCGCAATCCATTCATCAGCCTGGCCACTCGTTCCCATGGAGATCAGCGGAGGCCTAGTTACAAACTGCCACCTGAGACCAGCAGCTAATTGGGCAATGCTGCTGCCGCAGTGACTTACTCCACCAGTGATATAAACTTTCTCATTTATTTTGCTTCTTTAAATACAAACAATTATCAAATACACAGCTTATACACTCTAGTTGAATATATTCCTGGAGGTTTCACCACCTGCCTGCAAGTATCCTGCCATTGGTAGTATTCTTGGAATTATTGTTAACTGTGAGCAGGATAGGGATAAACTTCAAGAGATCATGGGCTGGTGGAATAGGCGGACAAGTGACAGATGAAATTTAATACAGAGAAGTGTGAAATGATACATTTTGGTAGGAAGAATGAGGAGAGGCAATATAAAGGGAACAATTCTAAAGGGGGTGCAGGAATAGAGGGGGTATATGTGCACAAATCTTTGAACAAGAACAGTACAGCACAGGAACAGGCCATTTGGCCCTCCAAGCCTGCGCCAATCTTGATGCCTGCCGAAACTAACACCTTCTGCACTTCCGGGGCCCATATCCCTCTATTCCCTTCCTATTCATATATTTGTCAAGATGTCTCTTAAACGTCGCTATCGTATCTGCTTCCACCACCTCCCCTGGCAGCAAGTTCCAGGCACTCACCACCCTCTATGTGAAGAACTTGCCTCACACATCCCCTCTAAACTTTGCCCCTCGCACCTTCAACCTATGTCCCCTAGTAACTGACTCTTCCACCCTGGGAAAAAGCTTCTGACTATCCACTCTGTCCATGCCGCTCATAACTTTGTAAACCTCTATCATGTCGCCCCTCCACCTCCGTCGTTCCAGTGAAAACAATCCGAGTTTTTCCAACCTCTCCTCATAGCTAATGCTCTCCAGACCAGGCAACATCCTGGTAAACCTCCTCTCCAAAGCCTCCACGTTCTTCTGGTAGTGTGGCGAACAGATTTGCACGCATTATTCTAAGTGTGGCCTAACTAAGGTTCTGTACAGCTGCAACATTACTTGCCAATTTTTATACTCTATGCCCCGACCGATGAAGGCAAGCTTGCCGAATGCCTTCTTGAATACCTTATCCACCTGCGTTGCCACTTTCAGTGACCTGTGGACCTGTACGCCCAGATCTCTCTGCCTGTCAATACTCCTAAGGGTTCTGCCATTTACTGTATACCTCCCACCTGCATTAGACCTTCCAAAATGCATTACCTCACATTTGTCCGGATTAAACTCCATCTGCCATTTCTCCGCCCAAGTCTCCAACCGATCTATATCCTGCTGTATCCTCTGACAATCCTCATCATTATCTGCAACTCCACCAACCTTTGTGTCGTCCGCAAACTCACTAATCAGACCAGCTACATTTTCCTCCAAATCATTTATATATACTACAAACAGCAAAGGTCCCAGCACTGATCCCTGCGGAACACCACTAGTCACATCCCTCCATTCAGAAAAACACCCATCCACTGTTACCCTCTGTCTTCTGTGACCAAGCCAGTTCTGTATCCATCTTGCCAGCTCACCTCTGATCCTGTGTGACTTCACCTTTTGCACCAGTCTGCCATGAGGGACCTTGTCAAAGGCTTTACTAAAGTCCATATAGACAACATCCACCGCCCTTCCCTCATCAATCATCTTCGTCACTTCCTCAAAAAACTCAATCAAATTAGTAAGACACGACCTCCCCTTCACAAAACCATGCTGTCTCTCGCTAATAAGTTCATTTGTTTCCAAATGGGAGTAAGTCCTGTCCCGAAGAATCCTCTCTAATAGTTTCCCTACCACTGACGTAAGGCTCACCGGCCTATAATTTCCTGGATTATCCTTGCCACTCTTCTTAAACAAAGAAACAACATTGGCTATTCTCCAGTCCTCTGGGACCTCACCTGTAGCCAATGAGGATGCAAAGATTTCTGTCAAGGCCCCAGCAATTTCTTCCCTTGCCTCCCTCAGTATTCTAGGGTAGATCCCATCAGGCCCTGGGGACTTATCTACCTTAATGCTTTGCAAGACACCCAACACCTCCTCCTTTTTGATAATGAGATGACTGAGACTATCTGCACTCTCTTCCCTTGGCTCATCATCCACCAAGTCCTTCTCCTTGGTGAATACTGATGCAAAGTACTCATTTAGCACCTCGCCCATTTCCTCTGGCTCCACGCATAGATTCCCTTCTCTGTCCTTGAGTGGGCCAACCCTTTCCCTGGTTGCAAAGCGGGTTAAGAAAGCAGCTAATAAAGTATTCAGGCTCCTGGGCTTAAAAATAGAGGCATAGAGTACCCCAGAAGCAAAAGTGACACAGGTTCTATTGAAGCATTCAAAAGGGAATTAAATGGTTATATGAGAAGGAAGAATGTGAAGGGTTATGGGGAGAAGGTGAAGGCATGGAACGGAGTGAATTGCTCTTTCGGAGAGCCGGTGCAGACACGATGGGCCAAATGGCCCCCTTCTGCACTGTGACAATTCTGTGATTCTGTTCAAAATCTGGATAGAGTAGATAGGGAGAAACTGTTCCCATTGGAAGGATCCAGAACCAGAGGACACTGGTTTAAGGTGATTGGCAAAATAAGCAACAGCGACATGAGGAAAAACATTACGCAGCTAGTGATTGGGATCCGGAATGCACTACCCAAGAGTGTAGTAGAGGCAAATTTAATCGAGGCCTTCAAAAGAGAACTGGATAATCAGCTGAAGAGAAAAAAATTTGCAGGGCTACAGGGAAAAGGTAAGAGAGTGGGACTAGGTGTGTTGCTCTTGCAAAGAGCCGGCACAGACATGACAGGCCAAATGGCCCCCTTTTATGCTGTAACCATTCTATGGTAGCCAAATACATCCATCCACACCTTGCCTTGTGCTGCACCAGTCACCCAACATGTCATTACGATGCCCTGCCTTCCCATGCCAATTGGAAGCAAAGAATCTCCTCCTAACCCAACTGGATTCTTGACTATCTTTCATTTTCCTTCTCCAATGCTTCTATAACTAATGAACAGAATTGTATGAAAAATAACACACTATTTTAGTTTGCCCTTACCGATAAATTGCTCTCTTGGAGATTACTCACAACAGTGTCCTGGAGATTAATCTTCAAATCCTGCAGCCTTCTCGCTAATCCTGGATAGTTGGCAACCCCAAGTGCTTCTCGGGGTATTTCCTGGTTTGAGGTCTGATAATTGTTTTACTGCTGATGAAAACTACTTAAAACCATAAATTTTGGCTCAGTCAATACCCAAATCAGAAAGAACATTACTTTAAGACAAGGTGATAATGAGGGGAAAAGTGACTTGTATTTTAAAAATTGAAATTTCGAATGTGAAAATTCCTGGGCTTGGGAGGGCAGAATAAAAACGCAAAGTGGGCAACCACAATGGGGCACAGCGTCTCCTCGAACACTCTGAAATTGCAATGGGTGATGGAGGGGGGGGGGGGGGGGCGGTAGGGTTGCAACAAGGATGCTGCTGTCCCCTCCTCTTCCATCATGGTTTCAAGAAACATGTTTCTCTCCCCTGGTCAATGACTCCTACACTTACTGTCCTCCCTGATAGCACTATGCTCCATGGGGCCACGATCCTCACATTGTCTACCAAACCCCCTAATTGTTTTTGAAACAGCTTCTTGATCTTCAACCACACAGGAGTTGGCTAATTTCAATCCTGGTGAGCTCCCATTCTGACTGCCTGCCTCCTGACTACACTTTTCTGGCTCCTTTTCTTTGTTCTGTCATCTTCTTCCCAATCCTTCCATTCCCGTCCAGACTGACCCATGCTGTCTCCCCAACCTGAGTACGATGTAATGCATAAGGATGCTTCTCAACAAATTCAGCAACCCACCGCTCAAGTACAACAACATGATGAAGGGTCACTGACCTGAAACGTTAACTCTGCTTCTCTCTCCACTGATGCTGCCAGACCTACTGAGTATTTCCAGCAGTTTGTTTTTATTTCAGATTTCCAGCATCTGCAGTATTTTGCTTTTATTTATGCTCAAGTAAAACAGTTTGATGGCAATTAGTTTTTTTCCATCCTGTGCATTGCTCAAGTTTGCATACATTTTGTACTTCATTCGTTTCACCATGGTACAAACCTGTTTTGTATAACCCTGCTCGTCTATCTTCCAAATGACTGCCAAAACTTTCCCCCTTTGATTTCTGCCAATTAAATGTAAGCAGCATTTTTGTGAAAAATTTGCACTCTGTACAAATAACTTCACTTTGAGTAACTGTTCCAACTCTCAAAAATAAAGATGGTTTAATATTCAAAACCATTTCCTAATCTGGTTTGTAGAACTTTGTTTGCTGCAATATGATACAAATTTTCAAGACATTGTGATCACAAACCACATTCAGTACATTGAGCAGAATTTACTTTTCATTTACCTTGCAATAAAATACATCTTATCATTTGTATATTATCGAATCAATTTAGATACGTTCTTTTCTAGGACAATGATAACATTTTTGTGATGAGATCAGAATGTGCTTTCAACACAAGTTTTAAAAATACATGCTATTGTAATCCAATCTAAATTCATGTGGAACAAAAACAGAAAAGGCTGGAAATACTCAGCAGGTCAGGCAACATCTGTGGAGAGTAAAACAGTTAACATTTCATCACAACTGGCAAAAGTTAGAAATGTAATTGGTTTTAAGCAAGTGAAAAGGGGGAGGGGGGGGGGGGAAAAAGAACAACAAAAGTGAAGGTCTGAGATTCGGTGGAGGGCAGCAGAGATTAAATGACAAAAGATTTCCTTCTGAGTATTTCTAGCATTTTCTGTTTTTGTTTCAGATTACCAGCATCTGCAGCATTTTGCTTTTGTATTAGTTCTAAATTTATGTGGGCTTCATTTACACTGCACACTATTTCAGCACACTGGTTTCATGTGGTGGCATGAATTTGTCTAGCTACATTAAATCCTAATGATCACCTTGAAATGCTACAGACAAGAATTAACATCAAGATGTTAACAGGGTACTAAAAATATCACAACAAAGAGAACTAACTTCAAGAGTTATCGAAATACGGGATAAGCAGCTGATGGTACTCGAACTTCAGCGTGCTGGTTCAGGAAGAATCATCAGGTGAGATTCCAATCTCGGCTGTGCTGAGAGATGGTTAGTTGCTTTCCCGTGGGAGGGAACTGGCATCACTCTGAGCCATGTTCATCTGCCAAGTAACCAGTTGTGAATGAGTACTGAACAGTGTTTAGTTGCAGATTTCCTATCTACTCTCCAAGTCAGCAAGACTACATGGCAATGGAGCAGAGTGGAGACAGATTAGAACAATTAAAGCAATTAAGGTGTGATCTTCATAGACAGGTTAATTATTTTCAGAGGTATTACTTTCATAATTCTTCAAAATGTCGCAGAGAGCACTGCAAACATAGATCCTGTTGCACATCACAAATATGCGGATAGTCCCATATATTCACAGTCAGATGTGAAACTACAAGCCAGAAATTCATAGTTCCTATGAATCCAGCCCAGGAATTTACACTGACTGCACTGTCCTTCAGTAACAGTCAAAGACGTCTTATTTGTAACTGGCTCAAAAACATTCAGTATTTTCTCGAGAAGTCTCTTGTGGTTGGTATGATCCGTGCACACTCCCTTCTTCTTAATTCTCCAACTCAGTCAGATTTTCTCTTCAACTGAAGACTCTGAATTTCTGGGCTGATTCAATAGCTCTTCCAATTTCTCCAAATCTTTTTCCATAGAATCTTTCCCAGCAATTTCATGAATTAAACCTTCTGTCACATGGAGTCTGGCTCTCCTGGGAAGAAAGTACATAAACACAAAACGCTCAACAAAAACAAACTTAAGAAACTTGTGATAAACAGATTTACGGGGTGTGGGGGGTGGGTGTATGATTTGTATGGGTTTGAAATGGGGAATAAATACTAAGAATGCTGGAAATGCAGACCAGTCTGCTCAGCACTTGAAAAGAAAGAGGTTAATTTTTTTCAGGTGGGACCCTTCTGTTTGAAAGCTCAAAGCCTGAAATATTAACCAATATGTGGGAAGAGGAAGAATACATTTTTAAAAATACATTATTTTGTGAAATACGATACAAACATTTTTATCCTCTGTCCTATTATAATTTGTGATTTTTTTTGTGATCACAGAATTACAGCTATATACCATTCTTCCAATTTAAGTTCGTAAATCTCTCGTCGTTCTCTACACCTCCGCTCCCGAATGGTCTCTCCGTCAACTTTCTGCATTGCCAAGATCAATGCCCCAGCTGGAACCCTGAAAGACAAGCCAGCAGTGAGATTCATATACAGCTGTCAGCACAAGTTATTCACAGCCCACCAATCCAATGTAGGCAGCTCATTTGTGCACAGCAAACTGCCACAAAGAGCAGAGATACATGACCAGACAATCGATTTAATGATAAAAGCAAAATACTGCAGATGCTGGAAATCTGAAATAAAAACAAGAAATGCTGGAAATACTCAGCAGGTCTGACAGCATCTGTAGAGAGAGAAGCAGAGTTAATGTTTCAGGTCAGTGACCCTTCTTCAGAACTGACAAATATCAGAAATGCAAAAAATTTTAAGTAAAGCGGCGGGGCGGGGCGGGGGGGGTGGGGGCAAGCGATAACAAAAGAGGTGTTGATAGGACAAGGTCACAGAGAATAACTGACCAGACGGTCATGGAACAAAGGCAAACGGTATGTTAATGGTGTGCTGAAAGATAAAGAGTTAGTACAGAGAGGGTGTGAATAGACTGTAAAGCACAAGGCACTCAAAGCACAAACATTAAAAATTAAAAAAAAAACAGAAACAGTGGGTAGGCACAGTAAAAACAAACTAAACACACTAAAAAGCCGAAAACAAAATAACCAAATAAAAAAGAAAAAAAATAACTAAACATAAAAAGGTGGGGGGGGGGGGGGGGGGGCGGCCGTCATGCTCTGAAATTATTGAACTCAATGTTCAGTCCAGCAGGCTGTCGTGTGCCTAATCGGTAGATGAGATGCTGTTCCTCGAGCTTGCGTTGATGTTCACTGGAACACTGCAGCAATCCCAGGACAGAGATGTAAGCGTGAAAGCGGGGTGGTGGTGGGGGGGGGGGGGGGGGTGTTGAAATGGCCAGCAACCGGAGGGGTGAGGGATAAATATTCGTCATGATACCATGGAGTATTCCCTTGCTCTTCTTTAAAGCAGTTCCACGGGATCTTCTACATCCACCTGAGGGGACAGACAGGGCCTCGGTTTTACGTCTCATCCGAAAGACGGCACCTGACAGTGCAGCACTCCCTCAGTACTGCACTGGAGTGTCAGCCTATATTTTGTGTTCAAGTCTCTGGAGTGGGACTTGAATGCACAACCTTCTGACTCAGAGGCAAGAGTGCTACCCACTGAGCCACACATGTAAAAGTAACTTTAGAAAACAATTTTTGAAGTTCTTTCTAATTGATACCTGAATTGTGCTATTTTCTTCAAGGAGACACATTCTTAAAATTAGACCTAGCTGGTCACGAGGGAAATCAGGAAGGGCTTTCCCCACACGGGCAGTGGAAATCTAGAACTTTTCCTGTCAAAAGGCTGTGGATTCTGGGGCCGGGATCAATTGAAAATTTTCAAGACTGAGATTAACAGATTTTTATTAAGCAGGGGTATCAAAGAATCAGAGGCAGGTAAATGGAGTTGAGATACAAATCAGCTCTGATCTAACTGCAAGGCAGAATAGACTCGAACGACTGAATGGTCTCCTCCTGTTCCTAATGACCATGAACATGAGGCTTATAATGAGGAGCTATGTGTTTTTAAAACACAAATATTAAATGCTTTTGCATAATAATTATACCAGTAATTAACCTCCAATTGCCTTGAATAAAGATTTCTGAACTCACCCCATTAGTGCACCGATGGCCGTGCCTGCTAAGAATCCACCCAGTCCAAGATTCATCCGGAATATTCCTCCTGTGATTGCTGAAAATGCAAGAATCTTTTTACATTAGCTCACAGTGACAAACCAGGATGCAGATAGTTTCAACAGATAAAATATAACTGCAATCTGTGATTTTAAGCACTCACATAGCGTGAATGAACTCTGGTTTCATGATTGTGCTAGTTCTGCCTGCTGGATCCGATACCCTCTCTGTATATGAACCAAAGTCTCAATATTGAGCAGGAAATTATTAGTGAACTCCTCAGTGGCTCACTTTGGAAAACCAGCATACAGCTGAGCCACACTGACAAGACGATCCTCGGTTCAATTCACAATCTGTGTTGAGTTTGCTGATTGGTGTGAATTGTACATTAATTGTGTGTTTAATTGTACGCAGATGGTGGGCATTAACCGGAGATTCACTTGTGCTCCTTATAAATAGGAATAGAAAAACTGTGGTGGTTGGGTGAGGAGGTACGTGTTTGCAATGTGTATCTCTGTAAATAAATAATTATGAAAGTGTGTAAAGATTAGGCTCCAGCTCTATCCTTCACCGCCTGGCTTCATGGAATGGAACAACTGATGTCAGTGGCGATTGCAAGGAAAAGTGTGTTACAATTGGCCAATGATTTTTAAAAAAACAAACCAATTCAGCCAAGATTCCTGTTCCTGGTTCCTTTTGAAAGGTGCTTGGATGTCTGTGGTAGGACATTTGTGGAGGAACAGATCAGGTTCAAGTCATGATACTCCCATGGTTGAATACTCAATCACATGCACTATCTAGCCTCACATATGAGCAATTAGCAGTTGGGCTGACTCTTTTGAGGTGTGGGGTGAAATCCAGTCAATGAACAGGGAGGAAGACAGAGAATATAGAGTTGTTTCCACTTGCGGGTGAGAGTATAACTAGGGGACCATAAATATAAGATAGTCACTAATAAATCCAGTAAGAAATAGGAGAAACTTCTTTACCCAGAGAGTGATTAGAACATGGAACTTGCTACCACATGGAGGCGAATAGTATAGGTGCATTAAAGGGGAAACTAGCGAGATTAAGAGCATGAGGGAAAAAGGAATAAGGTTATGACGACAGGGTGAGATGGAGAAAGATGGGAGGAGGCTCGTAGTTGGGCTGATTGGCCTGTTTCTATGCTGCAAATACTTGGTAATACTATAAGAAAATATATGCACGCCCAGATTTTTAATAATGTAACTTTGAAGCAGGCTCTCACCTCCAGCTGCACAGTAATACCTCAGGAGATCCTGATCATGATACACAGACAGACCTGTGCTAACTGTACTGTTTGGAAAAAAAACAGTAAATTAATAAATAAATAGAATCTGTGCAATCACATCTATGCACCCCATCAAGAAAAAGCAATGGTGCAATCATATACCAAAATAATAACTGAAGCACGGATACAGCCTCTCAGGAATACTTTAAGTACTCAAAGTGACTCCTGACAATGCAGAGGCCCGCTGAAGTCATTAGAGCACTCCAAGCTGTGCACATGTGCAAACGGTCTCCTGGGCTGAGATGCAGTGCAAGCGGAGGGTATGTCTTGCCTTGCCAGGACTAACTGGCACATGCGCAGAAAAACGCTCTTCCTCCTCCCCCCCCTCCCCCACTCAGCCATTCATTCCTCGCTGCTCGTTCCTTGCCCCACACCACCCCCCCATCCCTGCCGCCTGCTCCCTACTCCCCATCCCTCCAGACACCAGCTCTAGGCCGCAGGCCGCTTCCCTCCTCTCGGCCATTCGCTCCACCCGAAGTAGTATAGGGGGCCACGAGGAGGGATGGGGGTTGTAGGAGCGAGTGGCTGAGAGGAGGGAAGCGGCGCAGCCTAGAGCTAACGTCTGGAAGGATGGGGGTCGGGGGGTGGTGGGGGAAGTGGGGAGTGAGCAGCCGGAGAGCGGGATGGCACTGAAACCTCACATTATGGAGGGTGTGCAGCACTGTCAGAGGTGCTGCCTTTCTGATGAGACTTTAAACAGCGCAGTGTTCTCTGTGTATCAAACATGTCCATTGTGTGCTGCTATGGGTTGAAGTTTTTTTTCTGTGATAAATTGAGCAACGCCATCTTTAATCCTGGCAGCTGCCTGAACGTCACAGACAGTGACTTTTAAGTGGATGAAGCTGTAATTGTGCATGTGCTGGTACAGCGCCACCTAGTGGTTGCATTGTCAGCAAATACAGCCTTAAGTACTATAGCTCTGTATGACTAAATCATTGTTTTTAATTCTATGATACTTTTCAACTCTTCTTTATTCTCTCAACATTTCCTATCTCATTTTATATTATTTCTTCTTTACAGCACACTTTGCCTCTTATTTCACTTTGTTGCTTACACATTTAAAGTCTAATCTTAACCTATTCTCTGGTGGCTCTGTCGACCTGATCTCCATTTGAGAGTTGAAACCAAAAAGATTGAAATCTGGTACTAGATTGGCTGAAAATGGGATTCCAAGGCCCGCTGTTTAGCCAATCAAGTCGCACGGTATTGATGCTCGACCTAATCACATAACTAAACTAACCAGGTGAAATTAAAGAGCATCAGGTCTTCCCAGTGCTATTGCACTGATGGCCCGGAGAAGTGGCCTCCTCTGAAACTAGCATACAGCAGCCTAAAGTTTAAAAACAATTAAGAGCAGGCTGCCAATGAACTCAGTTTGAGATCATTTGCGCTCAGAGAATACTCGTTTGTCTAATTATTCCCTTGAAAACAGTAACACCAGGATTGTCAGAACTTAGAAGAACATCTTGAAAATACACATAACACCTTCTGGGACGTGTTGACTTTCCAGCTTATTTTTAGTTGCATGGAGACCAACAATTTAGTTCTCTGATATTCCCCCCACTCCTCCCATCTCATATGATAGCGGTTACAGTAGCAACCCATTCTGGAGCTGCTCCATTAATGCGATAAGATGGGACATTTAACGCATTATCGTATATATTTAATAGCTAATGCGAAACTTTGGACTGGCTTAGTGTGGTCTGACCCAAGAAAAGACCACTGGCTACCACTGCAGTTTCTGCAAACTGTCACAATTTTCATCTTGATTGGCCCACAGACTAATCCAAAGTGCAATTTCACATTAAAGTCAGTGCCCGCAAATACCATCTACCTCACTAGAAGCAGCTGAGGTGGGACGCAAAGGCCAGAAATGACCTCGTCCACCACAGAAATGAAATATTTCCTGGAAGGCAGTTAAACAGTGTTGTACAAGACAAAGGGAGGGGGGGGGGGGAGGGGGGAAAGAGAGAGAGAAAACACTATAGACACATCAGGAGGTGAAGTAAGTTCACTTAACAGCAAGTGTGGATCTTCTCCAAAACACCTTTTTACTTTGAATATTAAAGCCAAGCAAAGGCACTGTAATTGCACTTTTCTATACAGATACAGTAACACTGTCAGCCTGGGCTCAGTGGTAGCATTCTCCTGAGTCACAAGCTCATGGGTTCAAATTACACTGCAGAAACTTGAGCAGATAATCCAGGCTTCAGTACAGTACAGAGACAGTGCTGCTCTGTTGGAGGTGCCGTCTTTTGGATGAGATATTATACCAAGGCCTTCAGGTAGACGTAAAATGGCATTACTTGAAGATGAACAGGGTGTCCTGACCAATATTTATCACTCAACCAACAACAGTAAAACAGATTAGCCGGTCATGCATCTCTTTGCTGTTTATAGGACCTTGCATGTACAAACTGGCTGCTGTGATTCCTACATTACAACAGTGACTATACGGCACAGTGGCGCAGTGGTTAGCACCGCAGCCTCACAGCTCCAGCGATCCGGGTTCAATTCTGGGTACTGCCTGTGTGGAGTTTGCAAGTTCGCCCTGTTTCTGCGTGGGTTTCCTCCGGGTGCTCCGGTTTCCTCCCACATGCCAAAAGACTTGCAGGCTGATAGGTTAATTGGCCATTATAAATTGCCCCGAGTATAGGTAGGTGGTAGGGAAATATAGGGACAGGTGGGGATGTGGTAGGAATATGGAATTAGTGTCGGATTAGTATAAATGGGTGGTTGATGGTCGGCACAGACTCGGTGGGCCGAAGGGCCTGTTTCAGTACTGTATCTCTAAACTAAACTAAACTTCTAGAGTTCATCACTGGCTATAACAGGGGGACGGTAGTATAGTGGTAATGTTACTGGAATAGTAATCCAGAGGCCTGGACTAATGTGTCTCCGGAGACACGAGTTCAAATCCCACCACAGCAACTGGGGGAATTTAAATTCAATTAATAAATCTGGAATAAAACACTAATCTCATTAATAATCACCATGAAGCTGTTGTAAAAACCCATCTAGTTCACTAATATCCTTCAGTGGAGGAAATCTGCCTACACTTGACTCCAGATCCACAGCAAAGTGGTTGACACATAACTGCTCTTTGAAATGGCCTAACAAACCACTCAGTTGTATCAAACCACCACAGAAAGCACTGTGCGTGTACCTACACCACATGGACTGCAGTGGTTCAAGGTGGCTCACCACCACATTCAAGGGCAATTAGGGACGGGCAATAAATGCTGCGACGCTCACATCCCAAGAATGAATTAAAAAATGCGCTTTGGGACATTCTAAAGTTGTTAAAAATGCTACGCAAATGTAATTCCTTTCCTTATTAGGCATGCTTTGGAGATAAGAAATACAAATGCAGTTCTAATCCATACTGCACATAAGGGCTGCCCATACTGTATTTGTAATATTTACGTAATATTTTATTTACTTGAATATTGCCACAAATGCGGTGACTCTCCAGCTCCATCGCCATCCATAACGGACGAAGCCCCGGACCGCAGCGTTTTGTGCTGACCTCTATTAGACGAATAAAAACAGCACTGATTAGAGAATCAGAGGTGCTCAGTCACATAGTTTACAAAAAATGGTCACTGTCCCACACACGCAAAAAATATCTTCCAGTATTCCCATAGAACAACTGTATTCTAAATTAATTTGCTACACAGTGCATGAGATCACTTGCTAAAGCTGTAGTTACTTTGCCCAGTGGTAATGTCAATACTATCTGAAGTCTTTCTGAAACACAGGCTCATATCGGGACCCATGCCAGACAGGACTAGAAATGATGTGACGTGCAACCAACAGCTATTCTTTTTCAAATCAGTCTTGATGCAAAGGAAAACTTTTGCATCCTGTTACCAAAGTGCAGTGCTACAAAACAGGCATATTCACATTACACTCATACAGATCAATGGATTCCTTGCTCTACCATGACTGGCTCAATGAACAGCAATCACAGTGCCACTCTAGTGGGGCCCAGCATTTGGAAGAATGCAAATGCAGGAATGGATGTTGCAGGTTCCGGGATTTAGATGTTTCAGTAAGAACAGAGAAGATGGTAAAAGAGTGGGGAGGGTGGCATTGTTAATCAAGGAGAGTATTACAGCGGCAGAAAGGATGTTTGAGGACTCGTCTACTGAGGTAGTATGGGCCGAGGTTAGAAACAGGAGAGGAGAGGTCACCCTGTTGGGAGTCTTCTATAGACCTCCGAATAGTTCCAGAGATGTAGAGGAAAGGATAGCGAAGATGATTCTCGACAGGAGCGAGTGTAACAGGGTAGTTGTTATGGGGGACTTTAACTTTCCAAATATTGACTGGAAATACTATAGTTCGAGTACTTTAGATGGGTCAGTTTTTGTCCAGTGTGTGCAGGAGGGTTTTCTGACACAGTATGTAGACAGGCCAACCAGGGGCGATGCCACATTGGATTTGGTACTGGGTAATGAACCCGGCCAGGTGTTAGATTTAGATGTAGGTGAGCACTTTGGTGATAGTGATCACAATTCGGTTAGGTTTACCTTAGCGATGGGCAGGGACAGGTATATACCGCAGGGCAAGAATTATAGCTGGGGGAAAGGAAATTATGATGCGATTAGGCAAGATTTAGGATGCATAGGATGGGGAAGGAAACTGCAGGGGATGGGCACAATCGAAATGTGGAGCTTATTCAAGGAGCAGCTACTGCGTGTCCTTGATAAGTATGTACCTGTCAGGCAGGGAGGAAGTTGTCGAGCGAGGGAGCCGTGGTTTACTAAAGAAGTTGAAGCGCTTGTCAAGAGGAAGAAGGCGGCTTATGTTAGGATGAGACGTGAAGGCTCAGTTAGGGCGCTTGAGAGTTACAAGCTAGCCAGGAAGGATCTAAAGGGAGAGCTAAGAAGAGCAAGGAGAGGACACGAGAAGTCATTGGCGGATAGGATCAAGGAAAACCCTAAGGCTTTCTATAGGTATATCAGGAATAAAAGAATGACTAGAGTTAGATTAGGGCCAATCAAGGATAGTAGTGGGAAGTTGTGTGTGGAATCAGAGGAGATAGGGAAAGTGTTAAATGAATATTTTTCGTCAGTATTTACAGTAGAGAAAGAAAATGTTGTTGAGGAGAATACTGAGATTCCGACTACTAGGCTAGATGGGATTGAGGTTCACAAGGAGGAGGTGTTAGCAATTTTGGAAAGTGTGAAAATAGATAAGTCCCCTGGGCCAGATGGGATTTATCCTAGGATTCTCTGGGAAGTCAGGGAGGAGATTGCAGAGCCTTTGTCCTTGATCTTTATGTCGTCATTGTCGACAGGAATAGTGCCGGAAGACTGGAGGATAGCAAATGTTGTCCCCTTGTTCAAGAAGGGGAGTAGAGACAGCCCTGGTAATTATAGACCTGTGAGCCTTACTTCGGTTGTGGGTAAAATGTTGGAAAAGGTTATAAGAGACAGGATTTATAATCATCTTGAAAAGAATAAGTTCATTAGCGATAGTCAGCACGGTTTTGTGAAGGGTAGGTCGTGCCTTACAAACCTTATTGAGTTTTTCGAGAAGGTGACCAAACAGGTGGATGAGGGTAAAGCAGTGGATGTGGTGTATATGGATTTCAGTAAGGCGTTTGATAAGGTTCCCCACGGTAGGCTATTGCAGAAAATACGGAAGTATGGGGTTGAAGGTGATTTAGAGCTTTGGATCAGAAATTGGCTAGCTGAAAGAAGACAGAGGGTGGTGGTTGATGGCAAATGTTCATCCTGGAATTTAGTTACTAGTGGTGTACCGCAAGGATCTGTTTTGGGGCCACTGCTGTTTGTCATTTTTATAAATGACCGGGAAGAGGGTGTAGAAGGGTGGGTTAGTAAATTTGCGGATGACACGAAGGTCGGTGGAGTTGTGGATAGTGCCAAAGGATGTTGTAGGGTACAGAGGGACATAGATAGGCTGCAGAACTGGGCTGAGAGATGGCAAATGGAGTTTAATGCGGAAAAGTGTGAGGTGATTCACTTTGGAAGGAGTAACAGGAATGCAGAGTACTGGGCTAATGGGAAGATTCTTGGTAGTGTAGATGAACAGAGAGATCTTGGTGTCCAGGTACATAAATCCCTGAAAGTTGCTACCCAGGTTAATAGGGCTGTTAAGAAGGCATATGGTGTGTTAGCTTTTATTAGTAGGGGAATCGAGTTTCGGAGCCACGAGGTCATGCTGCAGCTGTACAAAACTCTGGTGCGGCCGCACCTGGAGTATTGAGTGCAGTTCTGGTCACCGCATTATAGGAAGGATGTGGAAGCTTTGGAAAGGGTGCAGAGGAGATTTACTAGGATGTTGCCTGGTATGGAGGGAAGGTCTTACGAGGAAAGGCTGAGGGACTTGAGGTTGTTTTCGTTGGAGAGAAGGAGGAGGAGAGGTGACTTAATAGAGACATATAAGATAATCAGAGGGTTAGATAGGGTGGATAGTGAGAGTCTTTTACCTCGGATGGTGATGGCAAACACGAGGGGACATAGCTTTAAGTTGAGGGGTGATAGATATAGGACAGATGTTAGAGGTAGTTTCTTTACTCAGAGAGTAGTAGGGGCGTGGAACGCCCTGCCTGCAACAGTAGTAGACTCGCCAACTTTAAAGGCATTTAAGTGGTCATTGGATAGACATATGGATGAAAATGGAATAGTGTAGGTCAGATGGTTTCACAGATCGGCGCAACATCGAGGGCCGAAGGGCCTGTACTGCGCTGTAATGTTCTAATTCTAATTCTAAAAAAAATGACAAAGTAAGAGTGGCGCAATGGTTAGCACCCCAGCCTCACAGCTCCAGGGACCTGGGTTCAATTCTGGGTACTGCCTGTGCGGAGTTTGCAAGTTCTCCCTGTGACCGCGTGGGTTTTCGCCGGGTGCTCCGGTTTCCTCCCACAGCCAAAGACTTGCAGGTTGATAGGTAAATTGGCCATTATAAATTGCCCCTAGTATAGGTAGGTGGTAGGGGAATTGAGGGAAGGTGAGGATATGGTAGGAATATGGGATTAATGTAGGATTAGTATAAATGGGTGGTTGATGGTCGGCACAGACTCGGTGGGCTGAAGGACCTGTTTCAGTGCTGTATCTCTAAATAAATAAATAAAATAAATAAAGGCCCTTTAGCCAACACACTCTGCCCAAAAGACCATCTGTGATGAGAACTACTGTGGGCTCTCCCAAACTATAGGAAATAACCATATGGAAAGCTTCTGAGGTTAAATAATAATTATGCTGCACTCTGAATTGAGTGAAAACTACAGAATCTAAGATTATTCAGTACATTACTGCTCTGCAAGTCAGCAATGTTGAACATGTGATATTCTTATGATCCCAACAAGCCTGAAATAGTAACTTTCAGTGGCGCAATGGATTATATCTATAAATGTCTCCATGATTTTCACACACAGAGCTTCATGCCAAGTTTGGAAGTTACCAGCAGTAACTGCATTAATGTATTTAAAGGGATTGTAACTTTATGGAGAGAGTTGGCTAACAGAAAAAAAGTCAGTGAAAATTGATGTTTTTTAGATTGGGAAGGTACAAGTAGTAATCGGTGCTGGGATCCCCTTTGCTTTTCCATTTATATAATGGAATATATATATGTAAATGATTTGGGTGTAGATACAAGAGAACTGATAGCAAAAGTTGCTGGTAATATCAAATTATAATGTCTGGCAAACTGTGTGGGAAAAATACAGGACAGGCAGGTTAGTAGACTGGTCAGATAGGTAGCAGATGCAGATCAATGTGCAGTAGTACAGTGTGGGAGGAAAAAATACACAAAGGAAATGTACCCTAAATGGCATGGTTCAGAATGGAGGATCAGATACATAGGGCTGGATTTTATGTTGGGCAGACGGGAGCTGGCCCGGGGATCCGTCCTGCATTTTACGGGTCCCCGGGCTTTAACTGTTCCAAGGCGGGACTTCCACCCGCTTGAGGGAGGAAGTCCCGCCTCACTGAGCTGTCGACCAATCATCGGGCCAGCAGCTCTTCATCCCAGCAGTACCACTGGGAGTAGTGGCCACTGCTGGGACTGCAGTCCATCCGAGGACATGGAGCCAGGACTGCAGATAAGTTGAGGTTACCTCGCCGGGGGTAATCGGTTGTGACCCGATGAGGCAAGGGTGGTCGCTTTGGGGGTGGGGGGAAAGAAGGTGTCTTGGGTCCTGAGGATGGTTGGGGAAGTGGGAGCGGCCCTCAATCAGGCAACCTGTACCCGATTGTCAGGGCCTCCCTCCTCCTGCCCCCGGTCGCTGAGAGGCCACCGAGTTTCACTGGGTGGCCCTTCATGTCTCCCGGACACCCGCTTGCCACGGGTAAAATCCCCGTGGAGGTGAGCGAAGGCTCAAGTGGCAGTTAAGTGGCCACTTAAGGGCCTTGATTCGCCTGGGCAGTCGGCCCATTTTTCACCCCCCCCCGCTCTACGTAAACTGGCAAGAGCGGGTTGGGAAGGCCTCCTGGAGCCTCCCGCTCAATTTTATGCCACCAACCCCCCCCCACCACCATCTGGCTCGTTGGGGTAGCATAAAATTCTGGCCATAGTTCTTAATGTTATGATATCCATATCTTTATCCCAGCTTTATTCTGAATGATCTGCAACTTTATCTTGGGTGTATGTGTATATATGTGGAGAAGGGAGTATATTCATTTTTAAGGTGCTAGCCCTCCCCAGGAGTGAAATAAGCTGATTGTTCCATCTGCTTGTACGTGGGCCAGGATGGGTGGAGGGGGGTTGGGGTTGGAGAAGTTTCTTCTATAAAGGTCAATGAGTTTAGGGTTACAATTCCCCCTATGAATTTGAAGCCCAAGTGCAATCCACGAAGGATGAAACTCAGATATGTGTGGGGACATCCTTAGGTGGGTGAGGAAAATTCCCTCCATATTGGGAATAGTTAAGCTTGCATCCTTAGAGTTGACTTGATTCTTTAATTATTTGGAAGTTATAGGGAATGGTGTGGTGATTTTTGTTTCCCCTAGAGCAGGATCTCATCTGATATTTTGTGCTCGGGCCTCATCAGCTGCATGTCCATGGATGCCTAAGCTTGCAGTGTTGCTTGTTTGCAGAGTTCTTTCACTAAAGCAAAGGCATTAAGAGGCACTCTTGCCTGGAGCCTCCAGTGGAGGAGGAATGGGAGGGATGGAATGGAGAACACTTGTACATTGTGGATGAGGCGTCCAAGGATACGATTTTAATCAATTCGCCCGAGTACAATGAACAGGAATTCCCACTCCATCTGATAAATGCCTTCAAAAAACACTTGTACATGCATTTGATTGCTTTTCACTGCTCAATCGTGCGGAAACTACATCCATTGTCTTTGGGCACCACAATAACCACAAAAATAATCAACAGGGAGGTTAGAAAAAAATGTAATTGCACAGAGGATGTGAAAACTGTCCATTATTGAAGGAGGTTCATACATTTTATTGAAAGTGAATTGATTGTGTGAAAAAGAGGAATATTGAAGGGTATGTGCGAGGAGAGCAAGCTTAGACAAGGTGGCCTGTGGAGAACAAAACCATTGCAAACTTGCTGGGCAAATGGCCTGTTTCTACACTGTAATTCTGTGTATGTAATAACGGGGCAGATATGGAATATAGCTTACAGAGAGGAGGAGATTTTTTTGTCTAAAATGCAGAGGTTTCTTAGACATGAACTGCCCTACGCAAAACAGTGGTGAAAACAGAATCCATGATGCCTATAAAAAGGGAAATTGATAATATTTGGGGAAAAAAAGAACGTGAAAAGGGCAGGAAAGGGAGTAATAGATAGCTTTCTCAGAGAGCTGCCACAAGTGTGATGGGCCTCATGAAGGTATCTCTCTCACTCACTGCTCCTCAACTGAGAGAAGCAAGGATGCATCATCTTCCCAAACCTGTACATTGACACTAAGTTGGCTGCTAGGGAGGCTGGCATGCAGCCTATGATTGACTGATCCTCGCACTTCCAACCCTCCATGCCTGAACTCCACCTAATAGCGCAGCAGGAAATAAGACCCAGAGGTGCACTGAAGGAAGCTATTTTCTACTGTTAACACTGCCCTCCTCTCCTTACAAGGATAATTCATTCAAAAAAAAAAAGACACCTCTAGATTTCTGGGACAACTCCAGAGTTCAAACCCAACAAACTCACCACAGCCTCCATGCGAGTTTTATACACCTCAGCTTGACTCCGCTTGATGTAACTGATTTTAGCATGTTTTGCAGCGGGAATGCCGCCGTACACCATCCCAACGCATGCAGCTACAATGATGCTCTTCCAGATGTTGGTTATTTCCTCGGGATACTTCTTCATCTCACTGTGTGCATAGTATGTATATTCAATTATGCACAGCCATTTTAAAACACTTACCCATTGCTCAGTCAAATGTATTTCGATTTTAAAAAGAAATTATGTGTTGTGAACTTTATAATTGTCAAAGTGAAAGATGTTATCACTAGGGAATTAAATACTTTATTTGGGGAGGACAAACAAGGCAAGGGAATACACAATAAATGGTTGGATTCTGAAAAGTGTAGAGGAACAGAGGGACCTTGGAGTGTGTCCATACATTCTCAAAGGTAGCAGGGCAGGTAAATAACGTGGTTAAGGTGGCATACCAGATCCTTTCCTTTATTGGCTGAGACCTAGAGTATAAAAGGTTATGCTATAAGTATGTAAAATGTTAGACCGCAGCTAGAGAACTGCACACAGTTCTGGTCAGTGCTTTGCAGAAAGCATGTGATCACACTAGAGATGGTACAGAAGGGATTTATGAGGATGGTGGCAGGACTGGACATTTTAGCTATGAGGAAAGATTGGAAAGGCTGGGTTGGTTTGCTTTGGAACAGAGGCAGCTGAGGGAAGATTTAATTGAGGTGTGTAAAATTATAAGGGGCCTAGATAAAGCAGATAAAAAGGGCCTATTTCCAATAGCAGAGAGGTTAATAATCAGGGGGCATTGTTACATCAGTGAGCTCGTTAACGTTAAAACACAAGATATGAACCCCCAGACCAATTTAAAGAATTGCACAAGATTTCACGTTTTAAGACTTTTGTAACAACAACTAAACTAAAAGAAATCGTCATTAACTAAATAGTACTTTGTAAGTAGCTGATATCCCAAATTACAAAGAAAGGTATTTTCTTTACTTAATAAAACACTCAAACACCTCACACCACACTTATACATTACATAGTCAGGCAAACACTCCACCTGCCAAGACTGAGGCACACATGATTTTGCCACATGAACATTAAAACTTAAAATTGCAAGCCCCTGACTGGAAAGACATTTGCATAGTAACCAACAGAGTTTGAACAAGGGACAAAAGACCATGCCCTGACCCATTCAACCAGCAATGGACTTTTGATTACCAGACATTATGGGTGGCACAGTGGCGCAGTAGTTAGCACCGCTGCCTAACAGCTCCAGTGACCCGGGTTCAGTTCTGGGTACTGCCTGTGCAGAGTTTGCAAGTTCTCCCTGTGACTGCGTGGGTTTCCGCCGGGTGCTCCGGTTTCCTCCCACAGCCAAAGACTTGCAGGTTGTTAGGTAAAATTGGCCATTGTAAATTGCCCCTAGTGTAGGTAGGTGGTAGGAGAATGGTGGGGATGTGGTAGGGAATATGGGATTAATGTAGGATTAGTATAAATGGGTGGTTGTTGGTCAGCACAGACTCGGTGGGCTGAAAGGCCTGTTTCAGTGCTGTATCTCTAAATAAATAAATTGAAGGTGGGGGGAGCTAGCATTCCAGGTTGACTGCTAAGATAGCAGAATCCACAAACATAGAAGAAGTGGTCAAACCAGTTTGTCACATGAATAGCTGGCTGTTGAGATTTGAACTTCCAACAAGGGAGTTGAACTCAAAGCCATGTGCTCCTGGAACTGAAACAGAACCCTCTCCTGTCTGCCTGTTCATCTGGATCGTGTGAAGACACGTGAACCTCAAAGAGAGAAAAGTCTCCTACAGTGAACAAGATTTAAAAATACTGGGCCCCAACGAAAAGTAAGACTACTTACAAAAGGACTAAAGTGAGCTCGAAGCACAGTAAACAAGAAACTCTTCTGATATTGCCTCATACTCCTCTCTACTATGCTTTTCTTTCCTCTTTTCTGTCCCCATTTGCAGGTGTGTATCATGTGTCATGCTATGTGGGTGTGTCGTAAATCCGTAGGCATGAACCGTATTAGAGTTTAAATAAAATTTAATCTTTCTTCTTTAAACCTCGGAAAGCCTGTGTGAATTGGTTTCTTTGTCTTATAATTAGAAAGCTGTGAACAAGGATTCACAAAAAGGGGAGCTCAAAACACTGTGTTTAAAAATAAAACCCTGTTACAATAAGACCAGGTAAAAACAGCAAAAGACACCTAGACACATTTCTCACCTGGTTGTAACACTCAGTTTCCCAGATTCAGTTGATGGGTGATTTAAGTCCATCCATGGAAAATCATGTCATCCATTGTTAAACTGTAGTAACTTACTGATTATTTATGAAACTTGTATTATCAGTGCCCTGCTGAGGTGATAATGCTACTGACTTTTTGAAGTGAGTTCCTGTTTTTCAGAACCTGCCATTGTGTTCTTAGAAAGAGGCAATTATGCTGTGTCCTTGACCACAGGGTCATGTCCTGGCATATTTCTGAACTACTAGGAAAACAAGTCACAGAAAATCCAATCTGGCTGGCACTGCGAACAGCACAAGGCAAAATTCATGCAGGACAATACAGACGGGCAGCAAACCTCATAAGAACTACATTGAAAAAGGCAATATTACATGAGGGATTATTTTGCACAATGCTCAAAAAGGTTGAGACTGCCCACGTTTCCTAACAATCCTTGTGCCACACACACAAAACAGTGCCTTGCTCTTCTTCTACAATTCTTGCTTCCTTGTCACATACCTTTCCAAGGAGACTTTTATATTAAAAACATTCCATTTGTCTGGCTTAATCCATACACAAACTAGGTGAATTCATACTTACTCTCGATCAAATAGCTCCCGGATTCTGTCCCATCCTTTTTCTGGGACCTGGGGATTGCCAATATATTTAGGCAGCTCCTCAGCCTGCCTTCCCACCTCTTCTGTTGCACACACTCGAGGGAAGTGAAACATTTTTCTGAAAGAGCAGTTCTGATAGAGCTGTAAGATGCCAGTCAGCTGACAATTCCATGACATAGGTGCAAGTTTGCAGTCTGATGCATTAGTCTCCGCCATTCCTCTTCCTTCATCCTTCATCCTGTCTGCAAAGTCTCACTACAAATCAACATAGGAATTAACCAAATCTCATTACCAACAGCCTATTTCTACAGGAAACCAATTTTACTTTCTTTATAGAGGACCGCTGGGTAAACTATGGGAGTAGAACACTCTCAGCCCTAAATCAGTGAGAGGTGCACAGCAACAAGATAGTAATTATAAAGATAAGTTGACTGAAATCAGAAGCAATAACCACAGATGTAAAAGGGAATACTCACATAATGCACTACCCATTAGTCTTCTAATGCTGCCAACATTAAGTTTCTAAATCAAAACAATAGTATACTATGAAAGCTAGCTCTTCACACATTGCCTCCGATCTTCACGAGAAGATGGTTGTCCTTATTGCCTTGACTGCATGTAATTTGCTATTGTGTGCCTTTAGAGCCACGATCTGATAGAGTTATAAAATTAGAAAGTGCTGGAAATACTCAGCAGGTCTGACAGCATTTGTGCAGAAAGAAACAGAATTAACATTTCAGGTCTCTGAGCTTTCATCAGAACTGTTCTGATGAAAGGTCACAGACCTGAAACCTTAACTCCGTTTCAGTCTCCATAGATGAATCCAGACCTGCTGAGCATTTCCAGTACTTTGTTTTTATTTGACATCTCCAGCATCTGCAGTATTTTGCTTTTATTATCTGACATAATTAGTTGGATATTTGCCAACAGGTATGAACATAGGAAATTAAAGATAATAACCATATATGGAAGATACATTGCACATTGTTTAATCATATCTTTACCTCCAAAAATAGAAAGTAGATACACTCAGTATATCTTCAATTACATGATGCCAAAAATGCACATACTTACAGAATCTTACAGCACAAAAGGAAGCCAATCGGCCCATCATGCATGTGCCAAGCTCATTGAAAGAGATATCTAGCTAATCCCACTGCCCAGCTCTTTCCCTACAGATGGTGGACAGGCTTTGGGGAGTCAGGTGGGGAGTTACTCGCTGCAAATACCCAGCCTCTGTCCTGCTCTTGTAGTCACCGTATTTATGTGGCTGGTCCAGTTAAGTTTCTGGTCAATGGTAACCCCCAAGATGTTGATAGTGGGGGGATTCAATGATGGTAATACCATTGAATGTCAGGGGGAGATGGTTAGATTTGCTCTTGTTGGAGATGATCATTGAATCACAGAACTGTTACAGTGCAGAAGGAGGCCATTCGGCCCATTGTGTCTGCACCGGCTCTCCGAATGACCAATTCACTCCGTTCCATTCCCCCACCTCCTCCCCATAACCCCGCACATTCTTCCTTTTCATATAACTGTCTAATTCCCTTTTGAATGCTTCAATTGAACCTGCCTCATCACACTCTCAGGCAGTGCATTCCAGACCTAAAGCACTCGCTAAGTGAAAATTTTTTTCATGTCTCTTTTGCATCTTTTACCAATTACTTTAAATCTATGCCCTCTTGTTCCTAATCTTTGCATGAGTAGGAACAGTTTCTCCCTATCAACTCTTTCCAGACCTCTCATGATTCTGAATAACTCTATCAAATGTCCTCTCAGCCTTCTTTTCTCCAAACAAAACAGCCCTAACTTCTCCAATCTATCCTCACAACTCAAGTTTTTCATCCTTGGAACCATTCTTGTGAATCTTTTCTGTACTCGTCTTCACATCTTTCCTGAAGTGCTGCGCCCAGAATTGGATGGAATACTCCAGCTGAGGCTGAACTAGTGTCAAGTTCAACATAACTTCCTTGCTCTTGTAATCTATGCCCCTATTAATAAAGCCCAGGATACTGTATGTTTTATTAATCGCTTTCTCAATCTTTAGGACATCCTTTTTCTCCAACACTGCAATGTTCTCTTTAATCAATACTGCCACCCCTTCCGCTTTTTTCCCTTTCCTATCTTTCCTGAACACCTTTCATCCGGGAATATTTAACACCCAGTCCCCACTACCGACGTCAGGCTGACTGGTCTATAATTCCCTGCTTTCTCTCTACCTCCCTTTTTAAATAGTGAGGTTACATTAGCTACCCTCCAATCTGTAAGAACTGTTCCAGAGTCTATAGAATCTTGGAAGATGACCACCAACGCATCCACTATTTCTAGGGCTACTTCCTTAAGTACTCTGGGATGCATACCATCAGGCCCTGGGGATTTATCGGCCTTCAGTCCCATCAATTTCCCCAACACCATTTCTCTACCAATACTGATTTCCTTCAGTTCCTCCCTCTCACTAAACCCTGTGTTCCCCAACATTTCTGGTATGATATTTGTGTCCTCTTTGTGAAGACAGAACCAAAGTATGCATTTAGTTCATCAGCCATTTCTTTGTTCCCCGTAATAAATTCCCCCGTTTCTGACTGTAAGGGACCTAAATTTGTCTTCACTAATCTTTTTCTCGTCACATACCTATAGTAACTTTTAGTCAGTTTTTATGTTCTCCGCAAGCTTGCTCTCGTACTCTATTTTCCCCTTCTTAATCAATCCCTTGGTCCTCCTTTGCTGAATTCTAAACTGCTCCCAATCCTCAGGTCTGTTGTTTTTCCTGGTGAATTTGTATGCCTCTTCCTTGGATCTAATGCTATCTTTAATTTCCCTTGTAAACCATAGTTTGGCTACCTTTCCCGTTTTACTATTGTGCCAGACAGGGATAAACAATTGTTGCAGTTCATCCGTGCGCTCTTTGAATGTTTGCCATTGCCTTTCCACCGTCATCCCTTTACGTAACATTTCCCAATCCATCCAACTTGCACCCTATACCTTCGTAGTTTCCTTTACTAAGATTCAGGACCCTTGGTAATCCTCTCTGATATTTCTTCTTGGTTCCCACACTCCTGCCATGTTAGTTTAAACCCTCTCCAATAGCACGACTCGGCTCCCGCTGTATTCCATCGCTCTCGCAGTGAACTCGCGCTCTCTTCCTGGGCTCTTTCCGCACCACACCACACCGCCCCGCTCTCTCCTGGGCTCTTTCCGCCCCGCTCCGCTGTGTCCCACCTCTCTCTGAGCGAACTCTGCCTGGCACCGCGAATATTATTTGCCACTTACCAGCCCAAGCCTGAATGTTGTCCAGGTCTTGCTGTATGAGAGCACAGACTGCTTCAGTATTCGTATCAGTTTCCTACATTACATCAGTGACTACATTTCAAAAGTGCCTTGGGACCTCCTGAGATGGGGGAAGGCACTATATAAATGCAGTTCCGATGAAGGGTCATTGACCCGAAACGTTAACTCTGCTTCTCTTTCCACAGATGCTGCCAGACCTGCTGAGTGGTTCCAGCATTTCTTGTTTTTATTTCAGATTTTCAGCATCCGCAGTATTTTGCTTTTAAATAAATGCAGCCCCGGCCGCCTCTCTGACCTGGTGACATTGGCCGCTCTGCCGGAGGTCGCTGAAGCCCCGGTGCTCGAGCACTCCACACTAGACAGGCCATCACTTCAGACCAGGCTGAGATACGAAGCGCTGCCCACCATTCAATATCGGACACACTCCCGCCGGCAGTGAAGCACCGATACTGACTTACCTGCGGAGGCCAGGCCGGACCAGGCGTGACGCTGCGCAGGCGCGGCGCGGGCAGCATCATGGGAGTTGTAGTCTTTCCGGTCAGCGCGGACTGCGCATGCGCATCTCTCCCCCCCCCACCCCCTTTCCTGGGCGGCTTGTTGCTGATTGGATGGAAGAGGGGTGGGAGGTGCAAAGGAGGGAGAGAGGGGGAAAGGACTGAGTGAGCGGGCAGGAGGGAAAGAGAGGGAAAGGACTGAGTGAGGGGGCAGGAGGGAAAGAGGGGGAAAGGAGGGGGTGAGGGGACAAGGAGAGGGAAAGGACTGTGAGGAGACAAGGAGGGAGAGAGGGGGAAAGGACTGAGTGAGGTGATAAGGAGGGAGAGAGGGAGAAAGGACTGTGAGGGAGCAGGAGGGAGAGAGGGGAAAGGATAGAGTGAGGGGACCAGGAGGGAATGGGAAAGGAGGGAGAGAGGGGGAAAGGACTGAGTGAGGGTACCAGGAGGGAAAGAGGGGGAGAGTGAGGGGGCAGGAGGGAGAGAGGGGGAAAGGACTGAGTGAGGGGGAAAGGAGAGAGTGAGGGGGCAGGAGGGAGAGAGGGGGAAAGGACTGAGTGAGGGGGAAAGGAGAGAGTGAGGGGGCAGGAGGGAGAGAGGGGGAAAGGACTGAGTGAGGAGGAAAGGAGAGAGTAAGGGGACCAGGAGGGAGGCAGGAGGGAAAGGGGAGAGTGAGGGGGCAGGTGGGAGAGAGGGGGAAAGGACTGAGTGAGGGGACCAGGAGGGAGAGAGGGGGAAAGGACTGAATGAGGGGACCAGGAGGAAGAGAAGGGGAAAGGACTGAATGAGGGGACTAGGAGGGAGAGAGGGGGGAAGGAGGGAATTGGCTGGAACTGGAGAGGGTGAGAGGAAACAGGAGTTTTTTTTTATTCGTTTCTGGGTTGCTTGCTTGGCCAGCATTTGTTGCCCATTTCTAATTGTCCTTGAACTGAGTGGCTTGCACGGCATTTAAGAGTCAACCACATTGCTGTGGGTCTTGAGTCACATGTAGCCCAGACTAGGTAAGGGCAGCAGATATCCTTCCCTAAAAGACATTTGTGAATCAGATGGGTTTTTACAACAATCAACAATGGGTTCATGGTCACCATTAGACTAGCTTTTTTAATTCCAGATTTATTAATTGAATTCAAATTTCACCATCTGCTGTGGTGGGATTCGAATCTATGCCCCCAGAACACTAGCTCCCTGGGCCTCTGGATTACTAGTCCAGTGACATTACCACTATGCCATCCCCTGTGAGGGGAAAACAGGAGTGAGAAAGTGCAGGAGGGGTGTGTAAGAAAGGAGGGGAATTGAGGGGAATTGAGGGGAATTGAGGGGAATTGAGGGGAGTGACGGGGCAAACAGGGTGTGAAGGGGAAAAGTAGAATGCAGAAATAGGAGTGAGGGAAGAGAGGAACTGGGGGCAGAGGAATGAGGAAGTACAGGAGGGGTGTGAAGGGGAAACAGGAGGGGAATTGAGGGGGAAATGGAGTGAAGGGGCAAAGGAGAGTGCAGAAATAGGAGGAGTGAGGGGAAAGGAGGGACTGGGGGCAGAGGAGTGAGGAGGGAAAAACAGGCGGGGAGTGAGGAGAAAACAGGAGGGATGTGAGGGGCAATGGGAGAAACAAGGGGAGTGAGGGCGAAAAGGAGACAGTGAAGTGAAATTGGAGGGGAGTTGGGGGCAAGAGGGTTGTTGGAGTACAAGAAACGAGTAAGGAGGAACAGGAAGGGAGTGAGGGGGAATAGTAGGTAAGTGAGCGGCAACAGATGAGTGTGAGAAGGGAAAGGAGTGGGCTAGAGGGTGCAGGAGGGGGGAATAAGCGGAGAATGAGGGTACAGGAAGGCTGAAGTGTTGAATGGGGAACAATGGAGTGAGGGGGTGGGAGAAATGGGATGTGACGGGAACGGAAAGAGGAGAAAGGGAGAGAATGAGTGAGGATAGGAGGTTCTGAAGCTCTAGAAGGGCAGAGGAGAAAAAGTCAGAGCAGTGTGGTCAGTACATTCTGTCATGTTTGAAATGGATCTGTTTCCTCTCATACATGCACACATGTGTCTGTTTAAAAATAAACATGGAATATAAATATTATCTGAAAACAGGTGTTGTCGCAGGAACAAAATCCCCAGATACATCCTGGGCTCAGAAAAATTAACCCATTCTGTTGATCCTTTTGCCTCTGGCAGGCCCCAGCATTCATCCAACATCCACAGTAGCAGGAGCATAAGCAACTCTTGTTAAAGGTGTAAGTTTATTAAAAATTAGAAGTACAGTGACCTGGAGGAAAATTAATTTGTATTGGCTTGTGGAAAAAAACATTTGAGATGTTTATTTTGGTTGGTAGGTTTATAGACCCTTATTGATGCTCATGGAACTCCACCCACATGTGGAAAATGACCCACCATTGACTAGTTTGCTCTAACTCACTCCTCAAACCATGACTATCTCAGTCCCAAGAACTTACAAATATCATATAATACGACTCTGCTTTTTTGGGGAGAGTGGCTGGCCATGGTAGCGTTTTGTACTGTTACCAAATTTCTCCATGTCCTTGTCCCTCCCTACATCTGTAACCTCCTCCACCCCTAAAACCCTCCAACAATTCTGGCCTCTTGAGCATTCCCCATTTTAATCACTTTACCATTAACAGCCATCCCTTCGGCTGCCAAGGCCCGAAGCTCTGGAATTCCCTCCCTAAACATCTCCAACTCTCCTCCTTTAAGACGCTCCTTAAAACATACGTCTTTGACCAAGCTTTTGGTCACTTGGCCTAAAATCTCCTGGTCTACTTGAGAATAATCTTTGTCAGATGTGATGGACAGTGTACTCATTTAAATCATCAACACAGCTCATCTTTATTTCAATCAAAACAGCTGGCACAGGAAATCAGAAATGCAAACAATGAAAGAAAGTACAAAACAGTCTCCAGGTATGGAGCCTCAAACACAATCAATTTACTCCCAAGAGAAAACGCGCTTTCATTTTGAAAGAAATTAAAGAAGAACCAAACTGTCCGCTGCATTTTATTATAAAGTGCAACCCATTTGATTCTAAAACTCTGGACCATCGTTCATCATTAATTAAGAGTAATAATGACATCATCATGCTCACCCTTCCATAACATTTCACCCTGGAAATCCAGCAGTCCATGTTTTCTAGCCCTCATCAAAATCCCAACTACTTTATCTGAGACAGTGACATATCTGTCAAACAATTTGCCAAAGGTAACCCTGGTCTTCCCATCCCCTCCCTGTCTCCCCAAGTTCCTGATAATGAAGCACATCTCCTGTATTTCTTTGTGGACATGTTCCTGAGCTCGCTGGCCTCTCTCTGCTGTCTTGGAACCCTCCTTCGGCTGCCCATAGCCCTGATCTCCCTTCTTTAAGCGGAGGCCTTTGGCATAATCATAGTCAAAATCTTCGCTGAAAGGGTTGGTCCTTTGCCTCTCGATGTGATCATCAGCCCATCTCAACCAAGCCTTTTTCAGGTCTTCCATCGTGCGCACCTGAGCCCTTGAGACCAACTTCTTCCTCTTCCCTCGGTCAGCTGCCCCATCCTTCTCCTTGGACTGTTCCTCGTTCCCCTCTTTCCTTTTCTCTCCCCCGTTGCTTCCATCTTCACTGACCATTCTGCTGGTGAACTTAAATGGATCTTTCCCTTCCTTCTCCCCCATTTCCCATGATTGCGAGATCTCCGACGCCTTGTTCTGACACAGCCGCCTTCTAGTTGGTGAACTATTGCCCAAAAATGGTTTCGGTGCAACATCTGGCACCGTCTGATTGAACCGGCCGGTCATCAAACTCACCAACTCATTACTCCCTGAATTAGATCTGATGCCAACTGTTTTAGTAACTGGAATGGTTCTAATGGTTGATTCAGTTCCTTGAGATCCATTCAGCTCCTTGGGGGAATCCACATTTCCACCGTTGAAGGTGCTCTTTAGGTTACATTGGGGCAGTTCTACTGACCCGCATTGCTGCTTGGTGACCCTGCTTGGGTTGTGCTTGACAGAATCTTCCTCTTTAAAACCCTCGGGTAACCAGCCTTGAGGCTGTGTTTTCTGTTTGTGTGAATGCTCATTTGCCCATTTCTGCCAGTTTCTGGCCAAACTGCTCACCACAGAGACGCACCTGAATTTCCTGATGGCTTTGCTGACTGGTCTCGGAGACCTGGGCTCGGTGTTCATTGTTGTGTGGGGAGCACGGAGAATGAGGGACTGAACGCTCAGCCTTGTCGAGCTTTGACCCAATGCTGGATGAGAGTGATTTTGTTTGCTTTATATAGAGCATTGACTGGAAGGTATTTCTAAAGCATGAGTGGTATTTCAATTTCAGGACAAGGCCCTGGACCCATCTGGCTCCCACACATGGAAATGTACTCTTCACAGATAGGCTTTCACTCTTAGGACTTGGCTATGCTCCAGACTATGTGTAATTATGTTAAGATACCGTCTTACATTCTATATTGAAGTGACAGGTGGAGGGGCGCCTGAAAAGTGCAGACTATATGATCTAATCAATTCAAGGCCAGTTAAAGTCTATGTCAAGATGAAAGCACAGTTATCTGGAGTAAAACAACAACACAACAGTAGAATCAAATATGCAGGGCTCATGTGGTATGGCAATCTTGTGATTTTGTTACCAGCCCATAATCCTGAGGCTTAGACTAATAATCCAGAGGATATAAATTCATATCTCACCATGGGAGTATTTAACTTCTTTTTTTCCAAAGATATGGAAATTAAAAACCTGGGATCAGTAAAAGTGACTATGAAGTTGTTGGTATGTCATTTGAAAGCCCAACAAGTTCACTAATGTTCTTTAACTGCTGTCCTCACCCAGTCTGGGCCTATATGTGACTCCAGTCCCACACCAGTGTGGTTGATTGTTTAACTGCCCTCTGAAATAGCCCAGCAAGCCACGCAGTTCAACGTAATGAGGGACAATTGTAACGGTTTGTTAGGTCTTTACTAACATTTATTGTGATCATATTTAATCAAATTAAGTTTAGTGGAATTTAAGGTGATTGGAAAAAGAACCAGAAACAATGAAACTTTTTCATGCCACAGGTGGTTCGGATTTGGAATGCACTGCCTAATGGGGTGGTGGATACAGGTTCAGCAGTCGCCCTCAAAAGGGAACTGGATAAATACTTGAAGGAGAAAGTATTGCAGGGATCTGGGGAAAGAGCCAGGGAGTGGATTGTTCTATGAAAGAGCTGGTGCAGGCTCGATGGCCTCCTGCTGTACTGTACTAATCTATGATTCTCACCGGCACTGTCAGCGAATATCTTACTAGGCCGTGTTGGCTTTCAATGTACTGCCAACTGTGCATGGAGTTGCATTTTCTACGTATAAACACAGAGGGGAAGGTGTGACCCATTGGCTTTGGATACTTAAACCATTAATTTGGAGAGGTGCTAGTGACCCTCAGTCCTTGCCAGACAGATTAAGAAAGTTCACAGTTCAGATGGTAGGTCATTGACTTTCAATATGTAATCAATATGTAAACCCTCAGGGAGATGACTTAAAGTGTAAAGGCAATGTTTAAAAACACAAGAGAGATAGCTGGTGAGAAGATGGAAGCAGTGTGTACCATCCACAAGATGCGCTGCAGCAATGCACCAAGGCTGCTTAGACAGCACCTTCCAAACCCACGGCCTCTACCACCTAGAAGGACAAGGGCAGCAGATGCATGGGAACACCTTCATCTGCAAGTTCTCCTCCAAGCCACACACCATCCTGATTTAGAACTATATCGTCTTCCCTTAACTGTCGCTGGGTCAAAATCCTAGAACTCCTTCCTAACAGCAGTGTGGGTCTACCTGCACCCCAAGGACTGCAGTGGTTCAAGGGCAATTACAGATGGGCAATAAATGATGCCCTAGCCAGTGATGCCCACTTCCCAGGAACGAATAAAAAAAAATTGCCACACTTGATTCTCTCACTGCAGACTTACTAAGCATTTTCCAGAATTCTCTGCTTTCATCGCAATTCTGTATTGTCTTAGTACAGCTGCATTAGGTGAAGGTGTCAAATAAAATTGATAACACAGAGGTGGGGGGATATTGGGGGATTATTGACAGACTAGGTGCTGGAGGTTGTAACAAGCGTGCTGGTGCCAGCAAGATTTGCGCTCGAGGCGAAACTGCATCTTTGCCATTGAATATTATAGTGACAGGACTCCAGTAGCTGGAGTGACACAATGAGCACAGGGCAAAGGCTTGGGAAGTGCTCAGGCTTTAAGAAGCTAATTGGTGGCTGCAAGGGGGTTAAATCAACGAATTCTGCAGCACCTCGTTGGAGAATAATCTGTGATCAGGGCAGACGTTGTAAGTGGTGGGAACTGCATGTACAAAATGCTCAATGAGAATTCTTCTGTGATGAGGCAATGAGGCATAACAGGAAAATGTCATCAGAGTGACCTGTGTGATATTTCTGTATGGATGCAGTCTGCAAGCAACCTCCTGTGCTATGTTCCACTAATCCACAACAGTAGATTACAAGCACTGGTGTCTCTTGTGAGTCACATATTTCATTCAGCTCGTTCCATGTAAACATACCTGCTGACATCATGTCCAGAAATGTAGCAATGGGCTTGTCTAATCTTAAAAGGGGCAGTGTCCGCACCAGATTTTGCTGTCAGAATAATGGTAAGTTTAATAGTGCTCACTGTTATTAATGAGTAAATTGTGCAGCATCCTGTGGCGAGGGAGAGATACCCCGTGAGTTACGGATTGCCCGTGTTTCTGAACAATTTGTGCTGCTCTGCCATTAGCCTCGCGAAAACAGCAGCTCATCATCAGCCTCGTCGTGTGTTTTGTAAAGTTGCTACATTTGCTAATTAATTACCCATTAAACTCACCACAGAAAGTTATGGCTGGCACTTAACATTGTAAGGACCTTTTTAATGAGCAGATTTACACTCCTGCAATACAACTCAGCCTCTCTGGCCCAGAAATTGAACAATTGAAACTGTGAACTCTCATTCCTACAAGTAGTATATTGTTCCTAAAGGCTTTAAAATTTTTAATTTTAAATGTTTTAATTTTTTTTCTAACCTCTGCTTTCTGTCTCTTTCACAACCAGCACAGATTAGATGGGCCGAATGGTTTGTTTCTGTTTCGTATATTCTATGTAATTCTTACCTGCTTAATCCAATTTTTCTTTTCCTCCATTTGTTTCTCTTTCTGTACCTGATTTAACTCTAATTCACATGATTTCCTTCTCCATCATTCCTCCGTTTCTTTCTCACTGGGTTAAGACCGTTGGTCCTATCGTCCACTGAGGTCCCAGATGTCATGGTCTCACCTCACCCTTCCAGTAATTACTGGCGCAAATAATTTTTGAGCTGAAGGGTGAGAGAAAAATTATAACTAACGGAGCACACTGTGAGGTGCCCCTCTCCAGCAAAATCTGGGCCATTATGTGGCAAAAAACGTTGCAGGAAATAGCGAGGAGGGTAGAAAGGAGAAACGAGTAGTTTTTATCATGTTGTCTGAACAGCAACCATAGTTTTACAAACAGGGTAAGTTGAATATTGCCTATAGTGCGTGCAAGTGGAAGTATCTCCTTCACATTTCACAAACCTAGCAATCTCGCCACTGTCAGTGATAATCACCAACAACAACAGCAGCACCTTGCATTTATATAGCACCTCTAACAGAGTAAAATGTCCCAAGGTGCTTCACAAAGCAATTATCAAATAAAATTTCCGACTGAGACACTTAAGGAGATATTAGGACAGGAAATCAAAAACTTGCCCAAAGAAGTAGGCGTTTTAAAGCAGGAGAGAGGGACAGTTTAGTGAGGGAATTCCAGAGCATGGGGCCCAGGCAGTTGAAGGCATGGCCACCAATCATAGAGCGATGGAAATCATGGATGCGCAGGAGGCCAGAATTGGAGGAGCACAGAGATCTCGGAGGGTTGTGGAGCTGGAGGAGGTTACAGAGATAGCGAAGATTGAGGCCATGGAGGGATTTTGAATACAAAGAAGCTAATGGAATAAAAATCTACAAGTGTTTCACACGATGTAAGTGATCATTTTATTAGTTATAGAGCCAGGTGAAAAGTGCAGCTATTAATTTCACTGAAAATATTATTTCACCTTTTCTTCACACATTCATTTGGCTGCATGCCTTGTTTGTTTAAAAATAGCAAAATAAATAAGTCATCTGGAGCCCTCTGGTAGAAAATGTTATCGGTAGCTTGTGGCTGGAAAGTACATCGGTTCATTGTAAAGGGACTCACACCGACACACACCAGCCGCTTTGTAGCCATACCTGACACCAAATTTTGCAGCACCCCCCAAAAAACAAGCAAAAATCCTCTGTTTTATCATGAAAGTTAGACTCCAGAAGCTTACAGAGGAAAACAAAATAAATCAGCCAGAGCTCTTGCTCCTGATCACTATCAGGTGACTCCTACTACAACGTATAGGTGTGTGGGAATCAGGTGAGGGCAGGACTGTGATGCCCCTGCAGTTGATTAGTCAGCTGGCACTCATGGTCAAAGGTGACACACAAAAACTATCTTCTTGAGTGAGATAGCAGAGGCTATATCTTTATTCCAAGAAGAGTCACAGTTTTCAGGAAGGAAGATTAAAAATGTATGATGTGCAATCTATCCTTTCTTACATTTTATTTATGACTTTATTTCATTCACAGGATATGGATGCTGCTGATAAGGCCAGCATTTATTGCCCGTCCCTAATTGCCCTTGAGAATGGGATTAGGTAGACAGGTCAGGTATCTTTAATGCATCGGTGCAGACTCGATGGGCCGAAGGGCCTCTTCTGCACTGTATTATTCTGTGATTCTGTGAATGTGGGATCTGCTGGACACCAACGCAATCCAGGACAAACATGTCTGTAGAAAGTGTAAGCAACTAGAGGAATTCTGGATCAGGATTATTGATCTGGAAGCCAAACTGCAGACATTGCGCAACATAGGGAATGGGGAGAGATATCTGGATACTTTGTACTGGAAGACAGTCACACCCCTTAGAATAGGTCGTCTGTTTTGGTCAGCGGTGGGGGACAGGAGGGTGTGACTCTGAGTGAGACAAGTAAAGGAACCAAGAAGACAGTAGTGGAGGAGCCTCAGACATTGCAATTGTCAAATAGGTTTGAAGTGCATGCAACCTGTGTGGATGAGAGCGAGGTCTGCAAGGTGGATGAGCAGACTGGCCATGGCACCATGCTACAGGAAGCCGTACAAGTGGGGGGAGCAAAAAGGAAATTAGTGGTAGTTCTTTCTGACATGCTCCCATTATTTCTTCCTTTCTACCCCATCCTACCATGTGGGTACTGTTAGGGGGCCTGTACACCACTCCCACGAGTGACATCTTACCTTTAAACTATTTCAGAATACACAGAATAGATACATTTCAACGAGAAAGAAAAATTCCAAGGGGAGGTCCCACTATCTGTGGTTAACTAAAAAAGTTAAAGATATCATCAAAATTAAAAAAATTAAAAGAAATAAAAATAAAAAGCATATAATTGCGCAAAGATGGGAGGCAGGTCAGAAGATAGGATAGAATAAAAAAAACAGCAAAGAATGACTAAAAAATTAATAAGGAGGGAAAAATTAGAGTATGAGAGAAAGCTGCTAGAAATATAAAAACATATAGGAAGAGTTTCTATAGATATTTTAAAAAGAAAAGTTAACAAAGTGAGCGTTGGTCCTATGGAAAGTGTGTCTGGGGAATTAATAAGGGAAAATAAGGAGATGGCAGATGAATTGAACAGATATTTTGCATCGGTCTTCACCACAGAGGATACAAGTAACATCCCAGAAATAGCTGTAAATCAGGAAATGGAAGGGAGGGAGGAACTCAAGAAAATTACAATCATCAGGGAGTGGTAATGAGCAAATTGTTGGAGCTGCAGGCTGACAAGTCCCCGGGTCCTGATGGACTTCATCCTAGGGCCTTAAAAGAAGTGGCTAGTGAGCTAGTTGATGCGTTGGTTTAAATTTTCCAAAATTTCTAGATTCGGGGAGTGTTCCATTTGGTTGGGAAATAGCGAATGTAACTCCTTTATTCAAAAAGGGAGGGAGACAGAAAGCAGGAAACTATAGACCAGTTAGCTTAACATCTGTCCTAGGGAAAATGTTAGAAGCTATTATTAAAGATGTTATAGCAGAGCACTTAGAAAAATTCAAGGTAATCAGGCAGAACCAACATGGTTTTGTGAAAGGGAAATCATGTTTAACCAATTTATTAGAGTTCTTTGAAGAAGTAACATGTGCTGTGGATAAAGGTGGATGTACTGTATTTAGATTTCCAGAAGGCATTTGATAAGATGCCACATCGAAAGTAATTGCGGAAAATAAAAGCCCATGGTGTAGGGGGTAACATATTGGCATGGATAGAAGATTGCCTAGCCAACAGGAAACAGAGAGTAGGCATAAATGGGTCATTTTCTGTTTGGCAAGATGTAACGAGCGGTGTGCCACAGGGATCTGTGCTGGGGCCTCAACTTTTTGCAATTTATATAAATGACTTGGATGAAGGGACCAAATGTAAAGTTGCTAAATTTGCTGATGACACAAAGATAGATAGGAAAATAAGTTGTGAAGAGGACAGAAGGAGGCTACAAAGGGATATAGGTAGGATAAGTGAGTGGGAAAAGATCTGGAAAATGGAGTATAATGTGGGAAAATGTAAAAATGTCTATTTTGGCAGGGAGAATAAAAAATAAGCATATTATCTAAAAATGGTGAGAGATTGCAGAGCTCTGAGATGCAGAGGGATCTGGGTGTTCTAGTGCCTGAATCGCAAAAGGTTAGTATACAGGTACAGCAAGTAACTGGGAAAGCTAATAGAATGTTATCGTTCATTGCGAGGGGAATAACTTACAGAAGTAGGGAGGTTATGCTTCAGTTATACAGGGCATTGGTGAGACCCCCATCTGGATTACTGTGTACAGTACTGGTCTCCTTATTTAAGGAAGGATGTAAATGTGTTGGAAGCAGTTTAGAGAAGGTTTACTAGACTAATACCTGGAATGGGCAGGTTGTCTTATGAGTAAAGATTGGACAGGCTAGGCTTGTATCTGCTGGAGTTTAGAAGAGAAGGTGATTTAATTGAAACATAAGATCCTAAGGGGTTTTGACAGGGTGAATGTGGAAAGGATGTTTTCCCTTGTGGGAGAATCTAGAACCAGGGCTCACTGTTTAAAAATAAGAGGTGGCCCATTTAAGACAGAGATGAGGAGAAATGCTTTCTCTCGGAGGTCGTGAGTGTTTGGAATTCTCTTCCTCAAAAGGTGGTGGAAGCAGAGTCTTTGAATATTTTTAAGGCAGAGGTAGATAAATTTTTGATAATGTCATGGAACTTTTTTGTCTCTTCTGTTTAAAAGAGTGTTGCATTTCTATCCCAAACAGCCCCCTTTTCATACAAAAAGACACAAAAAAATTTGCAAGCATTATCATTGACAATGTGAGTTGCCCAAGTTACCCACAATGTGCACAACTGTTTTCATGCATTAATAGTTCGTCATTCTTGTCAGTCTCTGCACATGCATTGCACACATAGTCATTAAATTGTGCCAGTCCCTTAATGGTGCACGTGCGCGTTGTTGTTGGTTGCTCATCTGGTTGATTTTCCTTCTCTGGTGAGTGTCGTTCCCTCGTCACTTGTTGCCGTGGTAATTGTTGTTGCTCCATTTCCGTTGTTGGGGTGCTGTGGACCTCTGGCACTGATGGTTGTTCTGTCTTCTGTGTAGTTGGTGAGTTCTTATCTTCCTGATTGGCCGCCTGCCGTGAAGGAACAGCTTCTTCAGTTGTGCGTGTGTGCCTGCGGTTGTGACAGTATCTCTGGTCCTTCACTGCCACCGTATACGACCGAGGTGACAACTGCTCTGTGCAGGTCCCAAGCTGCCTCTTGGGCTGACTCTTGTTGAGTGCATTGAAAGTTTGTATCTTGACTGGCTCTCCAATGCTCAATTCTGGCAATGGTTCGGCAGTTTTGTCAAAATGAAATTTGGCTTTCTGCCATTTCACTTTGATCTTCTCTGCCCGCTCTGTGGAATCCGAGCGCCCCTTCCCCACAGCCTCCACCTCAGGTGCCTGAGGAGACGTCTACCAGATCTTCCCTGACTCCTGAGCAGATGACTGCCAGATACTCCTCTTCCTCGTCGCCTGTATGACGCGCATCACCTTGCGACTGGAAAAGGTGTTCTCATTTCAGCGCAGTGCCCGCTCATCTAGTCCATCTCCTGGTTTTCTCTTTTTGCACCTTGAGGGTCACCATTCCAAGCTTTAGACTTGCTTCAGCTGAGATGAGTGGCTTTTGCTAGCCATCTATGATTTGGAACTCCAGATCTTCGTTCTTGTCATTGCGATGGGCTCTCAGAGTAACTTGTTCTGTTTAGTTTAGTTTAGTTTAGAGATACAGCACTGAAACAGGCCCTTCGGCCCACCGAGTCTGTGCCGACCATCAACCACCCATTTATACTAATCCTACACTAATCCCATATTCCTACCACATCCCCACCTGTCCCTATATTTCTCTACCACCTACCTATACTAGGGGCAATTTCTAATGGCCAATTTACCTATCAACCTGCAAGTCTTTTGGCATGTGGGAGGAAACCGGAGCACCCGGAGGAAACCCACGCAGACACAGGGAGAGCTTGCAAACTCCACACAGGCAGTACCCGGAATTGAACCCGGGTCGCTGGAGCTGTGAGGCTGCGGTGCTAACCACTGCGCCACTGTGCCGCACTTGTATGGTGCCATCACATAGCCTCAACCTTACTTTTGAGGGCTTCATTTTTGGATCGCCATGTTGAGCCACTTCGCCAAGGTCTGTGAAGGTCATGATGTTGCATGACGCACCGGGGTCTATCTGACACTTTATGTTGACTTGATATTCTCCTTCTGCAGTCATCATTCCAACAGTCACCAACCAATTATCACCAATCAACCTGTCTGAACCAACCCGTTGTATGATGTACAGTGATTCGTCAGAATCTTCAGCTGATGTCTTTCCAGTGGCCATCTGTACCTGCTTGTTGTGCTTCCTTCTAGCCAAGCACTTGTGTGCAGAATGATTCAGCTTCTTGCAGTGAGAATACTGTTTTCCCCACTTGGCCTGGAATGTCTATCAGCATAATGCAAGGCCTGGTCTGTTCTGCCGTGAATATGCTCTAGCTGCTGATTTAGAACCTCAGCGCTTCTGCACAAGTCGATCGCTTTCCTGAGAGTCAGTTACTCCTCCTTCAGTAGATGTGCTCTCACTGCGGGATCTCTTATGCCTAATACAATCCTGTCTTTAATTGGATCATCTTGTAGTAGCGCAAATTCACAGGATTCTGCAAGCTGTGTTAATGCAGTTACATATTTGATCAATGGACTCTTTTTCACCTTGGGCCCCAATATTGAACACAAACCGTTCATAGGTTACATTCACTTAGGGTTCAAAGCATGCCTTCAAGGCTTTCAAAATTTCTGCTGTCCATTTCTTTTGTTCTTCAGAGAGATTTAGGGTGGAATACACTTTGTAACAGTCTCCCCCCAACAGTGATAAAAGTGTATCTACTCGCAGCTGCTCTGGTTTGTTAATTAAATCTGTAACAATTTCATAATTTCTCCATTGCGAGTGGAAAAACTGCCAGTTCTGTTTCATATCATAGGAGCGTAGGAAGATAGGAACAGGAGTAGGCCATTCGGCCCCTTGAGCCTGTCCCACCATTCAATGAGATCATGGCTGATCCGCGGTCTAACTCCATATACCTGCCTTTGGCCCATATCGCTTAATATCTGTTTAACAAAAATCTATCTCAGATTTAAAATTAACAACTGTTCTAGCCTCAACTGCTGTTTGTGGGAGAGAGTTCCAAACCTCCAGCACCCTTTGCGTGAAGAAGTGCTTCCTAACATCTCTTCTGAACGGTCTGGTCCTAATCTTTAGACTATGCCCCCTAATTTTAGAATCTCCAACCAGTGGAAATAGTTTATCTTTATCGAGCCTGTCTTTTCCTATTAATAGCTTGAAGACTTCAATCAGATCACCCCTTAACCTTCAAATTCTAGCGAAAACAGGCCTAAATTGTGTAATCTCTCCTCGTAACCTAGCCCCTGTAGTCCAGATATCATTCTTGTAAACCTACGTTGCACTCCCTCCAAGGCCAATATATCCATCCTAAGGTGTGGTGCCCAGAACTGCTCACAGTACTCCAAGTGGGGTCTAGAACAAAGAACAAAGAACAGTACAGCACAGGAACAGGTCATTCGGCCCTCCATGCCTGCGCCGATCTTGATGCCTGCCTAAACTAACACCTTCTGCACTTCCGGGGCCCATATCCCTCTATTCCCTTCCTATTCATGTATTTGTCAAGATGTCTCTTAGACGTCTCTATGGTACCTACTTCCACCACCTCCCCCGGCAGCGAGTTCCAGGCACTCACCACCCTCTGTGTAAAAAACTTGCCTCGCACATCCCCTCTAAACTTTGCCCCTCGCACCTTAAACCTATGTCCCCTGGTAACTGACTCTTCCACCATGGGAAAAAGCTTCTGACTATCCACTCTGTCCATGCCGCTCATAACTTTGTAAGCCTCTATCATGTTGCCCCTCCACCTCCGTCGTTCCAGTGAAAACAATCCGAGTTTTTCAAACCTCTCCTCATAGCTAATGCCCTCCAGACCAGGCAACATCCTGGTAAACCTCTTCTGTACCCTCTCCAAAGCCTCCACGTCCTTCTGGTAGTGTGACGACCAGAATTGCACGCAATATTCTAAGTGTGGCCGAACTAAAGTTCTGTACAGCTGCAACATGACTTGCCAATTTTTATACTCTATGGCCCGACCGATGAAGGCAAGCATGCCGTATGCCTTCTTGACTACCTTATCCACCTGCGTTGCCACTTTCAGTGACCTGTGGACCAGTACACCCAGATCTCTCTGCCTGTCAATACTCCTAAGGGTTCTGCCATTTACTGTATACCTCCCACCTGCATTAGACCTTCCAAAATGCATTACCTCACATTTGTCCGGATTAAACTCCATCTGCCATTTCTCCACCCAAGTCTCCAACCGATCTATATCCCGCTGTATCCTCTGACAATCCTCATCATTATCCGCAACTCCACCAACCTTTGTGTCGTCCGCAAACTCACTAATCAGACCAGCTACATTTTCCTCCAAATCATTTATATATACTACAAACAGCAAAGGTCCCAGCACTGATCCCTGCGGAACACCACTAGTCACATCCCTCCATTCAGAAAAACACCCATCCACTGTTACCCTCTGTCTTCTGTGACTGAGCCAGTTCTGTATCCATCTTGCCAGCTCACCTCTGATCCCATGTGACTTCACCTTTTGCACCAGTCTGCCATGCGGGACCTTGTCAAAGGCTTTACTAAAGTCCATATAGACAACATCCACCGCCCTTCCCTCATCAATCATCTTCGTCACTTCCTCAAAAAACTCAATCAAATTAGTAAGACACGACCTCCCCTTCACAAAACCATGCTGTCTCTCGCTAATAAGTTCGTTTGTTTCCAAATGGGAGTAAATCCTGTCCCGAAGAATCCTCTCTAATAGTTTCCCTCCCACTGACGTAAGGCTCACCGGCCTATAATTTCCTGGATTATCCTTGCTACCCTTCTTAAACAAAGGAACAACATTGGCTATTCTCCAGTCCTCTGGGACCTCACCTGTAGCCAATGAGGATGCAAAGATTTCTGTCAAGGCCCCAGCAATTCCTTCCCTTGCCTCCCTCAGTACTCTAGGGGAGATCCCATCAGGCCCTGGGGACCTATCTACCTTAATGCTTTGCAAGACACCCAACACCTCCTCCTTTTTGATAATGAGATGACTGAGACTATCTGCACTCTCTTCCCTTGGCTCATCATCCACCAAGTCCTTCTTCTTGGTGAATACTGATGCAAAGTACTCATTTAGCACCTCACCCATTTCCTCTGGCTCCACGCATAGATTCCCATCTCTGTCCTTGAGTGGGCCAACCCTTTCCCTGGTTACCCTCTTGCTCTTTATATATGTATAAAAAGCCTTGGGATTTTCCTTAATCCTGTTTGCCAATGACTTTTCATGACCCCTTTTAGCCCTCCTAACTCCTTGCTTAAGTTCCTTCCTACTGACTTTATATTATTCAAGTGCTTCATCTGTTCCTAGCCTTCCAGCCCTTCCAAATGCTTCCTTTTTCTTTTTGACCAGGCTCACAATATCCCGTGTTATCCAAGCTTCCCGAAACTTGCCAAACGTGTCTTTCTTCCGCACAGGAACATGCTGGTCCTGGATTCTAATCAGCTGACTATTGAAAGACTCCCACATGTCAGATGTTGATTTACCCTCAAACAGCCGCCCCCAATCTAAATTCTTCAGTTCCTGCCTAATGTTATAATTAGCCTTCCCCCAATTTAGCACCTTCACCCGAGGACTACTCTTATCCTTATCCACAAGTACCTTAAAACTTATGGAATTATGGTCACTGCTCCCGAAATGCTCCCCCACTGAAACTTCGACCACCTGGCCGGGCTTATTCCCCAATACCAGGTCCAGAATGGCCCCATCCCTAGTTGGACAATCTACATACTGTTTCAAGAAGCCCTCCTGGAGGCTCCTCACAAATTCTGCCCTATCCAAGCCCCTTCTTTTGGGCCTCCTTATCTCGAGAGACAATGGATACGCGCCTGGAGGTGGTCAGTGGTTTGTGAAGCAGCGCCTGGAGTGGCTATAAAGGCCAATTCTGGAGTGACAGGCTCTTCCACAGGTGCTGCAGAGAAATTTGTTTGTTGGGGCTGTTGCACAGTTGGCTCTCCCCTTGCGCCTCTGTCTTTTTTCCTGCCAACTACTAAGTCTCTTCGACTCGCCACAATTTAGCCCTGTCTTTATGACTGCCCGCCAGCTCTGGCGAATGCTGGCAACTGACTCCCACGACTTGTGATCAATGTCACACGATTTCATGTCGCGTTTGCAGACGTCTTTATAACGGAGACATGGACGGCCGGTGGGTCTGATACCAGTGGCGAGCTCGCTGTACAATGTGTCTTTGGGGATCCTGCCATCTTCCATGCGGCTCACATGGCCAAGCCATCTCAAGCGCCGCTGACTCAGTAGTGTGTATAAGCTGGGGATGTTGGCCGCTTCAAGGACTTCTGTGTTGGAGATATAGTCCTGCCACCTGATGCCAAGTATTCTCCGAAGGCAGCGAAGATGGAATGAATTGAGACGTCGCTCTTGGCTGGCATACGTTGTCCAGGCCTCGCTGCCGTAGAGCAAGGTACTGAGGACACAGGCCTGATACACTCGGACTTTTGTGTTCCGTGTCAGTGCGCCATTTTCCCACACTCTCTTGGCCAGTCTGAACATAGCAGTGGAAGCCTTACCCATGCGCTTGTTGATTTCTGCATCTAGAGACAGGTTACTGGTGATAGTTGAGCCTAGGTAGGTGAACTCTTGAACCACTTCCAGAGCGTGGTCGCCAATATTGATGGATGGAGCATTTCTGACATCCTGCCCCATGATGTTCGTTTTCTTGAGGCTGATGGTTAGGCCAAATTCATTGCAGGCAGACGCAAACCTGTCGATGAGACTCTGCAGGCATTCTTCAGTGTGAGATGTTAAAGCAGCATCGTCAGCAAAGAGGAGTTCTCTGATGAGGACTTTCCGTACTTTGGACTTCGCTCTTAGACGGGCAAGGTTGAACAACCTGCCCCCTGATCTTGTGTGGAGGAAAATTCCTTCTTCAGAGGATTTGAACGCATGTGAGAGCAGCAGGGAGAAGAAAATCCCAAAAAGTGTGGGTGCGAGAACACAGCCCTGTTTCACACCACTCAGGATAGGAAAGGGCTCTGATGAGGAGCCACCATGTTGAATTGTGCCTTTCATATTGTCATGGAATGAGGTGATGATACTTAGTAGCTTTGGTGGACATCCGATCTTTTCTAGTAGTCTGAAGAGACCACGTCTGCTGACGAGGTCAAAGGCTTTGGTGAGATCAATGAAAGCAATGTAGAGGGGCATCTGTTGTTCACGGCATTTCTCCTGTATCTGACGAAGGGAGAACAGCATGTCAATAGTCGATCTCTCTGCACGAAAGCCACACTGTGCCTCAGGGTAGACGCGCTCGGCCAGCTTCTGAAGCCTGTTCAGAGCGACTCGAGCAAAGACTTTCCCCACTATGCTGAGCAGGGAGATTCCACGGTAGTTGTTGCAGTCACCGCGGTCACCTTTGTTTTTATAGAGGGTGATGATGTTGGCATCGCGCATGTCCTGGGGTACTGCTCCCTCGTCCCAGCACAGGCATAGCAGTTCATGTAGTGCTGAGAGTATAGCAGGCTTGGCACTCTTGATTATTTCAGGGGTAATGCTGTCCTTCCCAGGGGCTTTTCCGCTGGCTAGGGAATCAATGGCATCACTGAGTTCCGATTTGGTTGGCTGTATGTCCAGCTCATCCATGACTGGTAGAGGCTGGGCTGCATTGAGGGCAGTCTCAGTGACAGCATTCTCCCTGGAGTACAGTTCTAGGTAGTGCTCAACCCAGCGGTCCATCTGTTTGCGTTGGTCAGTGATTATGTCCCCCGATTTAGATTTGAGGGGGGTGATCTTCTTGATGGTTGGCCCAAGAGCTCTCTTCATGCCATCATACATTCCTCTGATGTTTCCGGTGTCTGAGGCCAGCTGAATATGACTGCATAGGTGTTGCCAGTAGTCATTTGCGCAACGCCTAGCTGTTCTTTGTGCAGTACTTCTGGCTGCTTTAAGTGCTGCGGATGTTAAATCGCTGGGGGCTTTCTTGTAGTTCAAAAGTGCAATGCGCTTAGCGGCTATGACAGGTTCCAGCTCTTCATTATGAGATTGAAACCAGTCTGCATTTCTCTTCGCACTTTTGCCGTAGGTGGTCAAAGCTGACTCATAGATGGCGTCTCTGATGTGGGCCCACTTGGTCTCAGCATCCCCTGTGGGAGTGTTTTGAAGGGCTGTTACAAGTGAATTTAGAAATTTTTGTAACAGCTGTGGGTGAGAAATTCTGCTCGTGTTGATGCGCGGGTGGCCCTTCTGCTTGGAATGATGCAACTTCTTTGGTCTGAGTCTAACCTTGCTGCACACCAGGGAGTGGTCGGTGTCGCAGTCCGCACTGTGGAAGCTGCGTGTGATTTGAACACTGTTTAAGGCGGCTCGCCTTGTGACAATGAGGTCTAGCTGGTGCCAACGACGTGATCTTGGGTGCCTCCATGAAACCTGGTGACAGGGTTTAGTGTGAAAGAACGAGTTGGTGATGCAGAGGTTATGATAGGTACACAACTCAAGCAGTCTCTGCCCGTTCTCATTCATCCTTCCAACGCCATAGCGCCCAAGGCAGGAGGGCCATGAGTCATGGTCGGCCCCAACCCTGGCATTAAAGTCCCCCAGCAGGAATAGGTGTTCGGTGTTGGGGATGCTGCTAATGATGTTATGGAGTTGTTCATAGAACTGGTCTTTAGCTTCAGGTGCGGAACAGAGTGTTGGAGCATAGATGCTGAGTAGGTGTACTGGACCAGAGGTGGTGAGCAGTCGGATGGACACTAATTGAGTCCCAGTCAATATAGGGGAAGTTATTAGTGCCCTTCCAGTTTAGATGCAACCTGTCCTTCTTGTACAGGTCCCATCTGTCCCTGAAGAGAGCCCAATGGTCCAGATATCTGAAACCCTCCCTTCTACACCAGCTGCTCAGCCACGTATTTAGCTGCACTATCTTCCTAGTTCTAGCCTCACTGGCACGTGGCACAGGGAGTAATCCAGAGATTACAACCCTAGAGGTCCTGTTTTTTAACTTACTACCTAACTCCCTGAACTCCCCCTGCAGGACCTCATCACTCTTCCTGCCTATGTCGTTAGTACCAATGTGTACCACAACCTCTGGCTGTTCACCCTCCCCCTTCAGAATGCCCCCTGCCCATTCAGAGACAAACCCTGACCCTGGCACCAGGGAGGCAACATACCATCCCGGAGTCTCTTTCACGTCCACAGAAGAGCATTCTCTGTGCCCCTGACTATAGATTCCCCTATAACTATTGCTCTTCTGCGCTTTGTCCCTCCCTGCTGAACAACAGTGCCAGCCGTGGTGCCACTGCTCTGGCTGCTGCTGTTTTCCCCTGATAGGCCATCCCCCCCCAACAGTATCCAAAACGGTATACTTGTTAGAGAGGGGGATAGCCAGAGGGGATTCCTGCACTGACTGCCTGCCCCTTCTGGCGGTCACCCATCTATCTGCCTGCACCTTGGGTGTAACCACTTCTCTTAAACTCCTGTCTATGATGCTGTCTGCCACCTGCATGCTCCTAAGAGCATCCAGTTGCTGCTCCAACTGATCCATGCGGTCTGTGAGGAGCTGAATTGGGTACACTTCCTGCAGATGTAGTTGTCCGGAATGCTGGTAAGCGTCACGGATCTCCCACATCTCACAGGTGAAGCACTTTACCCCTCTAACTGACATTTCTAGCACTAATTAATAAATTAATTTAAAATAAATACTTATTAAATCCTTACTAAATTAAGTTACAATTAATTATATGGTCCCTAGCACTAGATTTCTGCTATAAATATTAAATCCTCCCTCCGGTTTAGTTACTCCTCTACTTACTAATTAATTAGTTAATTAGGGTTAGTTTCTCAATGTTTTATTTCAAATTCAGTGCAGATTCCCTACCAGCCAATCGGGTCACAGCGTTCCTGTGGCGTCATCTTTTCAGTTTTTTTTTCCACCCGCGGTAAGTTACTCTGTATACTTATCGCTCCGGAACTCCACCCTCAGAGTCTTCTCCCAACCAATCACCTTGAAGCTCCCCTCTGACGTCACTGTTGGCTTTTTTTTTCAAAACTCCGGCGCGCTGGAAGAGCTCCTCTCCGCTCCGCTCCCGGAGATAAGAGGCTGGGCCTCGATCCTTGGGGTCGATTCATAGGCTCCGCTCCTGGCGTTCTCCCCACAGGTCCGCTCCGCTCTTCTCCGCTCCCGGAAGGTGGATCTTTCCCTTCCCACTCCAAGTTCCTCTGCAGCCAGATGAGATATCCCGAACCCTGGCACCAGGTAGGCAACAGAGCCTTCGGGACTCTCGATCCTAGCCACAGAGAATAGTGTCTATGCCCCTAACTATACTATCCCCGATTACTACTACATTTCTCTTTTCTCCCCCCACTTGAATGGCTCCCTGTACCACGGTGCTGTGGTCAGTTTGCTCATCCTCCCTACAGTCCCTGCTCTCATCCACACAGGGAGCAAGAATCTTGAACCTGCTGGACAAGGACAATGGCTGAATCTCCTGCAGCATTACCTGCTGGATCCCTCCACCTGCCTCACTCATAGACACACCTTCATGACCCTGACTACTGGCCGAATTCACGGTAGTTAATCTGAGGGGTGTGACTGCCTCCTGAAACACAGCATCCAGGTAACTCTCCTCCTCCCTGATGTATCACAGTGTCCAAAGCTCGGACTCCAGCTCATCAACTCTGAGCCAGAGTTCCTCGAGCAGCCAACACTTGCTACGGATGTGGTCACTAGGAACCACAATGGGGTCCACCAGCTCCCACATCATGCAGGTACAACACATCGCCTGGCCCTGCATCTCTATTTTATTTAATTAGATTTTAATTTGTTTTTTAAATTTCCGACTGGCCTTTAGTTTTTAATCTGTAAAATATTTCTCCGATTCACCTTTAATCTGAAATCAACTTAGAATAGTTAATTCAAATTAGCAGTTACTTACCGACCAATGAACTTACGGTTTTCCTGTGATGTCACTCTGTTTTTTTTCACTCTGTTTTTACTCCCTTTAATTACCCCAAAAAAAATCACCTTTCCACCGGCGCAGGCAGAGGAAAATTTGCATTGTCTTACCCTGCGCCTTCAGCTGTTTCTTTATTCCTTTTCTGTGGCTTCCTGTGGCTTTTAGCAGCTTTTAGCAGTTGTGACCATTCCTGTGGCCTTTGTTCCGTAGCTGTGCTTCTTCATTCAACCTCAGCTCTACTCTGACACCCTTTACGAGCTCACAGGACACCAGTCTGGTGTGTACTCTGTCTTTAAAGAAACTGACTATAATGGCTGCCTCCAGTCAGAGTGCCTCATGGTAGAGTCACATGACTACAGCAAGCCAGGAGGCACATTGGTACAGTATTGCATTTCTATCCCAAACAATAGGGTCGACACTGAGAGGTTGTTTCCCCTGGCTGTGGACTCTAAAACACAGTCTCAGTATAAGGGCTCATCATTTAGGAATGCGATGAGAAATTTCTTCACGTAGGGTTGTGAATCTCTGGAATTCTCTACCCCAGAGGGTTGTGGATGCTCCATCATTAAATATATTTAAGGCTGAGGTAGACAGATTTTTGATCTCTCAGGGAATCAAGGGATATAGGGAGTGGGTGGGAAATGGAGTTGAGGCAGAAGAATAGTGTATTGAATGGTGGAGCAGCCTCAACGGACTGTATGGTCTACTCCTGCTCCTATTTATATGTTCATAGAGTCCCTAAATGCACAGTCATTGAGTATATTCAAGACAGGTCGATAATTTTTGGACACTAAGGGAATTAAGGGCTATGGGGATAGTGCGGGAAGATGGAGTTGAGGTAGAAGATCAGTCATGATCATATTGAATGGCCTATTACTGCAGCAATTTCATATGTAACTTATACAAATTGCAATCAGAATCCAATCAGAAACACTTTGAGTGACGGTCACTGTCTGGCTGAATATATTATTTGTTATTTTCAAACAGCAGATTGGGATCTTTAACACCAACCTAAACCTCTGTTACAGGTAAGCAGGACCCAGGATTAAGGTCTGTCAGGCCTTGAGAAAGAACAGAGGAGTTTGGGCAGAATGCAACCAGGGACGAGGGACTTCAATTCGGTGGAGAAACTGGAGAAGCTGGGGATGTTCATCTTAGAGTAAAGAAGGTAAATGGGATGTTTAATAAAGGAGTTCAGAATTATGAAGGGTTTTCTTAGAGTAGATAGGGAGAAAATGTTTCCTGTGGCAGGAGGGTCTGTAACCAAAGGACACAGATTTAAGATGATTGGAAAAAGAACCAGAGGGCGGATAAGGAGAAATGTTTCTACACAGCGAGTTGTTGTGATCTGGAACCCGCTGCCTGAAAGGGCGGTGGAAGCAGATTCAATAGTAACTTTCAAAAGGGAATTGGATAAATGATTGAAAAGGAAATTGTCGCAGGTCTATGGGGAAAGAGTGTGAGAAGTGGGACTAATGATAATATAAACAGGTGATATTGAATCAGTACCCATTATACATCCTCCTGATTTACTTATCCATTGACTTCCATGGGCAGCATGATATTTCCCATTTCCCACAATCAGCAAATCACAGAATGGTTACAGCACAGAAGGAGGCCATTCGGCCTGTCGTGTTCATGCTGGCTCTCTGCAAGAGCTAATATTAGCCCCATGTTGTTCAAACGGTACCAAATTGTGGTTGGTGGCCGATTTGAGTGTGTTGCAGTTAGGATCCACTTCATCAATCCCTGTACTGAAAACAGGAAAACCATGGTTAAGCTGCTTTCACTGTTTTAGAAAATAATATTCTCAGGATGCAGGCGCTGCTGGCAAGGCCACCATTTATTGCTCATCCTGAGTTACCCTTTGAGAAGGTGGTGAACCTCCACGTGGTGAAGGTGCTCCCGCAGGGCTGTTAGGGAGGGAGTTCCAGGATTTTGACCCAGCGATGATGGACAGATGGTGATATATTTCCAATCAGGATTGAAAAGCTAAAGTAATTCTCAGCCAACATCTCGATATCGGTACAAGCTCCTCACAGCATTTATCTATAAATAGAAGGTTGTAAATTATCTTAATAAATTTGGATGCAGAAAGTACAGACAGCATGACTTGTGACGTTATCTGGAAGCTTATATTTCACAAGCTGCGTGATTTTGCTGTAAATATAGATTGCCTTTTCTTTAAAACTGTACAGATGTAACGGCGTTGAGGGAACCAATGGAGTTAATTCTCCTTGTCAATCTGTCGCCAGCAATTTGTAAGCAGCATCGTTTGGGAATAATAAGTTATTTCCATTTGATGGCAGTTGAGTGTTGAGAGCTGTGATGAACACTGCAGTACTGATTTTAACTGCCCCCACCCGGTGAACACTGGATGGGGTGGGGGGGGGTCGCAATTAAAGGAAGAAAGACTTGTAATACTATCGTGCCTTTCATGACCTTGGAACCTACCAATGTGTTTGAGACCTAATGAAGTACCTTTGAAGTGTAGTTACTTTTGTGATTAAGGAAATGCAGCAGCCAATTTGCTTAAGCAAGCTCCCGCATAACGACCAGATAATCAGTTTTTTAGCGATGCTGTTTGAGGGATAAATATTGGCCAGGATGCCGGGGAGAATTTCCCTGATCTATTTGAAATAGTGCCATGGGATCTTCCCCATCCACTTGGGAGGGCAGACAGGGTCTCAGTATAACAGCTCATCAGAGAGACATAACAAGGTAAGAAATAGGAGCTGGAGTAGGCCATATGGCTTCTTGGGCTGGATTTTACCATAAGCAGACGGGACTTCACTACTGACGTAAAAGTTGGTGGCGAATCTGCTTCCACCTAGCCCAGGGTTCCGACCCACATTTTATGGGTCCCCGGGCTTTAATTGTCCCAAGGTGGGACTTCCACCCACTTGAGGGAGGAGGTCCCGCCTCAGTGAGCTGCCAGCCAATCAGTGGGCCGGCAGTTCGTAGTCCCAGCAGTGCCACCAGGAGCGGTGGACACTGCTGGGACTGCAGCCCAGCCAACACCACGGAGCCAGGACCTCAGGTAAGTTGGGCTTGCCTCGCCGGGGGTTGGTTGGTCATGGCAGTGAGGCAAAGGTAGTCGTTTGGGGGAGGTGGGGGGGGGGGTGTTGTTTTGGGTCCCAGGGGTGGGTTGGGAGGTGGGGGCAGCCCTCAATCAGGCACCCTGTGCCCGACTGCCATGGCATCCCCTGGTGCATGTGGATAGGCCAGCAGCTATCACTGGGCAGCCTTTCACATCCCCAGCATGCCCGCTTGCCACAGGGAAAACACCCGTGAAGGCAGAGGAATGCCGTTAAGTGGCCATTAAGTGGCCATTTAAGGGCTTCGATTGACCTGGGTCGGGTGGGCGGTCGTTCCCCCGCCGACCGCCATAAAGTTTGCCGAAGGCGGGAGCAGGGTGGGAAGTCCTCCCAGAGCCTCCTGCTCAATTTTACGCTGCCCCCACACCACCATCCGACCCACTGGGGTGGCGTAACATTCAGCCCCTAGAGTTTGCTGCGCCACTTTATATATTCGTGGTCGGTCCTCGACCTCAGTTCCGCTTTCCCACCCTATCCTCATATCCCTTGATTCCAAAAATCTATCGATCTCAGCCTTGAGCAAGAACACTTACCTTCCGGGAGAACAGCAGACAGGAGTGGACCTGCGGGAAGAAAACGGAGCGGGGTGTCGATAAATACAGTCTGAGGATCGCGGCCTACAACACTTACCTTCCGGGAGAGGAGCGGATCTGCGGGAGGAACACGGAGCAGGGAGCTGATAAATACAGCCTGAGGATCGCGGCCTAGAGCACTTACCTTCCGGGCGAACAGCGGAGAGGAGTCCAGGCACGCTGGAGTTTGAAAACAAAGTGAGCAGTGACATGATAGGAAAGGTGTAAGGGTAAGGTGTGAGGTGGTGCGTAACTGCTGTTAGGAAGTATCAGTAAATAGCTGGGTTAGTACATTAGTGTTAGGGTGCGTGTGTAAATAGCTGGGTTATAGCGTCTCAACAACTGGCAGACTAAAAAAAAAGTAAAAATTAAGTATTAATAATACTTAAGGAACAAGTGAGTAGCTGGTGAGTATTTTTTTGAGTAAGGTTTATTTTAACTAGTGAGCTGTTTTTTTTAGTAGGATTTATCAGTACAAGTAAGGTTTTATTAATAAATCTAAGATACTGTGGCATTGGTAAGGTTTTTTTCGCAGTAGCAAAGGGTCAACTAATAAATAAATGAATGGCAGGGCTGCTTCAACCTCGAGAGTGCACCTTCACAACCCTCTGACTGAAGAAGTTTCTCTTCATCTAAATCCCTTCTCCTGAGACTATGCCCCTTCGTTCTAGACTGTCTAGTCAGGGCTGCCACTGAAAGTGCAAAACCCTCACTGCTTTCCCACCATCTCCTGATATTCACAGTGGCTGGTGAACGAGAAGACAGCAGGTTTCCCTTTAATTATGCAGATCAGGGCCTGATTGGAATTTTAGTTGGAGTCCTGAGTGGGAGGGGCAGTGACTGTTTCCCGTTCAGGCCAGACCTGCCCAGAGCCTGATCCTGGGCCAGAAGTCAAGTTTAAAAGTTTTGTTTTAGGTTTCCTTGTGTGCCAAGGAGGCAGGAGTGCTCCCTCGGACCTCACAAGAAAGACTTCGGCCTCCCTTACACTGGGTTACACTCCCTCCTGCCCTCCCAATCTTTACAGGTTCTCTTTCCTCCACACCCTTATTCTGCCAAAGGACTTCCCCATTGCACAGACAGCAGGAGATTGCATGTCCTCTCACTCCCACCCCCACCCCCCCAGAGGTCCCTGACTGCAGCCTCTAACCGCTAGATTCCCACTCCTGCATGACGTCAGGTAATCAATCTGCCCAGATAATCAATCTGGTCAGGCCACAGCAAAGGCTATGGGCCCTGACAACAGTCCAGCTGTAGTACTAAAGACTTGTGTTCCAGAACTAGCTGCACCCTGAGCCAACCTGTTCCAGTACAGCTACAATATTGGTATCTATCCAACAATGTGGAAAATTGCCCAGGTATGTCCTGTCCACAAAGAGCAGGACAAATCCTATCCGGCAAATTATCGCCCCATCAGTCTACTCTCAACTATCAGTTAAGTGATGGAAGGGGTCATCAACAGTGCTATCAAGCGGCACTTACTCAGCAATAACCTGCTCACTGATGCTCAGTTTGGGTTCCACCGGGGCCACTCGGCTCCTGACCTCATTACAGCCTTGGTCCAAACATGGAAAAAAGCTGCATTCAAGAGATGAGGTGAGAGTGACTGCCTTTGACATCAAGGCAGCATTTGACCGGGTATGGCATCAAGGAGCCCTAGCAAAATTGAAGCCAATGGGAATCAGGGGGAAAACTCTCCACTGGTTGGAGTCATACCTAGCACAAAGGAAGATGGTTGTGGTTGTTAGAAGTCAATCGGCTCAGCCCCGGGCCATCACTGCAGGGGTTCCTGAGGGTAATGTCTTAGGCCCAACCATCTTCAGCTGCTTCATCAATGACCTTCCCTTCATCATAAGGTCAGAAGAGGGGATGTTCGCTGATGGCTGCACAGTGTTCAATACCATTTGCAACCCCTCAGATACTGAAGCAGTCCGTGTAGAAATGCAGCAAGACTTGGACAATATCCAGGCTTGGGCTGATAAGTGGCAAGTAACATTCGCGCCACACAAGTGCCAGGCAATGGCCATCTCCAGAAAGAGAGAATCTAACCATCTCCCCTTGACATTCAATGGCATTACCATCGCTGAATCCCCCACTATCAACATCCTAGGGTTACCATTGACCAGAACTGAACTGTACCAGTCATATAAATACTGTGGCTACAAGACCAGGTCAGAGGCTGGAGATTCTGCGATGGGTAACTCACCTCCTGACTCCGCAAAGCCTGTGCACCATCTACAAGGCACAAATCAGGAATGTAACGGAATACTCCCCACTTACCTGATGAGTGCAGCTCCAACAACACTTAAGAAGCTCGACACCATCCAGGACAAAGCAGCCTGCTTGATTGGCACCCCATCCACTTCTTTAAACATTGACTCCTTCCACCACTGACGCACAGTGGCAGCAGTGTGTACCATCTACAAGATGCACTGCAGCAACTTGTCAACTCTCCTTCAACAGCACCTTCTAAACCCGCGACCTCTACCACCTAGAAGGACAAGGGCAGCAGACGTGTGGGAACACCATCATCTGCAAGTTCCCCTCCAAGCCACACACCATCCGGATTTGGAACTATATCGCCGTTCCTTCACTGTCACTGTGTCAAAAACCTGGAACTCCCTGCACAACATGGACTGCTAGCAGTTCAAGAAGGCAGCTGACCACCACCTTCTCAAGGGCAATTAGGGATGGGCAATAAATGTTGGCCTTGCCAGCGATGGCCACATTCCCATGAACGAATAAAAAAAAAGCAATCTACCCAATTAGTCAATCCATCCCATCAGAGTGTCAGACCTTTCCTTCACCCTCAAAGTCCACAAATTCAGGACAGAGGTATTTCCACTCCTGGGGCTCATTTACATCTCATCTGACTGCTGCTTGGCTAGCCATGGTAGAAAGAGGCAGCTTGTTGAAATAGTGTTGCCCAGAAACTGGAAGGTATGTGATGGGACAGGGGGTTTCAGTGGAGTCTACTGGGTTGGGACGTGGCTGGGGAGGGGTGGGGAGAAAGGGAGGGCAGAGGGGTTGCAAGGAGCAGCAGTAGCCGTGATTTTCCTTGTGAAGTCTGGAAGATCACTCCGGCTCCTCTTGGCTCCACAGAGGAACGTTGTATAGTTACCTCTTCAGTCAGGGGCAGGGGAAAGAGTTAAAATGCCCCCTGACCCCTGCATTGGACCTGATATTCCAGGGACTGAGATCCTGCCCCTAACACGAGGAACACACCCTCAGGGTATTTCCACTGCTGGCCCAGGTCAGATTAGATAGCATTAGGAGAAATCTTTTGAACATTATAAGCAATATGCTGCAAATCAAAGCTTCTCATCCAAGGACTGAAGCCATCAATCTTGACAAACTGACATCAAGGTGTGAATTTTTTAAGAACCCGTCCCGTCCCCGGGCTCCATGGCAGCACACTGTGAAAGAGGAAGTGTATTCCAGGCACTGCGGATGGATGTCAGAATCCAGCCTACTCTAAACCCTAAAATAAAAGCGAAATACTGCAGATGCTGGAAATCTGGAACAAAAACAAGAAATGCTGGAAATCCTCAGCAGGTCCAGCAGCATCTGTGGAGAGAGAAGCAGAGCCAACGTTTCAGGTTAGTGACCTTTCATCAGAGTTCGGCTTCTCTGTTTTTTGCATGTTTTTCTTCTACTCTAAACCCTGCTGGGAAATCTGGCAGCAGGCTGTTCAGGCCAAGCAGGTGTCCAGATCCTCCAACAGAAGACTTCCCAGTAGGTCCCAAGCAGCCCGGGTAACGGGTGCACACTGGCTGTCCCTTGAACACGTCTGACAGGCCGGGACTTAGGAAACTCCTGGCCTGGGAGTCCCTGCTTCCTCATCCCAACACCACCCCCTTCCCCCACTGCCTCCCCTCAATAAAGCCAGTGAAGTGCTTTTGGAAGTGTAATCACTGATGGAGGGAAATGGGAGCAGCCAATTTATCCATAACAAGAACCCACAAACAGCAATAAGATAAATGACCAGATAATCTATTTTTTAGTGACGTTGGTTGAGGGCTAGTGCAGCACAAGTGCTATATAGATACAAGTTGTTGGTACTATAAAACTACCTGTGAAAGCTGAACTCCCATTCACTCACCTCCCAACAGTCTCGATCAAGGTGAATAAATGCATGTTCACATGCCATATTCTTATAAATGAACCACTAGCCTCACACATTCCTCCATTCATCACACCCCCTTCACTCACCGACCAACTGTCAAGCAACATCAAGCACGACTCAAACTCCAACATTCATTACCTCACCTCACTCTCACATACTTGACACTGCTGCAAGCCTCACACCCTCAACGCACAATTTGCACACACTGTCAGCTGTTCAGCTGTGGCAGGCACATCACCCAAACACACTGCATCACATTCACTGACACAGTTCACTCTCTCTTGAAGGACAAAGTGGTCCATAATTGGAGACAGCAGCATCTAACTAGTGAGGGACAGATGGTTACATGCCCTCACCTCCATTGAGGAGATGGTGCTGGCAAACATTGGTGCAGCCAAGTCTGAGGCTGTGGCCAGCAGCGGGGCTGAAACCCTAGAAAATGAGAGTACGTTCCTAACTAATTATCCTCCTCACATCCCACTTCTCCCTTATCCCACAAGCTCTTCTGATTTCCAAGCTGCAGATGGTGTAAGCATGCACCTCTTGCTTTCCCCCCAACTCCCCTCACCCCAACCCTTGTGCCGTTATCCTTTCAGATACTCAAGAGCTGCCACCTGGTCAACAACTGGTGCTGGAGACTGAAGTGCAAGAGGAGCAAGAAACTGATGATGAGGAAACACCATGACTCAATCTCACACTCGCAGCCAGCAACTCAGATACTGGCACTGTGTATACTCTAGATGGAAGCATAAAGGCGGGATCTGCACATGGTGAGTCATTGGGCATAAATGGCCTGCAGCCAGGCCAGGGGGAAAGGATAGCGTGGGTGCCAGTTCCCCAGAGGGTGAGGTCACACACATGTTCTGCTGGAGAGGGCACAGATGAGGACTTTGGTGGAGTGATGTACAGGAGAACACTAATGGGCATATATAAAGAAATGCTTAGCACCTTGGCAGGCCTGCCAGAAAGCCTGCTGTCACTGTGAAGGAGCATGGAGTAGTGGTGGCCAGCTCCATGAGAACACATGGTTCCAAAATGTCACACGTAGCACCAAAACCATAGGTGCTACGGAGCCAAAATTTCATGACCTAAATATTTAAGTACAGCTGGCACACACTCTACATACACTTGCTCTGTGCCACAAGAGTTTTTTCAAATAAGGCAAATGTATCTAAAATCAGAACTAAACAAGGTGAGGGTGGTGGAGGGGTGACTGACTCTTCAGAACAGGTGGGTGATTTATATTGTGAGGACACAGTTCGAAGTATTTGAGTTTATGTCACAGAGGCGCTATCCCTGGCAACCTGTTCCTGGGGTTATGGGCCATGTGTGTTGTTTACTTATAAGGCACCCTTACTGCCAAAGATTCGTGCTCTCTAAATAAAAAAACTAAATTTGGACACCGATGGACATAGGCATCAGGGTAAGTTCGTTACAAAGACAGGTGTTAGAGTTTACTACTGCAGTTAAAGATCATGGGATCAGCCAGTGCAGTTAGTTAGACATTGAGTGTAATTCTGTGAGGCTCTGGGCCCAGCACAGGCTGGAAGCTCTAGCTACAGTGTTCGTAGGCCCAACCCCTCCGCAACACTCTCCATTTGCAGTAGCACCACTGCTGTGGAAAATATCTACTGCTGTCCTTTCCTCTCCAGGACCTGTGTGTGATCTGAACTCAGCCTGATGTGGCAAGGGCTTCCTCTGTCTGCCTGCTGCACACATTGCATATTATATAAGGAGGGGCACCCTGTACCATAGTACAAGCAAATACATGGCGACAAAACTGCTGATTATGCCGTACCAACAGATGCTAAAATGACAACTGCTTGTGAATATTTCTACAAGCATATGTTTGCAGTGTAATCAGAACTTGTCGGCTACTCTGCCTTCAGAGTCAGTGGCTGCACAATGATTTCTCCCTCTGCACTCCCCCCGTCAAGTTTTCTCCACTGCGAGACCAGTAAGGCTTTGAGTTAAAAGGAGTTTATTTATAACCCACTGCTGAGATGTGGAAAGTTATTTGCACAGGACGCCTGTGCAATTTGACAGGCGTTTAGCAGGTCAAATAAAAAGGATATGCTATTCCAAACCAGTTTTGTGTTAGGTAGGCCTCGCGTAAATACTGTTAAACTGCTCACCTGCAATAAAATTGACAGAAAGAAAACATTGTTGCCTGCTATTTAACAATACTCCACTGGTGTTGTGAATTGTGTAATCTGATAGGGAAATAAAAGCAAAATATTGCAGATGCTGGAAATCTGAAATAAAAACAAGAAATGCTGGAAATACTCAGCAGGTCTGGCAGCATCTGTGGAGAGAGAAGCAGAGTTAATGTTTCAGGTCAGTGACCCTTCTTCAGAACTGGCAAATATTAGAAATGTAAAAGATTTTAAGCAAGTAAAGCGGGGATGGGGCAAGAGATAACAAAGGAGAAGGTGTAGATAGGACAAGGTCACAAAGAATAACCGACCAGTAGGTCATGGAGCAAAGGCAAACAATATGTTAATGGTGTGTTGAAAGACAAAGCATTAGTACAGATAGGGTGTTAATGGACTGAAAACTGAACAGCCACAAGCACTAAGATGAAAAAACATTGGATAGGCAAACTGAACAAACTAAGATAAAATAAAATAAACACAAAAAAAAGGAGAAAAAATAACTAAAAATCAAAGTGAAATGGGGGGCCCGTCATGCTCTGAAATTATTGAACTCAATGTTCAGTCCGGCAGACTGTAGTGTCCCTAATCGGTAAATGAGATGCTGTTCCTCAAACTTGCGTTGATGTTCACTGGAATATTGCAGCAATCCCAGGACAGAGATGTGAGCATGAGAGCAGGGGGGAGTGTTGAAATGGCAAGCAACCGGAAGCACGGGGTCATGCTTTCGGATTGAGCAGAGGTGTTCCGCAAAGTGGTCACCCAGTCTGCGTTTGGTCTCCCCAGTGTAGAGGAGACCACATTGTGAGCAGCGAATAGAGTATACTACATTGAAAGAAGTACAAGTAAATCACTGCTTCACCTGAAAGGAGTGTTTGGGGCCTGGGATAGTGAGGAGAGAGGAGGTAAATGGGCAGGTATTACACCTCCTGCGATTGCAGGGGAAGGTGCTGTGGGAAGGGGACAAGGTGGTGGGGGTAATAGAGGAGTGGACCAGGGTGTCGCGGAGGGAACGATCCCCTTGGAATGTTGACGGGAAGGGAGGGGAAGATGCGTTTGGTAGTGGCATCACGCTGGAGGTGGCGGAAATGGCAGAGGATGATCCTTTGGATCTGGAGGCTGTTGGGGTGGAAAGTGAGGACAAGGGGAAGCCTGTCGCGGTACTGGGAGGAAGGGGTGAGGGTAGAGGTGCGGGACATGGGCCGGACACGGTGGAGGGCCCTGTCAACCACAGTAGGGGGGGGAATCCTCGGTTGAGGATAGGGAAAGTGGCTTGGCATAAGCATCAAGCAATCATAAAATGATACAGCACAGAAAGAGGCCATTCAGTGCTTTCCATATTAGTCCCACTCCCTCCTGCTCTTTCTCTTGTCATGCTCGGAAGGAGCCGTGATGAAATAAACAATGAATTGGAAGAATTATGAAAATAAAAAGTCAACTGTTAAACTGAACCACAAGGACATGGACACTTGTACCATAGACAAAATGCAGTAGTGGTCACGTGACCCCTCCTGTACTGGAAATACACACTTACATCTGTTGAGGATGAAACTTGTTAACCTTGTCTATAATTGAAAGGAGCACCATTACATATTGATGACTCCTATCTACATGAATGAATTAACAAAAGGTTCTCGAGACAGACTAACTCACAGCCCAAACCAAAATAAATAAGAGTGAAGTAGCACCATTTTAATAGAATGGTGCCCATTCAGACATCAATAGATAGCCATGGTTTCCATATTGTGGTCCAATATGTGGTCACACCAGGGGAGAGGGCCATGTGTCACCTAACAGAAACTCAAATGTGATGGATTTTGACCTTAAAAGGTAACCCTCTGGAGAGAGAGAGGGAGATCAAGCCAAGACCACAGAAAACCAGTTTCCAGCCAGAGGCTGTGAGAGAGATCCAACTAAACAGAAGAACCCTGCTGAACAAGTACTGAACAACCACTACAGCAGAGAAGCTACATAGTGACTTTGAGTGTCTCCAGCTGTGAAGGTAAACCAAATTCACACCACCAACTTTGGGCTGAGTTTAATCACTAGAACTCTATATGTCTCAGCAAGTTCAAGACTGCAAACAACCAGGCCTGAGCTTTTAAAAAAGACTTTCCTCCCAAGAAGACTCAACAATATTCTGTAAACCATGAACTCTTATATCACCTTGGACTTTAATTGCATCCTACCCTTTTATCTCTATCTATCTCTTCGTGTGAATGCATGAGTGGGTGAATGTTGCGACCATTTCAGCAATTATTTATAAGTAAATAGTTATCTTCCTTTTTTTAACCTATGAGAAAACCTGTCATTTGTCTGTTTATTTAACCCTAAAAACACTCAGGGACTAACGCACCAGTTTTAACAAAAAAAATGATTGTGGTCAGTTGGGAGGTGAAACGTGAAAGCCAGCCACACCACTTACCAACTGTCTGTAACACCCCATAGCCCAGTAATTCTTTCTCCTTCCAGTATTTATCCAATTCACTTTTCAAAATTACTATTGAATCTGCTTCCACCGCCCTTTCAGGCAGTGCATTCCAGATCACAACAACTCGCTGTGTAAAATTCTTTTCTCCTTATCTCGCTTCTGCTTCTTTTGCTGATTATCTTACATCTGTGTACCCTCTGGTCATCGATCCTTGTGCAAATGGATGTAGTTACTCATTACTTAGTCTATAGAACCCTTCAAGATTTTGAACACCTCTGTTAAATCTCTCCTTAATCTTCTCTGCTCTAAGGAGAACAAGCCCAGCTTTGCTTGTCTGTCCATGTAACTGAAGTCCCACCTACCTGGTACAATTCTGGTAAATCTCTGCATGCTTCTTAAGGTCTAACGCATAAAGAATAATGGGGTAGTTAGCACATAATGTGAAGGATCAATGGAATACAGAGGATTAGCTGAACCCTGCTGATAGTGACTGAGGTACAACAGATCAAGGGTAGCCTGTGTTAAGGGTAGCTAAATCTTTGGTATAATTAAATTGAATAGATGTTAGATAAGAACAAAGGACATAATAAATAGAAGCAGGAGTAGGCCATATGGCCTATCAAGCCTGCTCCACCAATCAACACGATCATGGCTGATCTTCTACCTCAACTCCACTTTCTCGCCCTATCCCCATATCTCTAAATTCCCTTAATGTCCAAAAATCCATCAATCTCAGTCTAGAATGTACTCATTGACTGACATCCACAGCTCTCTGGGATGGAGATCACCTCTCATTCTTCTGAACTCCAGAGAATATAGGCCCATTCTTCTTAATCTCGCCTCATAGTACAATCCTCTCATCCCAAGAATCAATCTAGTGAACCTTCATTTCACCCCCTCTAAGGCAAGATAGGGCTAGAATGAATGTCAGACAAGCATAGAGTTCGGTTTAGAAAATCATAAGGTGAACATTGCAAGTATTTGCTGTCAGAGTTAGTTAAGTAAATACAACATTGTATAGAAAAATACTGAGAGGCAAAATCAGTACAACAATATAAGGAATGCAGGATTCAGTAACCTTTGGAATTAATAAAATAGGGGTCTCTTAATCCATACAGGTTTTGGGGATCCAGTTCATACTGAGGAAGGCAAAACATGAGAGGACATTAATAATCCTGCAGAAAAAATTTCAATACAGTTAAGTGTGAGATGATGTTTTTTGGTAAGAGGAACGAGGAGGCCATATATTCCTCGGAAGACCAGTGTCTAGAATCTTAGTTAGATCACACTAGGAGTACTGTGCACAGTTATGGTCTCCATATTACTAAAAGGATAGAGACACTGGTGAAGGTGTGGAAAAGATTTACAAGGGTGATACCAGAACTTGGAAATTAGGACCATCAGGAAAGACTGAACAGGCTGTGGCTCTTTTCCTTAGAAAAGACAAGGCTGTGAGGGCTAACCTGATGGAGAAGATGTTTCCACTTGTGAGGGAGACCAGAACTAGGGGTCGTTAATATATGATTGTCACTAACGAATCCAACAGGGAATTCAAGAGAAACCACTTTACCCAGAGAGTAGTGAGAATTTGGAACTCACGACCATTTGGAGTAGTTGAGGTGAATATTATAGATACATTTAAAGGAAATCTAGATAAACAGATGAGGGAACAGGAATAGAAGGCTACATTGATAAGGTGTAATAAAGAAGGGTGGGAGGAGGCTTGTATGGAGCATAAACACCGCCATGAGCTAGTTGGACTGAATGGCCTGTTTTTGTGCTGTAGACTTTGTTATTTCATGAAACCAGACATGTAATATATGCTGCCTCAGTGCGAGTTACAGTTACAGACAAAGGAACAGCACAAGTGTGTTTTCAGGAAGGTATAAATATGTAATGAAATTCGCTGCCAAGTGAATTCAGTTTTAGGAACAGTCTTGGATGGGTGCTGCTCTGAGGTCCAGTGAGTCTCCTTTGGTTGAGTATATAGATGTTGAGAATGTTGTATTACTCAATTCTGCTTTCCAATAAAATCTGTCAGTTGATCTGGTGCCTGGGTTTTGGACTTTTGTCCGCAGAGTGCTGGATCACTTCACACCAGGTACATTGGGTGGTTTCTATTTCTTGAAGATGGAAATATTCAATTGGAAACAATCCAAGAATCAGTGGACTGAAAGGCAAATGTAGAAGTAAGACTGAGAATGAGTGACAACTGTGGATCTTTCCTTCTCTCTGGTTTCCCTTCCTCTTATGTTGTACAAGTGTGATGTTTCTGAATTGCTATTTTGTGATTTACACCAATTTCTCTCCTTGGTGGCGTCCTGTGATCTAATTGATCAGCCATGGTTTTATTGAATGACAGAAGATGCTCAAGGGGCTGAATGGCCTCCTCCTGTTCATATGTTACAGCCTCAGCTTTAACTTTCCCATTAGGTACTCGACAGTCGATGAGATTATTAATGTTTCTGTTTTGTATAACTTTATGACTCTATGAACTCTCTGTAAGAGGTAAAATTAAATGGGATGTCCAACTCAAAGTCAGTGCACTCCTGCTCGGAGCTTTAGGCTAAAATTGGGAGTGCCAGGTTGGAATTCTGTCCAGGGAGATTCAAAGCTCGTTTAACACTCAAAGCACAGCGTTGAGTGGACCATTTGTTTATAACTGAAAGTCACTCAGCTAAATGAGAATGTTTGTTGAATATTCCCATTTAGTCGACTGTAATGTGATGCAAAATGGTGAACACATCAATACAAAAGGATTTTTTTGGAATAGGAAGAGGCCATTGGAGCCAACAACCCATCCCTTTTTGATCGACCTGAACCACACCTACCTATCTTCTCACAATATCACTCAAGCTCAGGGCTCGGTCTGTCCGGCTAAGGTGAGAGGCGGAGCCAGGCACATGCTGAGAAAGCCAAAGAACAACAGACACGATGGGCTGAATGGCCTCCTCTTGTGCTGTATGATTCTATGTGACTAATTTTAACCTAACTTGGTGGGCAGGAAACCCATGGGATAGAGTGGGATGCCAGTTTTACACCCCTCCCCATATTACTCTTTAACAAAGAGTAAATTTGGGCGGTGAGGGGGTTGTGGGGGATGAGTACAGTTCTCTACCCCATCCCATCAATTTTCCAATGGGTGGGTTTGGTTGAAATTGGCCCAATGAATTGAACTCACTGGTTACTGTGGTGTCCAGGAGCCTTGCTTGATTCGGATGGGAGGAATTTCCTGCTTTTTCCAGAATTGGCCACAGGTTTTATCTTTGATTTTTTTTTTTGTCTGTCCCAGGAGATTGCGTAACTGGGTAGCAGAAGACCATGACTAGAAGACAAGAGACATTAAATTGGGTCTCTTTCTTGGTACCACTGAGTTTCTTTAGACATTATAAACAGACATTCTGGCCCTTGGGTTGTATTTGTTGCAGATTCCAAATTGGGTTTGTTTCTGCCCCATTTAAGTTTAGTCTGGGAGGAAGGAGCAGGGTGCAGGTCAATGAAACTTCTATCTAACCCCCAAGCTTCTCCCTGGCAGCATTTTGGCAGCAAACCAGAGCTACCTGGGAAAATCAACTCAGAACCTCAGAATGGTCGAGCAGAACCTGCACCTGCTGACAGCACATGATATTCAGCCCAAGAAGGTTCCATAGCCATTGTAAGCGATACCACAGAGCATTCTTAAAGTTGGAGAAGCTTTAAAACCTGCAGTTAAATGGTCCAAGTTTCTGATGGCTCCTCAAGGCCATTGTGGTGTCAGTGCATCATGGGTTACCTGCTCTGATTATCCTAATGAGCCCATATCCGTGATTTGGGATGGGGTGCTGAGGAGTCCAATGTGGTGAGTAGAAGTCCCCAATCCGTTGTATCGTTGTGTTAACCTGAGTGGTCCATACACTACATTTGTACAAGCCCCAATCTAGGAACCCCCAGTGCAGTACTGAGGGAGTGCTGCACCGTCGGAAGTGCCGTCTTTCGGATGAAATGTTAACCTGAGAGTCCGTCTGCCCTCTCAGGTGAATGTGAAAGATCTGGGGGCACTATTTCGAAATAGAGCAAGAGAGTTCTCCCTGATGTCCTGACCAATATTTATCCCTTAACCAACATCACTAAAAACAGATTATCTGGTCATTGTCACATTGCTGTTTGTGGGAGCTTGCTGTGCACAAATTGGCTGCGCGTTTCCTCCATTACAACAGTGACCACACTTCAAAAGTACTTCATTGGCTGTAAAGTGCTATGGGATATCCTGAGGTGGTGAATGACATTATACTTCTTTCTTTCGTGACTTAAGAGTAAAATTTGTCAATTGGTGATCCAATGATGCGACTAGGCTAGTAATCCTGGGAGTGTGAGTTCAGATCAGTTTGGTCAGTTCGGTAAATGTGACATCAGTTAAAAAAAATCTGGAAATAAAATATTTGGTCTCAGTTAAAGTGACCATGAAGCTGTCAGATTGTCCTTAAAAACCCAACTGGTTCGTTAATCTCCTTTAGGGAAGGAAACATGCCGTCCTTACCTAGTCTGGGCCTGTATGTGACTCCAGTCCCACATCAACATGCTCAACTCTAAACTGCACTCCATAAGCTGTGAGAAAGACAAATGAAGTGATTGAAGAAGAAGAACCACTACCATCTTTTCAAAGGCAGCTGCTTGCACATGGAAACACACGGTCATGTCCTTTAATAGAAGAACAACCTCCCCCCATCACACCACCCCCCCCCACCCCCCGCCAACGTCCCCCATCATGGCATGGGAGAACTGGGACTGACACATGAGCTGCAGGAAGGGTCTCAGATTAGGACCATGAGGGAAACTAATACCAATCCAAAATACAGCTGTAGCACTGAGTGTAGCATTGCATCCTGTCAAATCCCTCGGTATCGGCAAACAGCAAAACAGTGTCAGGAGCTGGACACCAGTACCACAGTTAGTCGTGGATTCGGAGTACATATTGCACAATGACCAGCAGATGGTGACAGAGTCTCAGCCACAAGCACCATGCTGCTTCTACATTATGAGGATTTCTTTGGGAGGGAGGGGGAAATACTATAAAAATGAGGCAGCTGTTACAAAAATTGCCCTCCTCCCTGGAAGGTTTTGACTCAGATCAGTCACAATCTAATTGAATGATGGAACAGACTCGAGAAGTTGAATTATAAAATTTCTTGACGGGCCTCCCATTTTACTTTCATTTTTAGTTATTTTTTTCTTTTTCCTTTTTTTTGTGTTTATTTTATTTCATTTCATCTTAGTTTGTTCAGTTTGCTTACCCACTTTTTTTCATGTTTGTACAATTCTCAGTCCGTTTACACCCTATCTGTACTAATGCTTTGTCTTTCAACACACCATTAACATATTGTTTGCCTTTGCTCCACGACCTTCTGGTCAGCTATTCTGTGACCTTGTCCTATCTACACCTTCTCCTTTGTTATCTCTTGCCCCACCCCTGCTTTACTTGCTTATAACCTTTTACATTTCTAATATTTGCCAGTTCTGAAGAAGGGTCACTGACCTGAAACGTTAAATCTGTTTCTCTCTCCACAGATGCTGCCAGACCTGCTGAGTATTTCCAGCATTTCTTGTTTTTATTTCAGATTTCCAGCATCTGCAGTATTTTGCTTTTATAAAATTTCTTATCCTTGTTTTCAAATCCCTCATGGCTTCACCTCTTCCTATCTCTGTAACCTCCTCCAGCCCCACAACCTTCCGAGATCTCTGCGCTCCTCCAATTCCAGCCCCTTGCGCATCCCTGATTTTAATCGCTCCACCATTGGCGGCCCTGCCTTCAAGATGTCGGGGTCCTAAACTCTGGGATTTCCTCCGTAAACCTCTCTCTACCTCTCTCTCCTCCTTTAAAGACAGTCCTTGCAACCACCATCAATAGACCAAGCTTCTGTCCTAATATCTCATTATGTGGCTCAGTGTCAAATTGTGTTTGATAACACTCCAGTGAAGCAACTTGCGACTTTTTACTATGTTAAAGATGCCAATTTTATTAAACTTAAGAGTGATTTAGCAAAAGTGGACTGGAAACAGCTACTTGAAGGTAAATCAGTGTCAGAGCAGTGGGAGGCATTCAAAGGGGAGATTTAAGGGGTTCAGAGTAAACATGTTCCCACAAAGAAAAAGGGTGAGACAGTCAAGTCTAGAGCCCCATAGACATCAAGGAGCTTACAGGGTAAGATAAGGCAGAAAAGGAAAGCTTATATCCGACACCGAGAACTCAATACTACAGAAAGCCGAAAGTAGTTTGGAAAGTGGAGGGGTGAAATCAAAAAGGAAATCAGGAAAGCTAAGAGAGAGCATGAAAGAATATTGGCAAGCAAAATCAAGGTGAACCCAAAGATGTTTTATCAATACATTAAGAGTAAGAGGACAACTAGGGAGAGCCTAGGGCCCATAAAAGACCAAAAAGGTAACCTATGTGGAAGCGCGGACGATGTTGGAATTGTTCTTAATGAATACTTTGCGTCTGTCTTCACAACAGAGGGGGACGATGCAGATATTATAGTTAAGGAAGAGGGGTGTGAAGTATTGGATGTGATAATCATAGGGAGATAGGAAGTATTAATGGGATTAGCATCCTTGAAAGTTGATAAATCACCAGGGCCAGATGAAATGTACCCCAGGCTGTTAAAAGAAGCAGGAGAGGAAATAGCGGAAGGTCTGACCATCATTTTCCAGTCCTCACTGGATACAGGTGTGGTGCTGGAGGATTGGAGAACTGCTAAATTGTACCTCTGTTTAAAAAGGGAGCGAAGGATAGACCGAATAATTACAGGCCAGTCAGTCTAACCTCAGTAGTGTGCAAATTATTGGAATCAATTCTGAGAGACAGGATAAACTGTCACTTAGAAAGGCATGGATTAATCAAGTATAGTCAGCATAGATTGTTTAAGGGAAGATCTTGACCAACTTGATCAAATTTTTTGATGAAATAGCAAGGAAGATAGATGAGGGTAGTGCAGTTGATGTGGTCTATGTGGATTTTAACAAGGCCCAGATGGAAGACTGGTTAAAAAAATAAAAATCCCATGGGATCCAGGGAAATGCAACAAGATGGATACAAAATTGGTTGTGGCAGGAAACAAAGGGAAATTTTTGTCGGCTGTTTCAGCGACTGGAGGGCTGTTTCCAGCAGCGTTCCACAGGGCTCAGTACTGGGTCCCCTTTTTGCGGTATATATTAGCAATTTGGATGATCAAAAAGTTTGCAGATGACACAAAGATTGGCCATGTAGTAAATAGCAAGGAGGATAGCTGTAGGCTACAGGAAGATATTGATGATGTGGTCAGATAGGCAGAAAGGTGGCAAATGGTATTCAACCCGGAGAAGTGTGAGGTGCTGCATTTGGGGAGGTTAAACAAGGCAAAGATTAATACAAGATTAATGGGAAAATACCGAGAAGTGTAGAGGAGGTGAGGAACCTGGAGTGAATGTCCACAGATTCCTGAAGGTAGCAGGACAGGTCAATAAGGCATATGGAATCCTTTCCTTTATTAGCCGAGGTTTTTAAAAATTCGTTCTTGGGATGTGGGCTTCGCTGGCTAGGCCAGCATTTATTGCCCATCCCTGATTGCCCTTGAACTGAGTGGCTTGCTTAGCCATTTCAGAGGGCATGTAAGAGTTAACCATATTGCTGTGGATCTGAAGTCACATGTAGGCCAGACCAGGTAAGGACAGCAGATTTCCTTCCCTAAAGGACATTAGTGAACCAGATGGGTTTTTACAACAATTGACAATGGTTTCATGGTCACCATTAGACCAGCTTTTTAATTCCAGATTTATTAATTGAATTCAAATTTCACCATCTACCATAATGGGATTCAAACCCATCTCCCCAGAGAACTATCCTGGGCCTACTAGTCCAGTGACATTACTGCTACACCACCATCTCCCCCCAGGAGTATAAAAGCAAAGAGGTTATGCTGGAACTGTATAACTCATTAGTTAGGCCACAATTTGAATACTGTGTGTCGTTCTGGTCACCTCATTACAGAAAGGATATAATTGCACTAGAGAGGGGACAGAGGAGATTTACAAGGATGTTGCCGGGACTGGAAAAATGCAGCTAAGAGGAAAGATTGGATAGGCTGGGGTTGTTCTCCTTGGAACAGAGAAGGCTGATGGGAGATCTGATTGAAATATACAAAATTTTGAGGGGCCTGGATAGAATGAAGGTGAAGGGCCTGTTTACCTTAGTAGAGAGGTCAGTGATGAGGGGACATAGATTTAAAGTGATTGGCAGAAAAATTAGAGGAGAGATGAGGAAAAACCTTTTCACCCAGAATGTCTAGAGGTCTGCAACTCACTGCCTGAAAGGGTAGTTGAGGCAGAAATCCTCAACTCATTCAAAAGGAGTCTGGATATGTACCTCAGGTGCCATAATCCTCAGGGCTACGGACCAAATTCTGGAAGGTGGGATTAGACTGGATGGAATAAAAACAAGAAATGCTGGAAATACTCAGCAGGTCTGGCAGCATCTGTGGAGAGAGAAGCAGAGTTAACGTTTCAGGTCAGTGACCCTTCTTCACTGACCTGAAACGTTAACTCTGTTTCTCTCTCCACAGATGCTGCCAGACCTGCTGAGTATTTCCAGCATTTCTTGTTTTTATTTCAGATTTGCAGCATCCGCAGTATTTTGCTTTTATTTTAGACTGGATGGATTGTTTCTCAGCTGTCGCAGACACGATGGGTCGAGTGGCCTCTGTCTGTGTCGTAAAATTTCTATGATTCTATATAAATGCAAGTAATTATTGCTGTTTCTCTTGATGTGCATCTCTGAATATTAGGGAGTTAAGAGAATAAACCTCATGGATTATTTTGCATTCAGTGCAGTTCCCGTATATTACCAAGTCAGACACCTGAAAGGAAATAAGTCATTACACTGGGGTACAAGGAGTCTGTTATTTTAGCTGTAAGTTCTGCTCACTTCAGAATCCAATCTGATGGCAGTTCATTTATTTCACTGTGGTTTGTTGATGCATATCTGATGTGTTATTTTGGAAGAGATCTTTTTCGGTGTTGAGGAAAAGCAGAGTTGGCCTGGTATCCTGACTAACATCCCTTCCTCAATCAGGACCTCCTACCACTCAGAAAAACATCCCAGTTTAACTCCAATAAGGAATTCAGGAGAAACGTCTTTACTCAGAGAGTGGTGAGAATGTGGAACGCACTACCACAGTGAATGGTTGAAGTAAATAGCATGGATGCATTTAAGGGGAAGCTGGATAAGCACATGATGGCGAAAGGAATAGAAGGTTACGTTGATGGGGTTGGATGAAGAGGGAGGCTCAGGTGAAGCATAAACAATGACACAGACCTATTGGGCCGAATGGCCTGTTTCGGTGCTGTAAATACTTTTTAATGTTTTGTAACTGGTCATTCTTTTTATTTATTAGTTTTTGCCTCTTTCTGTGCATAATTTGGTAACAAAAACTGTGTTTACACTTCATGTAAAGTAAGTTACTGGTTGTGAAGTGCTTTGGAATGTTCGGAATGTGATTAGGTGCTATATAAATGTAAGTTCTTTCTTTCATTACACTGATAATGTGCATGTGTGAGTTGCAGGTCTAACAGTGATCCTAGGGTTGCCAACCCTCCAGGACTGGCCTGGAGTCTCCAGGAATTGAAGATTAATCTCCTGGGCATTTCTGCAGCAAACCCCTGGGAGAAAATACAAAAGGGGCATTTAAAAAAAAAGCTATTTTCATCAGTTTCTTTTTGAATACTTAAGTTCATTAGTTTGAAAAATATTGAAGGTGGAACAAAAAGGTAAGGGGCAAGAGGTCATGCGACATAACTTCCAGGAACACGTCCAACTAAAGTTGGCAAACCAAAACAAGAACCTAAACAACAACTTGTATTTATGTAGTGCCTTTAACATAGTAAAACATCCTAAGGCGCTTCACAGGACAGGTGACCAAATGCTTGATCAAAAAGGTAAGTTTTAAGGAGCACTGGATGTCTCCAGGGGCAATGAGACCAAATGTAGTGGTCAACCAATGGCCCAATCAGATCAGATCAGACTAAGGATCAATCAGGAGCAGACTGTTCATTTCCTGGTCTGTGCATCTTGCTGCAAGATCTCCATGTTCCCCCAATTCTGGCCTCTTACGCATCCCTGATTTTCATTACTCCACAATTGGCGGCCGTGCCTTCAGCCGCCTGGATCCTAAGGAATTCCCTTCCGAAACCTCTCCACCTCTGCACCTCTCTTGCCATGCCACATCTCCTTGTGTTTGTCTTGCGACTAATTCCAAATGTTTTCCTGCCCTTGTTCTGCATTTACTGAAGACTTGGAACCGCACAGTACTTCAAAACAAACAATTGCCGAACAAATTGGACTAATTTTTTAAGTGCTGATAGATCACTGCAGCTCAGTCCTGTTTGAACACAGAGTAGACACTGTAAATCAGTCATGGATAGATCAGATATTCTCAGCAGAGAGCAGTCTCACAAATCTCCACTGATGGGGCACAAGGAGATTTCAACAACATGAGCCCATGAAACGACTGCAGCGGAGTGAGGTAGTCAGGTAATTGTTGAAGCAGATGAGATTTGTTCATCTCCCACAGGGATAATTTCTCACTGCTAAAGGTTTAGGACAATGGTTCTAGCTCACTTGCTATGATGAGGCCGTTGGTGATTGAACTAAGAGGGTCCTGGTTCTGTTGCAACTGTGATGAGGTGTTGAGATGATTTTATTCTACATGAGAGGGAGACTGGGAGTGGAAACAGAGAGAGAGAGACAGGGAGTGGGAACAATTTACTTAACTAAATTGTAGCACTTGACTAAATCTTTCAGCAACATTTGCATCCCACAGCCACCAAATCTTTCAGCACCTTCCGTTGTTGGTACATGTAAGTTAGCTCCTGTTTGAAGATAACACTTGTGAAAGATGAATTTCCCAATCATTGGTGTTGTGTTAACAAATCCCAGAGCCCTCTGCACGACCCTGCATTCCTATGTGCTGGGACTCCCTACTTCCTGCATGTCTAATATCTGTCAGAAATGATAGGAAAGAAGCTGCCCCTTTGACAACCATGCTCCACAGATAATGAATTGTTTTTGAAATAAGCACTCATTCTTGTCTCGTAGTTACACCATTTCCGAGGTCATTGAGCCTGGACGGAACTCCTCAAAACCAGTCAGAAAAGAAGAACAAACTTTCATTTATAAAGTACCTTTCATAAACTCAAAGTCCCAAAGCGCTTTGCAGCCAATGAAATACTTTTGAAGTGTAGTCACTGTTGTAAAGTAGGAAACACAGCAGCCAATTTGTGCACAGCAAGCTCCCATAAATCGCAATGTGTGCTGATTTAGTGGTGCTGATTGAGGGATAAATACTGACCTGGCCACCAGGGAAAACTCCCCTGCTCTTCTTTGAAATAGTGCTTTATGTCCACCTTAGAGGGCAGATGGGGCCTAATTTAACGTCTCATCTGAAATTTGGCATCTCTGACAGTGCAGCACTCCTTCAGTACCGCATTGGAGTGTCAACCTGGGTTTTTGTCTTCAAGAAGCTGGAGTGGGACTCAGAGGCAACAGTGCTACCCAGTGAGCCATAGCTGACGCAGTGATTGAAAAAAAATCACGAATGCTTCAGGGGCAATGAAATATTTTATGCACAGTATGCTCTTAATTAATGTGAATAAGTGGAGGGACTGTGTGGCAGGGTAGGTTAGAGCATGATTCCTTTAGCCTGGGATGCACACTCTAGTCCTGCTTGCACTGATGGGAGGATACAGGGATTCTGTGTGAAAGGAGCTGTCTCAAGTCTCAATCCAGGGTCTAGTGCCTGTGAGTTTGCAGTGTAAAAGTACCCAAAATTTAGCCCAAGTCGGCAATAACTTGAAATCTCACTCTGGCAAGTTGTGATCAACAGGATTGTCAGACTGGCACAACAGGGAGCTGAGATCTTGGCCTAGGCTGGGACTGGGTAGAATGTCGCTTCACGAAACATCCAACCTTGGAGAGTGCAGATGCTGAATGTTAAAACATTCCATCCCTCAGTTATAGGAGGGTCAATAACCAAAGGACCTAGATTTAAAATAGTTGAAAAAAGAACCGAAGGGTTATGATTTGGAATGTGGAAGCAGATTCAATAGTAACTTTCAAAAGGGAATTGGATAAATACTTGAAGGGTAAAAATTTGCAGGGCTATGGGGTAAGAACAGGGGGAGTGGGAGTTCCAGCAGCTTAAAAGAGGCTGTGAGAGGCCAGGGAACGAGCGAGACCAAGGTGGACCTGCAAGGAGACAGGCACCGGCGAACGGGAGTTCCAGCGAGGCATACTCTCACACACTCTCAAAGGGGCAGCGAAAGAGTTCCACGACTGACGTCACAGTTCAGAAAGTGATGCGTTGCAAGGGGAGGCAGCTGATTGGTAAGTATGAACAGATGGGTATTTCTACCCTTTTTTACTACTTTTAATAGCTGAAGTAAAAGTAAAGGTAGGGAATTTAGATTGTAGTAGGTAGTGTTTGGAGTAAAATATGGTCCCGATCGTAATTAGTACTCTAAATTAGTACTCTAAGCTAGAGTCAGTCAGTATAAAAGTGGGCCATCTTACAGTGCTGACTTTGTTTGCACTGGAGTGCTGACTTGGGTTACATTAGAGTGCTATAGTGGAAGTTTGGTAACTGAGGAAGTTCGGTGAGGAGGGAGCGAGGAGCTCCTTTCATTTCCTACCTGTCCTCAGAGTGAGAGGAGCTGAGAGCTTCCAAAGAGCACAGCTGACTGGTGAGTAAGTCCTGGTGGGTATTTTTCAAAGTGGATTGAATTGTAAGTCATTGTTTTAGCAAGACTTAATTGTTTTTTTAAATTATAATCTTCTATAGTTTTAAATTTAAAGGGTTTAGTCATGGCAGGAGAGCCTTCTTGCTGCTTGTGGGAATCCGGGAACATTTCCAGTCCCCGGGACCAGCATGTGTGCAGGAAGTGTGACCAGCTGCAGCTCCTGGAAGCTCGGATTTCAGAGCTGGAACGGCAGCTGGAAACACTGTGGAGCATCTGCGAGTCTGAGAGCATTGTGGATAGCACGTATAGAGAGGTGGTCACACTGCAGCTGAAGGGAATTGAGGAAGGAAGGGAATGGGTGACCACCAGGCAGTCCAAGAGAAACAGGAAGGTAGTTCAGGAGTCCCCTGGGGTCCCGCTTGCAAATCGGTATTCCATTTTGGAGGCTGATGAGGTTGGTTCCTCCAGGGAGTGCGTACAGAGCCAAGCTTCTGGCACCGCAAGCTGTCTGTCTGTACAGGAAGGGGGAAAGAGAGGAAGAGCAATAGTAATAGGGGATTCTATAGTCAGGGGAACAGATAGGCGCTACTGTGGCCATCAACGTGACTCCAGGATGGTGTGTTGCCTCCCTGGTGCCAGGGCCCGGGATGTCACTGAACGGCTGCATGGCATCCTGAAGGGGGAGGGTGCTAAGGCAGAGGTCATGGTACATGTTGGTACCAATGACATAGGTAGAAAGAGGGATGAGGTCTTGCATCAAGAATTCAGGGAGTTAGGCAGTAGACGAAAAAGCAGGACCTCTCGGGTTGTAATCTCTGGATTACTCCCAGTGCCATGTGCTAGCGAGTATAGAAATAGGAGAATAGCACAGATGAATGCGTGGCTTAAGAGTTGGTGCAGGAGGGAGGGTTTTAGATTCCTGGACCACTGGGACCGTTTCTGGGGAAGGTGGGACCTGAACAAGCGGGACGGTCTACATCTAAACCAGAGGGGGAATAACATCCTTGCTGACGGGTTTGCAAGTGCTGTTGGGAGGAGTTTAAACTAATTTGGCAGGGGGAGGGGACGCAGACTCCTAGCAGAATAAGGACACAGCTAAACACAGGAAAGCAAACAAGTCAGAGGGAATACAGCGGAAGTAAGTTTCAAGGGAGTAAGACCAGGATGGATGGCCTCTACTTTAATGCCAGGAATATTGCAGGTAAAACGGATGAGTTAAGGGCAAGGATTGACCCGTGGAATTGTGATATAGTAGTTATCACGGAGACATGGTTGAGGGAGGGGCAGATTGTCAGCTCAATATCCCGGGATATAGAATCTTCAGGCGAGACAGAGGAGGGGGCATTGCAATATTAGTTAAGGAGTCAGTTACTGCAGTAAGGAGAGATTATATCTTGGAGGGGGCATCAAATGAAGCTTTATGGGTAGAGTTTAGGAATAAAAAAGGGACAGCCACATTGCTCGGTGTTTATTATAGACCCCCAGATAGTCAGCGGGAAATTGAGGAGCAAATATGTGCGCAACTCACAGAGGTGTGTAAAAATAATAGGGTAATTATATGAGGTGATTTCAACTTTCCCAACATTAATTGGGATAGTCATCGTGTTAAGGGCTCAGATGGAGTGGAGTTCTTAAAATGTATACAGGAGACCTTTTTAGCCCAATATGTAGAGGATCCAACAAGGGAGGGTGCAGTGCTGGACCTAATTCTGGGGAATGAAGCCGGACAGGTGGTTGATGTGTTGGTGGGGGAGCATTTTGGTGATAGTGACCATAACATGGTACAATTTAAGCTTGTTATGGAGAAAGAAATAGACAAGTTGCAAAAGAAGGTTTTGGATTGGGGGAGAGCGAATTTTAGTAAAATAAGGCAGGATCTGGCCAAGGTGGACTGTTAACAGTTACTTGTCGGGAAATCTACAGAAGAGCAGTGGGGGGCATTCAAAAAGGAAATGGGGAGGGTACAGGCCCAACATGTTTCCTGTAGGGTAATAGGTAGGAGCAACAAGCCCAGAGAACCATGGATGACCAGAAACATTCAGGGTACGATAAGGAAAAGAGAGGCTTTTAGCAAATACAAGGAGAGCAAATCAACAGAAGCATTAGTGGAATACAGAAAGTGTAGGATGGAGCTTAAGAAAGCAATTAGGAGAGCAAAGAGGGGATATGAGAAAGCTCTGGCTGGTAAAAGTAGGGAAAATCCCAAGATTTTCTATAGGCATATCAATGGGAAGAGGATAACCAGGGAAAGAGTAGGACCAATTGGGAACCAAGAGGGAAATTTGTGGGTGGAGCCAGAGGACATTGGTAAGGTGTTGAATGAATACTTCACATCTGTCTTCACCCAAGAGAATGAGGATGTAGATATGGAACTCAGAGAGAGAGACTGTGAGGTTCTTGAGCAAATTGTCATAGGGAGTGACAAAGTATTGGAGGTTTTGGCAGGCTTAAAAGTGGACAAATCTTCACGTCCGGACGATTTGTGTCCCAGGATGCTGTGGGAGGCGAGGGTGGAGATTGCAGGGGCTCTGACCCTAATTTTTAATTCCTCTCTGGCCACGGGGGAGGTGCCAGAGGACTGGAGAATAGCTAATGTGGTCCCACTATTTAAGAAAGGTTGTAGAGATAAGCCAGGGAACTACAGACCAGTGAGTCTCATGTCAGTGGTAGGGAAACTATTGGAGAAAATTCTGAAGGAGAGAATCTATCTCCACTTGGAGAGGCAAAATTTGATTAGGAATAGTCAGCATGGCTTTGTCAGAGGAAGGTTATGCCTAACAAATTTGATTGAATTTTTTGAGCATGTGGCCAGGTGTGTAGATGAGGGTAGTGCAGTTGATGTAGTTTACATGGATTTCAGCAAAGCCATTGACAAGGTCCCACATGGGAGACTTATCAAGAAAGAAAATGCACATGGGATACAAGGTAACTTGATAAGGTGGATTCAAAATTGGCTTAGCTGTAGGAGACAGAGAGTGATGACAGACGGCTGTTTTAGTGACTGGAAGCCAGTGTCCAGTGGCGTAGCACAGGGATCTGTGCTGGGTCCCCTATTGTTTGCCATTTATATAAGCGACATAGATGACTATGTGGGGGTTAGGATCAGTAAGTTCGCGGATGACATAAAGATTGGCCAAGTGGTTAACAGTGAGGTGGAGTGTCTCAGGTTACAGGAAGATATAGATAGAATGGTCAAATGGGCAGAAAAGTGGCAGATGGAATTTAACGCTGAAAAGTGTGAGGTGATACACTTGGAAGGAGTAATGTGACATGGAAGTATTCAATGAATGGCACTGGGAAGTTCCGAGGAACAAAGCGTGTTTGTCCATAGATCGCTGAAGGCAGAAGGGCAGGTTAATAGGGTGGTGAAAAAGGCATATGGGACACTTGCCTTTATCAATCGAGGCAGAGATTACAAAAGCAGGGAGGTCATGTTGCAGAACTTTGGTAAGTACTGTGTGCAATTCTGGTCGCCACATTATAGGAAGGATGTGATTGCACTGGAGGGGGTGCAGAGGCGATTCACCAGGATGTTGCCTGGGATGGAACATTTAAGCTATGAAGAGAGGTTGGATGGGCTTGGGTTGTTTTCGCTGGAGTGGAGAAGACTGAGGGGTGACCTGATCGAGGTGTACAAGATTATGAGGGGCATGGACAGGGTGGATAGGGAGCAGCTGTTCCCCTTAGTTAAAGGGTCAGTTACGAGGGTTCACAAGTTTAAGGTGAGGGGCGGGAGGTTTAAGGGGGACTTGAGGAAGAAATGTTTTACCCAGAGGGTGGTGATGGTCTGGAATGCCCTGCCTGGGAGGGTGATAGAGGCAGGTTGCCTCATATCCTTTAAAAAGTACCTGGATGAGCACTTGGCACATCATAACATTCAAGGCTATGGGCCAAGTGCTGGCAAATGGGTTTAGGTAGACAGGTCAGGTGTTTTAATGCATCGGTGCAGACTCGATGGGCTGAAGGGCCTCTTCTGCACTGTATTATTCTGTGATTCTGTGATTCTGTGAAATTAAAGGGAGTAACTAAGGAGCTTAATCTAAGGCTAATGCATGGCAGGACAGCTCAGCTCTGCTGCTCCTGTGCTATGTGGGAAATCAGGGACACTTCCAGTGTCCCTGGCGACCATGTGTGCAGGAAGTGTGTCCAGCTGCAGCTACTAGCTGACCGCATTGCACAGCTGGATCTGCGGATGGTCTCACTGTGGAGCATCCGTGATGCTGAGGACGTCATGGACAGCACGTTTAGCAAAGGGATGGGTGACCACCAGGAGGGGTAGTAGGTGCAGGCAGGTAGTGCAGGGGTCCCCTATGGCCATCCCTCTCTCAAACAGATATATCACTTTGGATACTGTTGGGGAGGGATGGCCTCCCAGGGGAAAGCAGCAACAGCCAAGTTCGTGGCACCACGGATGGCTGTTCTGCACAGGAGGGGATGAAAAAGAGTGGGAGAGCCATACTGATAGGGGATTCAATTGTAAGGGGAACAGACAGGCATTTCTGTGGCCGCAAACGAGACTCCAGGATGGTCTGTTGCCTCCCTGGTGCTAGGGTCAAGGATATCTCAGAGCGGCTGCAGGACATTCTGAAGGGAGAGGGTGAACAGTCAGAGGTCGTGGTACACATTGCTACCAATGACATGGGTAGAAAAAGGGATGAGGTCCTGCAACAAGAATTTAGGGAGCTAGGTAGCAGATTAAAAAGCAGGACCTCAAAGGTTGTAATCTCTGGATTACTCCCGGTGCCACGCGCTAGTGAATAGGAATAGGAGGATAGAGCAGATGAATGCATGGCTGAGGAGGTGGTGCAGGAGGGAGGGCTTTAGTTTCCTGGATCACTGGGTCTGTTTCTGGCAAAGGTGGGACCTGTACAAGTTGGACGGGTTGCACCTGAACCGGAACGGGACCAACATCCTTGCTGGGAGGTTTGCTAGTACTATTGGGGGGGTTTAAACAAATTTGGCAGGGGGATGGGATTCAGAGTGGAGTTACAGTAGGGGGTGATGCACAGTCAAATATAGAAGAGAAACTGAGTCAGTCTGGAAGGCAGAGCAAATATAGACTTGTTAAGGCACAAGTGAAAAATGTAAGGCTGGATTGCATCTATTTCAATGCAAGGAGTCTTACTAGTAAGGCAGATGAATTGACGGCATTGATTAGCACATGGCATTATGATATTATTGCTATCACAGAGACATGGTTGAGGGAGGGGCAGGACTGGCAGCTCAATATTCCAGGGTATAGAGTCTTCAGGTGTGACAGGGGAGGGGATAAAAGAGAGGGTGGTATTGCACTGTTGATCAAGGAGTCAATTACTGCAGTAAGGAGGGATGATATCTCACAAGGTTCCTCAAATGAGGCCATATGGGTAGAACTTAAAAACAAAAAGGAGACAATCACTTGACAATCACTGTCAACTCTATGACTCTAATTGGATAGCAAGAGTTGGCACAGGAACAAAGGGCTGAATGGCCTCCTCTTCTGTAGAATTCAACAATTCTGCAATCGCTTTTACTTTGTAACTCACAACATTTTTTGTTCAAGAGTCATCAAATTGGGCTCCAGCCCAGCAATTGAAGGAACAATTGAAACTTGATGTTTCACCATGTGGTAGACACCCTGGTAATAGTATCCGACTTGAAGCATTATCCCTGACAAAAACTTGAAGGATCTTTAGCTTTTTTAATAAAAAAATTCAGTCAGTGTGATGTAAGGAAGCTCATGTTAGAGTGGGAATTTACTCATTCCTTCTCGCTTTACTCTGGGCTCATGCAGTTAAAAGCTCCAAATGAGAGTGCACTTGGTGCTGTGTATCTGTGCTGCGCAGGATTGCCTGGCATTGCTGAGGGTTTGTATCGATTGGGTGGAAGGACTTTGGCATCAGGTCTTGCTGTAGTGTACCCAGGTCCTGAGATTCCTAACCAGAGCTGACAGTTCAGCTGTTGTGAACACCCGTTGCTCCCAGTGCTATATTTACTCCTGAAGGTTCAGCTTTATTATATAGTCTAGAGTCTGGGACACGTCGTTAGTCTGAATGCCCAAAACAAACCATGTTAGCTTACTGGAAAAGTGACCCCAAGTTAGGTGGGGCCAGAATGTGCCTGGCTGTCATTTTGAAAAGAGAAATATTCTGATTAAGGAATTCAATCAAAGTCAACTTCATAGATTTGGCAATCCTGTTGCATTGCCCTTGAATTAAAGTGTACTTTTAAAATAAACGTTTAGTCGAGTAGTGCACTGAAGCTTTTGAGATGAAATTCAACCATCAAGTCCCAAAGGGGGAGCTATTGTTTCCATGGCTTGGAAAGCCAGGCCAGATCATTGGCTTGAAACCCAAGTGGCCCTCGGAGCTAATCCAACTATTAGCACTTTGACAAGGAATGTACGTGTTATCCTGCAATGCCTATTGAGTATTGGAGGACCCAACATCCAACCAGGTGTCAATGGCTTGCATGTTTGTGTTGGATCTAGTACAATTCATAAAAATCTTATTGCACTTTTATTGAAGATCTGGGACTTGTACTTCAAAAATGTCTTTAATGAGGAAGAGACTCACATACTGTCTAACTGCTCAGGCCATGTCTTCAATTTATTTGGGAATTGCATCTCTGAATTACTGCAATGAGCAAGGACTTCATGGCTTTGTTTAAAGCACATCAAAAATAAATTCAGAATCTTAAAATTATCTGATAGATTAATCTCAAAAAGCATGTTTACTGATGAAAATGCAATGCTGTACTTGTTATTCACAGCTTTTTTTGCTTCTTTATAATTTTTACCTATTACAATAAATTCCAATTAGTATTTTAGGCTGAACTACATGGTCTGTCAACATGGTGTTTATCATACTTGTTACACCGTGGCCCCAACTGCCCTCTCAGGGGGAAGTAAAAGATCCCTTCACACTATTCCACGAAGATCAGGAGAATTGTCCTTGGATTCCTGGCCTATATTTATCTCTCAACCGACATTGCTAAAAAACAGATGATCTTGTCAATATCACATTGCTCTTTATGGGAGCTTGCTGTGTGCTAATCAGCTGCTGTGTTTCCTACATTACAACAGTAACTACACTTCAAATGTACTTCATTGGCTTGAAGCACATGGGATATCTTGAAGTTGTGAAAGGTGCTATAGACATTATATTTCTTCCTTTGAGAGTGCAGGAGTACATGGTGGCTTTCTGAATTATTTTCTGTGCAAACCCAACAATGTAAAAGTTCACAGCTCAGCTTGAGTCCCTTTCGACCCTCAATATTTTAAACATTTGATCACATTTCAGCTCATAATATTTTGGGAAACAGTCTATGAGTAATTTTAGACAGGATGTGAGGCGAGTGCAGCTTGTGCTTGGGAAGAACAGGTGACTTTGGACCAATGGTGGAGAGCTTTGGGAAGTACGCCATAGCTTCCTATGAGCTTGCGAATGGAACTTGATTTTTGTAAAGAGCACAAATAAAGAGTATTGGGAGTAGGCTGAATTCTAAAAGAGACCTTGTTGTCTTGAATAAGTGATAGGCAAATCTTCCATGTTTTGAGAAGGAAGAGAGCCTGCAGATTTCACATACCTTGTGGCGCAGTGATGTTAAACAGCTGCGATGTGATGATGCTCATTTGTCTGTTAATTAACTTTGCACAAAGTGGTGGCCCTTTAATATTCGAGATGTACCAAAGACATAGTAAGGTGCTATGTAAGTGCTAATACTTCCTTTTGCCTGCTCGCAGAGTTTGTCCAGCTTGTTCATATTGCTGCAGGAGAAAATAAAGAAGAATGTAATAGTAGCCTTCTGGTGCACTGAGTTTTTGGAGTGCGTAGAATAGAAACAAATGGAGGAACTGACATCAATGTTCCTTAAAGCCTTTTGACCCAGATTCCATTTGATACTCCAGTCTCAGAACTACACTCTGAATAGCCTGACTTTGTCTTGTCTGTGCTGCACACTAACTACATTGTCCTCATTGGTTCTTGCACAGTGTAGACTCAGTCTCCTCTCTTCCATTTGCACACCCACTTCATGATGCAACTCCTTCAGCAGTTACAGTTACAAGTGTCTCAGCCTGGTGCAGCATCAGGGAAAGCCAGCAGGCATTTGTTAAAGGCAAATCGTGTTTAACTAACTTGAGTGAGTTTTTCGATGAGGTAACATAGGGAGTTGATGAGGGTAATGCGGTTGTTGTGGTAAATATGGACTTCCAAAAGGTGTTTGATAAAGTGCCACATAATAGACTTGCCAGCAAATTTGAAGCCCATGGAATAAAAAGGTTATGGCAGTATGGATACAAATTTGGCTGAGTGACAGGAAACAGAGAGTAGTGCTGAAAAGTTGATTTTTGGACAGGAGGAAGTATATGTTGGAGGCAGTACAGAGAAGATTTACTAGACTAATACCTGGAATGGGCGGGCTGTCTTACGAAGAAAGATTGGACAGACTAGGCTTGTATCCGCTGGAATTTAGAAGAGTAAGAGGCGACTTAATTGAAACATATAAGATCCTGAGAGGTCTTAACAGGGTGGATGTGGAAAGGATGTTTCCCCTTGTGGGAGAATCTAGAACTAAGGGTAACTGTTTAAAAATAAGGGGTCGCCCATTTAAGACAGAGATGAGGAGAAATATTTTCTCTCGGAGGTTGTGAGTCTTTGGAACTCTCTTCTTCAAAAGGTGGTGGAAACAGAGTCTTTGAATATTTTTAAGGCAGAGGTAGATAGATTCTTGATATGCAAGGGGGTGAAAGGTTATCGGAGGTAGGTGGAAATGTGGAGTAATCAGTTCAGCCATGAACTTATTGAATGGTGGAGCAGGCTCGAGGGGCCGAGTGGCCTACTCCTGCTCCTAATTCGTATATTCGTATACAGTTGGGTTCTCCACAGGTCGATATTAGAAATATTGTTTTTCTTGATTTATATTAATGACTTAGAATTGAGTATGCAGGGCACAATTTCAAAATTTGCAGATAACACACCTTGGGCTGATATGTGGCAAGTAACATTTGCGCCATACAAGTGCCAGGCAAAAACCATCTCCAACAAGAGAGAATCTAACCATCTCCTCTTGATGTTCCATGGCATTACCATTGCTGAATCCCCACCAAGATCCTGGTGGTCACCCTTGATCAGAAACTTAACTGGACCAGCACGTAAATACTGTGGCTACAAGAGCAGATCAGAGGTTGGGAATTCTGTGGCGGGTAACTCACCTCCTGGTTCCCTATAGGTCCACCAACTACAAGATACAAGTTCACTTGCCTGGATGAGTGCAGCTCCAACAACACTCAAGAAACTGAACACCATCCAGGACAAAGCAGACCACTTGATTCGCACCCCATCCACCACCTTCAATATTCACTCGCTCCATCACCGACGCAAAGTGGCGGTAGTGTGTACCATCTACAAGATGCATTGCAGCAACTCGTCAAGGCTCCTTCGACTGCACCTTCCAAACCCGTGACCTCTACCACCAAGAAGGACAAGGGCAACAGATGCATGGGAACACCATAGTGGCGCAGTGGTTAGCACCGCAGCCTCACAGCTCCAGCGACCCGGGTTCAATTCTGGGTACTGCCTGTGTGGAGTTTGCAAGTTCTCCCTGTGTCTGCGTGGGTTTCCTCCGGGTGCTCCGGTTTCGTCCCACAGCCAAAAGACTTGCAGGTTGATAGGTGAATTGGCCATTATACATTGTCACTAGTATAGGTAGGTGGTAGGGGAATATAGGGACAGGTGAGGATGTGGTAGGAATATGGGATTAGTGCAGGATTAGTATAAATGGGTGGTTAATGGTCGGCACAGATTCGGTGGGCCGAAGGGCCTGTTTCAGTGCTGTATCTCTAAATCTAAATCTAAACCATCACCTGCAAGTTCTCCTCCAAGTCACACACACCATCCTGACTTGGAAATATATCGCCATTCCTTCACAGTCACTGGGTCAAAATCCTGGAACTCCTTCCTGAACAGCTCTGTGCGTGTACCTACATGACATGGACTGCAATGGCTTAAAGAAGGTAGCTCACCACCACCTTCTCAAGGGCAATTACCGATGGGCAATAAATGTTGGCCTTGCCAGCGACACTCACATCCCATGAATAAGAAAAACTTGGTAGTTTTGCCGACTGTGAGGAGGATAATGATGGACTTCAGTTGACATAGACAGGCTGGTGGAATGGGTGGACATGTCGCTGATGAGATTTAATGCAGAGAAGTGTGAGGTGATACATTTTTGTAGGAAGAATGAGAAGAGGCAATAAAAAATGAAGGGTACAATTCTAAAGGGGCTGCAGGAGCAGAGGGACCTGAGCGTATATGTGCACAAATTGTCGAAGGTGACAGGGCAAGTTGAGAAAGTGATTACAAAAGCAAAGAAGTTATGATGAACCTCTACAAAGCACTGGTTCAGTCTCAGCTGGAGTATTGTGTCCGATTCTGGGCACCACACTTTAGGAAGCATGTGAAGGTATTAGAGAGGGTGCAGATAAGATTTACAAGAATGGTTCCAGGGATGAGGAACTTCAGTTATGAGGACAGATTGGAGAAGCTGGGGTTGTTCTCCTTAGACAATGGAAGGTTGAGAGGAGATATGATAAAGGTGTTCAAAATCATGAGGGGTCTGGACAGAATAGATAGAGAGAAACTGTTCCCATTGGCAGAAGGGTCGGGAATCAGAGGACACCGAGTTGAGATGAATGACAAAAGAAGCAACGGCAACATGAGGAAAAACATTTTACACAGCAAGTGGTTAGGATCTGGAATGCATTACCTGAGAGTGTGGTGGAGGCAGATTCAATCAGGGCTTTCAAAAGAGAATTGAATAAGCACCTGAAGAGCAAAAATATTGCAGGGCTGTGGGGTAAGGCCAGGGGAGTGGGACTAGCTGAGTTGCTCAGGTAGAGAGCTGACACAGACATGACGGGCTGAATGGCCTCCTTCTGTGCTGTAACCTTTCTATGATTCCATGATTCTAAGTGTTGTGCATGCACTGCAGCAACGCCCCAAAGCTCCTTCGACAGCACTTTCCAAACCCGTGATCTCTATCAACTAGAAGGACATGGGAGGAGATGCATGGGAACACCACCAGCTGCAAGTTCCCCTGCATGCGACACACCATCCTGACTTGGAACTATATCGCCGTTCCTTCACTGTCGCTGGGTCAAAATCCTGGAACTCCCTCCCTAACAGCACTGTGGGTGTACCTACCTCACAAGGACTGCAGTGGTTCAAGAAGGCAGCTCACCAGCACCTTCTCAAGGGAAATTATGGATGAGCAAAAAATGCTGGCCTGGTCAGTGACACCCACATCCCATGAATGAATTAAAAAAAGACTGGTGTTGCCTCAGGGGCATTGCATCTTCATTGCAGCCTCCCAGTCCTGGCCTGTCTCAGTTTTGCTTCTCTGTCAATGTGTTTCAATGTGTCCTAAGTGAAAGATAGTTGGGAGAACGGGGTTGGGAGATGGGGAGGGGGGGGGGGGGGGGGGGTGGTGCGGGGGGGGTTAGTGGAGGAGGCACTTCCATAGTGAAAGATAGGAAGGTGGTGAGTGTTGCTGCTTCTCTGCTGGTGCCTAGCAGCCGTCAATGGCCTGTTGTATCCTAGCATATCTGAGATGGCAAGAGTAGGGAAGGGATGATGACTTCACCACAACATGGATCTATTTTAGGGCCTCTTCTGGGATTGGTGTTCCAGCCAACCATGGAAAATGATGGGGGAAAATTAAGCGAATGGTAAAGAAAGTGGGAATTTGACGTAACAAATTCCAGTTCCTGTTTGCCCAAAGTCCAAAAATCGAGGGGTAGTGAGAAGAGCAGGCCTCTGTGTCTGGTATAACGTCAGATTCGCAATGTTGATGGAAATGAAACCAGTTTCTTGTCTGCTTGATTCCTTTTGGTTGCACCCTGATCAAAGTGCTTCTGCAAAATTCATTTGTGAGTTAAAGCTTGGCTACCCGACCCGAACCCGACTAAACCCGACTACGTGTGTCGGGTTTGGGTCAGGTCGAAATTCCGAGTCCAGCAGTCGGGCTTGGGTTGGGTTGGGCTGGACGCTGCTTCTGGGAAGTCATGGGATCAGGCTTACCCATGGTTCCCCACAACTCCAGCTTCAGGAAATAGCCTTGCGGCCGGAATGGATGAAGGATTTTCGTGTCTGGTCGGGTTGGGCGCGAAAAAAATTAAAGGACGGGCTCGGGTCGGGTTTGGGTTGGCTGTGGTCGGGTTGGGCCCGGGTTGGGTTTTAATTTTATACCTGAACCAGGCTTTATTGTGAGTAGCCTTAACTCAGTCATTACCCGGTTTAAGACGCACGGGTTGACCACTGTTAAAATAGCACACAAAGGAATGAGCACATTAACCAGTGTGCTAGCTGGAGGACTGAAAACCCCAAAGCTTCATTACCCTCATGGCCTGATTGTTCATTATAAGCAGGTATCTGGTGCATGGTGTGGTCTTCTGCGTGCATGGTATAGTGCGTGGTATATTATACTTGGTAGGTTGCAGTGGAGAGTGGCTAAAGTTCCTCCTCATCCCAAGACTGATTGCACACTATCCTCAAAGTTGTATCAGTTTCTACTGAAATTAGCCATTTGGATCTTTGCGGTGTAGAACAGGCAATTGTGGACTTACCATCTGGTCACATTGAACGACAGACACATTGACGTACAATTTGCACACGGGGAAGAGGGAGTTAAAATGAAAGGCATGTGCTGCCTCAAAGCCCTAATGTTCAATACAATTCAATTTAATTCTTGTGCTTGAAAGATTGGATTGTAGATTGCCTGAAGAATGTTAATAACATGAACTCTTCATATTGTTAAATCCCCTCTTTGCAAACCGCTGGGGTCCGGCTGGAACATGGTTATAGTGGAAGAATGTTTATTTTCTAAATTTGAAAGTCCTTATTGACTTACATCTGGTTTATATGTTCGCAGAATGCCAGCCAGAGTGTTAGTTATGTCAGAGCAGTATCACTGACTGAATCATCCTCTTGGTCTGTAGGTGCGCTGGTCAGATTCTCGAGTATTTCTCCCAAAGGACTAGTGGAGAGAATGTTTGTGATACACAGCGCAGATCCTTCCCCAAAACAGCCAGAGAGAGAGAGGGATAGAAGTCCCAACCATAGGAGGCAGAGAGGTCCCCAGACTTGAGAAACAACATTATTTCAAATCATTAAAGGAATGTGTTTTCAGATGAATGAATCATTTTTCTCTGCTCTGCTGGTAAAATGGAGCCATAAATTAAGTACAAGGAGTAGAATCTACTCACTGGGCCTCTCCAAGCGAGTCAGTGCAATTAGGAATTAAAAACTCAGCCCATACAATGGGACAGGGCATTCAAGGTGCCCATCTGTGATCAGCCTGAGTCTGGTCACTGCAGATAGACCCCTGTTAATACATTGCTTCGGCTCTGCCTGGTGTTAAATCAGGCTGTCCTATTTAAAAGGGAGCTGTACACAGGCCTGACACACTGTGGTGGAGTTGTACACAGGCTGACACACTGTGGTAGAGCTGTACACAGGCTGACACACTGTGGTAGAGCTGTACACAGGCCTGACACACTGTGATAGAGCTGTACACAGGCTGACACACTGTGATAGAGCTGTACACAGGGCTGACACACTGTGATAGAGCTGCACACAGGCCTGACACACTGTGGTAGAGCTGTACACAGGCCTGACACACTGTGATAGAGCTGTACACAGGCTGACACACTGTGATAGAGCTGTACACAGGCTGACACACTGTGATAGAGCTGGACACAGGCTGACACACTGTGGTAGAGCTGTACACAGGGCTGACACACTGTGATAGAGCTGTACACAGGCTGACACACTGTGATAGAGCTGTACACAGGCTGACACACTGTGATAGAGCTGTACACAGGGCTGACACACTGTGGTAGAGCTGTACACAGGCTGACACACTGTGGTAGAGCTGTACACAGGCTGACACACTGTGGTAGAGCTGTACACAGGCTGTCACACTGTGGTAGAGCTGTACACAGGGCTGACACACTGTGGTAGAGCTGTACACAGGCTGACACACTGTGGTAGAGCTGTACACAGGCTGACACACTGTGGTAGAGCTGTACACAGGCTGTCACACTGTGGTAGAGCTGTACACAGGCTGACACACTGTGGTAGAGATGTACACAGGACTGACACACTGTGATAGAGCTGTACACAGGCTGACACACTGTGATAGAGCTGGACACAGGCTGACACACTGTGGTAGAGCTGTACACAGGCCTGACACACTGTGGTAGAGCTGCACACAGGCCTGACACACTGTGATAGAGCTGTACACAGGCCTGACACACTATGATAGAGCTGTACACAGGCTGACACACTGTGGTAGAACTGTACACAGGCTTGACCCACTGTGGTAGAGCTGTACACAGGCTGACACACTGTGTTAGACTGTACACAGGCCTGACACACTATGATAGAGCTGTACACAGGCTGACACACTGTGGTAGAGCTGTACACAGGCCTGACACACTGTGATAGAGCTGTACACAGGCCTGACACACTGTGGTAGAGCTGTACACAGGCCTGACACACTGTGATAGAACTGTACACAGGCTTGACACACTGTGGTAGAGCTGTACACAGGCTGACACACTGTGTTAGACTGTACACAGGCCTGACACACTGTGGTAGAGCTGTACACAGGCTTGACCCACTGTGGTAGAGCTGTACACAGGCTGACACACTGTGTTCGACTGTACACAGGCTTGACACACTCAGTGATAGAGCTGTACACAGGCCTGACACACTGTGATAGAGCTGTACACAGGCTGACACACTGTGGTAGAGCTGTACACAGGCCTGACACACTGTGATAGAGCTGTACACAGGCTGACACGCTGTGGTAGAGTTGTACACAGGCTGACACACTGTGTTAGACTGTACACAGGCTTGACACACTCAGTGATAGAGCTGTACACAGGCTTGACACACTCAGTGATAGAGCTGTACACAGGCCTGACACACTCAGTGATAGAGCTGTACACAGGCTGACACACTGTGGTAGAGCTGTATACAGGCTGACACACTGTGGTAGAGCTGTACACAGGCTGACACACTGTGATAGAGCTGTACACAGGCTGACACACTGTGGTAGAGCTGTACACAGGCCTGACACACTGTGGTAGAGCTGCACACAGGCCTGACACACTGTGATAGAGCTGTACACAGGCCTGACACACTATGATGGAGCTGTACACAGGCTGACACACTGTGGGAGAGCTGTACACAGGCCTGACACACTGTGATAGAGCTGTACACAGGCCTGACACTGTGGTAGAGCTGTACACAGGCCTGACACACTGTGATAGAGCTGTACACAGGCTTGACACACTGTGGTAGAGCTGTACACAGGCTGACACACTGTGTTAGACTGTACACAGGCTTGACACACTCAGTGATAGAGCTGTACACAGGCTTGACACACTCAGTGATAGAGCTGTACACAGGCTTGACACACTGTGTTAGAGCTGTACACAGGCTGACACACTGTGTTAGAGCTGTACACAGGCTTGACACACTCAGTGATAGAGCTGTACACAGGCCTGACACACTCAGTGATAGAGCTGTACACAGGCTTGACACACTGTGATAGAGCTGTACACAGGCTTGACACACTGTGATAGAGCTGTACACAGGCTGACACACTGTGATAGAGCTGTACACGGGCTTGACACACTCAGTGATAGAGCTGTACACAGGCTGACACACTGTGATAGAGCTGTACACAGGCTGACACACTGTGTTAGAGCTGTACACGGGCTTGACACACTCAGTGATAGAGCTGTACACAGGCTGACACACTGTGATAGAGCTGTACACAGGCTGACACACTGTGATAGAGCTGTACACGGGCTTGACACACTCAGTGATAGAGCTGTACACAGGCTGACACACTGTGATAGAGCTGTACACAAGCTGACACACTGTGATAGAGCTGGACATGGGCTTGACACACTTAGTGAGAGCTGTACACAGGCTGACACACTGTGTTAGAGCTGTACACAGACTTGACACACTCAGTGATCGAGCTGTACACAGGCTGACACACTGATAGAGTTGTACACAGACCTGACACACTCAGTGAAAGCTGTACACAGGTCTGATACACACAGTGATAGAGCTGTACACAGGTCTAGTGGATCTTTACTGTCACAAGCTAGTAGGTCATATTTCTCAGGGGTTGGTCAATCATCTTATTTTGTGGTTTCAGTTGTTCATTACTGATGAACATATGAACATACAAATTAGGAGCAGAAGTAGGCCATTCGGCCCCTCGAGTCTGCTCCAGCATTCAATAAGATCATGGCTGATCAGTTTGTGTCTTGAATTCCACACTCCCATCTACCCCCGATAACCTTTGATTCCCTTGCCTAACAAGAATCTATCTACTCCCGCCTTAAAAATATTCAATGACCCCACCACCACCACCTTCTGAGGCAGAGAGTTCCAAAGTCGCACAACCCTCTGAGAGAAAAAATTTCTCCTCGTCTCTATCCTAAAAAGGCGACGCCTAATTTTAAAACAGTCCCCTCTAGTTCTGGACTCACCCACAAGAGGAAACATCCTTTCCACATCCACCTTGTCAAGACAGTTCAGGATCTTATATACTTCAATTAAATCTCCCCTCACTCTTCTAAACTCCAGTGAAAACAAGCCCAGTCTGCTCAACCTTTCCTCATAAGACAACCCGTTCATTCCAGGTATCAATCTAGTAAACCTCCTCTGAACCACCTCCAATACATTTACATCCTTCCTTAAATAAGGAGACCAAAACTGCACACAGTATTCGAGATGTCATCTCACCAATGCCCTGTATAACTGAAGCATAACACTTATTTTATTTAGAGATACAGCACTGAAACAGGCCCTACGGCCTACCGAGTCTGTGCCGACCATCAACCCACCCATTTATACTAATCCTACACTCCTACCACATCCCTTATAACCTACCTATACTAGGGGCAATTTATAATGGCCAATTTACCTATCAACCTGCAAGTTTTTGGCTGTGGGAGGAAACTGGAGCACCCAGTGAAAGCCCACACAGTCACAGGGAGAACTTGCAAACTTGCAAACAGGCAGTACCCAGAATTGAATCCGGATCGCTGGAGCTGTGAGGCTGCGGTGCTAACCACTGCGTCACTGTGCCGCCCTTACTTTTATCTTCAGTTCCTCTCGTAATATAAGATAGCATTCCATTAGCCTTCTTTATTACCCACTGTACCTGCATACTAACTTTTTGTGACTCCTGCACTAGAACACGTAGATCCCTCTGCACCCTGGAATTCTGCAGTCATTCTCCGTTTACGTAATACTCTGTTTTTCTATTCTTCCTGCCCAAGTGAACAACTTCACATTTTCCCACATTATACTCCATCTGCCAGATATTTGCCCACTCACTCAACAGAAACATCTTATAGGTCAGTAGATGTCTCCTTATTGACTTGACTATTCCAAATGGCTGATTTCCAATCTTCCACCCTCAGTAAACTTAAGTTCATCCAAAACTCTGCCGCTCGAACCCACACCAAGTCCCGTTCATCCATCAACTCTGCGCTCCTCCAATTCCAGCTTCTTGCGGATCCCTGATTTCCATTGCTGACTGTCAATTCAGCTGCCTAGGCCCTAAGCTCTAGAATTTCCTCCCGAAACCTCTCTGTCTCTCTCCCCCTTTAAGACACTCCTTAAAGGTCTACTTCTTTCACCAGATTTTTGGTTAGCTGTCCTTATATCTCTGTATGTAGCTTGATGATGTTTACTCTCCTGTGAAGCATTTTGAGATGTTCTACTCCATTAAATATGCTACATAAATGAAACTTGATGTTGTTATTTAGTCATTCATTAGATCACACCTTTAGTGGTTCAGTACAGCACAAATAGGCGCAGATTATAGCTCCCTCTACATCACAATTAGGTTTGTGCCTCACCCTCTGCTTTGGAAAGGTAACATCTACCCACCAGTGCTAACATTTTGTTCTATTTCCCAGCTGCCAAAGTGATATTGCTGTTTCTGGGCAGCTTGATCTTGTCGGCCAATAACCGAGAACTAGCCGGAAACTGCCCAAGTTAATCTGCCAGCTGTGTCTCAATTGGTGCCCTCTCGTCTCTGAGTCAGAAGGTTTGGGTTCAAGTTCCGTTCCAGGACCTGAGCGCAATAATCTAGGTTGGCATCCAGTGTCAGTACTGAGGGAGGGCTGCACTGTCAGAGGTGCTGTATTTTAGATGAAATGTTAAATCGAGGCGCCATCTGCCTGCTCAGGTGGATATAAAAGATCCCATGGGACTATTTCAAAGAAGAGCAGGGGAGTTCTCCCCAGTATCCTGGCCAATATTTATCCCTCAATCAACACTGGTTGCTAAACATACGGTTGCTAAATTTGCTGACGACACAAAGATAGGTAGGAAAGTAACTTGTGAAGAGGACATAAGGAAGCTACAAAGAGATATGGATAGGTTAAGTGAGTGGGCAAAGACCTGGCAAATGGAGTATAATGTGGGAAAGTGTGAAAGTGTTCACTTTGTCAGGAAGAATAAAAAGGAAGCATATTATCTAAATGGTGAGAGATTGCAGAGCTCTGAGATGCAGAGGGATCTGGGTGTCCTAGTGCATGACTCACAAAAGGTTAGTATGCAGGTACAGCACGTAATTAGGAAAGCTAATAGAATGTTATCGGTTACCGCGAGGGGAATTGAATACAAAAGTAGGGAGGTTATGCTTCAGCTATACAGGGCATTGGTGAGATCACATCTGGAGTACTGTGTACAGTACTGGTATCCTTATTTAAGGAAGGATGTAAATGTGTTGGAGGCAGTACAGAGAAGGTTTACTAGACTAATAACTGGAATGGGCCGGCTGTCTTATAAGGAAAGATTGGACAGACTAGGCTTGTATCTGCTGGAGATTAGAAGAGTAAGAGGTGACTTGATTGAAACATATAAGATCCTGAGGGGTCTTGACAGGGTGAATGTGGAAAGGGATGTTTCCCCTTGTGGGAGAATCTAGAACTAGGGGTCACTGTTGAAAAATAAGGGGTCCCCCATTTAAGACAGAGATGAGGAGAAATGTTTTCTCTCAGAGGGTCGTGAGTCTTTGGAATTCTCTTCCTCAAAAGGCGGTGGAAGCAGAGTCTTTGAATATTTTTAAGGCAGAGGTAGATAGATTCTTGATAAGCAAGGGGGTGAAAGGTTATCGGAGGTAGGTGGAAATGTGGAGTAATCAGTTCAGCTATGAACTTATTGAATTGTGGAGCAGGCTCGAAGGGCCGAGTGACCTACTCCTGCTCCTAATTCATATGTTTGTAGGTTTTTATAATATCACAAAAATCAGATTATCTAGTCAATATCACATTGCTGTTTGTGGGGGCTTGCTGTGTGCAAATTAGCTGTTGCATTTCCTACATTACAACAGTGACCACACTTCAAAAAGTACTTCATAGGCTGTAAAATGCTTTGGGATGTCCGGTAGTCGTGAAATGCGCTATATAAATGCAAGTCTTTCTTTTTTGGTCTTTTAATTTCACCTCCTTTGTCAGCAGATGGGGAAAAATTGCATCTTATCAGAGTTGGGTTGTTCCTGGAGCCAGATCCCAGAGGTAAAAGGCAGGTGTTTAAGGGCTGGGACTGGGGTGATTCAATGAGTTGCCTTCCTCAATTCCGGACATCCACCAGTCAGACTTGGCTGCCAGTTATTCAGTATTTATTTCAGTGAGCATGCTGTCGGGTTGCCATCTCTGGTTGAAAGCATTCCTGGAGGTTCCATCACATGGCCTCTAGCTGTCAGTCACCCCGCTGCCCCCTCTTGCCATTGGTCGCACGACATGTCCATCAGCATGGTGCCCCGCCTTCCCACAGCCAATTGAGATATGGACAGACTCTTCAGCACCCAATTGGATGATTCTTCACTCTTTGGCAAATACCCTTTTCCCAACACTTCCATTGTTTTTAGGACCAGTAAGTGAAAGTGTTCAAAGAAAATGAAAAGCACAATTTTCTTTTCATGCCCGTGTGATTTTGCTCCTGGGTTTTACCCCAACAGTGTCCAAAAGATTAATCTTTAATCCTCAGAGACTCCAGGCCATTTCTGGAGCGTTGGTAACCCTATACATGTGTGATGGTTTTATTGCTGAATGGCTTATATTACGTTGTTTCCTCATTCTTGACCAAAGAATACTATTAATCAACAGTGAAAGGAGACAGAACACTGTCAGCCTGGCCAAGAAATCTCTGCACAAGGATCAACCTTTATTTGTGTTTTACTTTGTAAAGCCAGATGTGGGCATGCCTGTCAGGCTGCAGTAAATTGATCCAGAGGTTTTGTTTTATTTTGCTTTATTTTTCCTGAAGTTTAGTATCCATGAAGTTTCCATCTGGTCATGGAGGTAGTTTCAGAAACAATTCTGGCTTCACTTCCTAATATTCGAAATATAAGAAGTCAGGTTTAATTTTTAACAATTTTAATGAGATTGGGAAATGAATATCTCGGAGAAGTAATGAGAGGAATACAAACACCTTTCATTTGTCACCCAGCGGTGCCCTTTCAACAATAGAAATAAAATTAAGCTAAGACTCCTACAGGCTTCAAAATCATAGAATCTAACAGGACAAAAGGAGGTCATTCAGCCCATCATGCTTGTGCTAGCTCTTTGAAAGAACTATCTAATTAGTCCGCTCCCTTTTTCCTTCCACAAAGCACTTCAAATTCTTCCCCTTCAAATATTTATCCAAACATGTGTTGCATTGACTCGTACAAGTCGATATATTATAATTCTTTTCCAAAATGAACAGTGCACAGCAATGTTTAAACCTGATGGTGAGTTTGACTTGTTCTGTTTTGTTATTCAGCTTGACTCAGAGCTTTTGGTCCTGGGTCAGAACTTCAGCTCATCCGAATCTCTTGGGATCTGTTGCATGAGTTGAGAGTGCAGCACGGTTTATTGCGTGACTATTTTTAATACTTCTGTGTTTGCTGATGAGCTATGAAATTCTTTCCATGTTTTCAAAAGGAACTTGCTTTGTCGAGTGAGAGTGCTTAGGAACAACATCGTTCCCAAATCTAGGCACAGTCAGTGAAGGCTAGAAAATCTCATTTAGTCACCTCGAATGGTACAATGGGAAAGAGCTAGGAGCTCTGGTGTCTCTTAGTTGCCTCTTGTTACAATAATTTATGCTTCAAAAAGACTGGGTGGGAGTAAGCAGCCATTCTTGCACCGATTTGATATAATGGCATTGGGTTAGAGTTTGACTTTGTGGATCGTGTAAAACAGTCATAGCAAATCAACAGCCCATTTTACATCTTTATATTTCTATTGAAATTAAAACCAATCCCATTGGGTAGGATTATGCATGGTAATCACTGTTCCCAGTGTGAACCTCCCTCAGAGTGACACAATGGAGATCATTATTTCCAGTGTCAAACACATATGAAGTGAGCCAAAGGAAATCATTACTCCGACTGTGAACCTCACTCAGACTGACTCAATGGAGACTGCTTCACATAAATGAGTTGCAGTGTCCAAAACTGGATGCAATACTGCAGTTAGGGTCTGACCAGGGATCTGTACTGCTGAAGCATGACTTCCTTCCCTTTGTATTCCAGAACCCTCGAGACAAAGACCAACATTCCCTGAGCTTTTTTGCTTACTTTCTGTACCAGGGCACTCGATTTTGTTGATTTGTACGCAAAGACACCCCAAATCCCTTTGTTCCTCCACAGTTCCTCTTTGTATTCTATTAATATTCCAATTTGTCTTTCTTGGATCCAAAGGTGGATGACCTTTCCACTTTAAACCCTATTTGTCACAGTTTGTCCCATTCATTTAATCTGGCTTTGTAACTCCTTGCTCCCATCAACACAACTTAATGTCATCTGCAAACTTGGACATACGACATGTTATTCCTTCATCTAAGTCTTCAATGAATATGGTGAAAAGCTGAAGCCCCATTACAGAGTACATTCCTTTTACACTTACTCTGTCTCCTACTTTGCAACCAATTACAGGCCCAGGTTGCAAGGTTATCTAAAATTCTGTGAGCTTTCTTTTTTTTAGTAACCTCTTGTGCGGACCCTTATTAAATACCTTCCGGAGCTCCATAGAGACAACATTTATAGAGAGTCTCTTATCCACGCTGTTAGTGACTTGCTCAAAAATCCCCTAAATTAGTCAGAAATAACTTACCTTTCACAAAATCCATGCTGACCCTCTCCGATCACTTCATATTTGTCCAAGTGCTCAGTAACACTGTCCCTGATGATAGACAACTGATGTTAAACTGACAGGTCTTTTGTTTCCTGGTTCATTCTCCCTCCTTTCTTAAATAATGGAGTGGTGTTTGCAATTTTCTGATCTAAAGACACAATTTCCAAATCGGGAGAGTTTTGGCTGCTGCATCTGCAATCTCCCCACAATTTCCTTTTAATATCCTGGGGTGCAGACCATCTGGTCCTGGGGATTTGTTAGTCTGAAGTCCTATTATTGTTCCCCATTACCATTTCCTTTCTTATATCGAATGGAATTAGTTCCTTCCCTTGACTTATTTTTAGGCTCCCTTGTACCTCAGGTATTTTATCCTCTTCCTCCACTGTGAAAACAGACGCAAAATATTCATTCAACAAGTCAGGTAATTCTTTATTATCCAAGGCAGAAGGGTCGGTATCAGAGGACACAGATTTAAGGTGATCGGTAAAAGAAGCAGAGGCAATGTGAAGAAACATTTTTACACAACAAGTTGTTGTGATCTGGAATGCGCTGCCTGAAAGGGAACTTTTGAAAGGGAATTCGATAAATACTCGAATGGAAATAATTTGCAGTTCTATGGGGTAAGGGTGGGGGAGTGAGACTAATTGGATAGCTCCTTCAAAGAGCCAGAATAGGGAAGATGGGTCACATCACCTCCTGTGCTGTAAGATTCAATGATTCTATGATTAGTCATTTGGTGGTACAGAACTTGAGTATTGCTGAGAATAGAGATATGCTGTCGTAGACTGGGTGCATTCTCCATGGCAATGCCTCTACCAATCAGAGTTCACTTGCCAACCAATCAGCGCTCCCTTCTCATACAGTATAAAGTTGTTGTTTTCCCTTACATTGGCATTCTTGTGGACTGTCCTGATGAGAGCAAAATGAAAAGCTTCAACAACATGTCTCTATTTTCAGCAATACTCCGATTCTATGATTATATTATCACTTGCTTCGGTTTCACATTCCCCCTTACCACACGCTCTCCATATATTTGTTAAAACTTTTCCTTTTCACTTTGACATCCTTTCCAAGTTTTTTGCTCATGCACCCTTCTTGCACAACTTACTTTCTTTGTATCCCTTTGTTGCTTTTTATAGTTCCTGTCGTTCAGAGAAGGAAGGATGGAAGTACAGCAGGGTTGGGTTAATTGGACACTGGAAGGATTATTGTCTAACGAGTAAGCCAAATATAAAGCATATCTAATCTTCGATTGAGGTAAATGTAATCATTTTGTTCCACACACATTTCTGTGGGAAAACCAAAAGCAAATTGAATTGGATTGAATTTTTTTGGCTTCACTGTGTGAGCAATAATCTCACAGAGTGGAGCTCCCACACGTCATGCAACCCACCCCATTGAGGTCAATGATATAGAAATCAGGCTGGCTCTAGGAAGGATTGGTTTTCTGTTCCGAAGAAGGGTCACTGACCCGAAACGTTAACTCTGCTTCTCTTTCCACAGGTGCTGCCAGACCTGCTGAGTGATTCCAGCATTTCTTGGTTTTGGTTTTCTGTTGTTTCAGGTTACTGTTAGATTACTGCCAGGTTATCACCATATTAATTCCAGATTATCACTAGGTTATCCCAGTTTACTGCTGGGTACAGAAGACAAAATTTACCCCATAAATCTAAATGCTTCAATTCAGCGCACAAAAACAGTGTAAATTGAATGGAGCAGAGTGAGAGTTAGGCCTTTGTGTGAAGTATTTGCGGTTTTTAATGCATGTCGATTGTTACTGTCTCTATGGGACACCTTTGTTATTTATTAAACTCCTGTCTTCTGTAGATTTTATTCTGTGAATGTTTGCAATGCTTATTCACAAGGACTGAAAGATTTATATTTAATGAAAGTTTATTTTAATGACTTTTCCAAAAAGAATATCATAGTGGATGTTAAGCTTTACCTGCTGCTGATTGGAAGCAACAAATAGTTTACAACCAGTTTTCTTGCTAAATTAAAAGAAAAGCAAAAATAAACATAAATGTGAAACTATCTTGCAAGGCATTTGTCCTTCAGCTGGTTCCATTTTCTTTGTGCTCCACATTCTCTCCCTTACAGTTGTCAGGCAAGCCCCCCACCTATCAAAAATGAGGAAAATTAATTTCGCCACATGAACATTGATTTTGGACTGTTGTTGGTGAAGAAAGAACTTGCTTTACAAAACAGTTAGAGACTTTGGCTGGAGAGAGACATTAACATATCAACAGACAGTGCTTCAAAGGACAAAGGGGCTATTCCCTGCTTCAATTTAATCCACAATGGACTTTTGGTTACCAGATGTTGAAGCTGGAAAGGCTAGCATTCCAGGTTAACTGCTAAGATGGCCGAATACACAAACAAATGTGGTTGGACCGGTTTGGTCACATGTCAAACTGACTGTTGGAGTTTTTTTTAAATTTAAACTTCCAACAAAGAATTTGAACTCAGAAAGCTGTTTAATCCTGGACTGGAAAAGATCTCTCTCATGTCTGCTCTCATCTCGCTCTCACCAGCTTTGGAAACCATTGAAGACACATGAACCCCAAGAGAGAAAAGTCTCCTACAGTGAACAAGGCTTAAGAAGAATACTGGGCCCCAACGAAAAGCAAGACTACCTGTAATCAAGGACCCTAAAGCGGGCTGAAAGCACAGTAAAAAAAAACCCTCTTCAGAGATTGCCTCAAACCTCTCCATTTTATTTTTCTTCTCTTTTCTGTCTCTATTTGCATATGCGTATCATGTATGCATGCGAGCGTGGGGCGCGGTGTGTATCCGTAGGCGTTAACCGAATTAGAGTTTAAGTTTAAGGTTTAATAAATTTCACTTTTCTTCTTTAAACCTAAGAAAGCCTGTTTGTGCTCATTTCTTTGCCTTATAATTGGAAAGTGGTGAACAAGAATTCACCAAAGGGGAAGCTCAAAACACTGTGTGTTTAAAAATTGAACCCTGTTACAATAAGACCAGGTGAAGACAGTAAAAGACCCCTAGACACCTTTCTCACCTGGTCGTAACACTGTGTTTATTTCATTGTTATTTTCCCTTGCTGTTTCTCTCTTGCTGGTCTTGCCTGTAGCCCTGAGTGAGTGAATGCTCTGCTCCCAGCTCTTGACCAATGCTCCTCTTGATCCAATCATCCAGACAGTGTCCAGTAGTCAATTTCCCTCTGGATTTTTCTCTCTCTATGGGGAGAAGTTTCTGACCTCCACTCAACTCCAGACTCAATGGAAGTTCAACGGAGCAAGGTTTAAACAACAGCTTGCATTTATATTCCAGATTATCATCACTCCAGCATGTCTTCAGCTGCCTGGGCCCTAAGCACAATTCCCTCCCTAAACCTCTGCGACTCACTACCTCGCTCTCTTCTTTTAAAACCGACCTTTCAAGGTTTTGGTCATCTGCCCTGATATCTCTTTATGTGGCTCAGTGTCAATTTTTGCTTTATAAAGCTCCTGTGAAGAACCTTGGGATGTTTTATTATATCAAAGGTGCTATATAAATTCAAGTTATTGTTGTTGTTTATATAATGCCTTTAATGTTGTAAAAAGCCCTAAGGCACTTCACAGCAGTATTTTCAGTCAGAATTTAACACAGAGCCACATAAGGAGATATTAGAGCAGATGAACAAAAGGTTGTCCAAAGAGGTATATGTTAATATGTGACTTAAAGGAGGAGAGAGAGGTAAGGTCATTTAAGGGAGGGAATGCCAAAGCTTAGGGCTTAGGCAGCTGAAGGCACAGCTGCCAGTGGTGGAGCAATTAAAATCAGGGATGCACTAGGTGCCAGAATTGGAGGACTGCCGATATCTCAGAAGGTTGTAGGGCTGCAGCAGGTTACAGAGATAGGGAGGGGACGAGGGCATGGAGGGATTTGAACACAAGGATGAGAATTTTAAAATCGAGGTGTTGCCAGACTGGGAGCTGATGCAGATCAGCAAGAACAGGGGTAATGGGTGAGGGGTATCTGTGATCAGCAAGAACAGGGGCAATGGGTGAGGGAGGGGTATCTGTGATCAGCAAGAACAGGGGTAATGGGTGAGGGGTATCTGTGATCAGGAAGAACAGGGGTAATGGGTGAGGGGTATCTGTGATCAGCAAGAACAGGGGTAATGGGTGACGGGTATCTGTGATCAGCAAGAACAGGGGTAATGGGTGAGGGGTATCTGTGATCAGCAAGAACAGGGGTAATGGGTGAGGGGTATCTGTGATCAGCAAGAACAGGGGTAATGGGTGAGGGGTATCTGTGATCAGCAAGAACAGGGGTAATGGGTGAGGGGTATCTGTGATCAGCAAGAACAGGGGTAATGGGTGAGGGGTATCTGTGATCAGGAAGAACAGGGGTAATGGGTGAGGGGTATCTGTGATCAGCAAGAACAGGGGTAATGGGCGAGGGGTATCTGTGATCAGCAAGAACAGGGGTAATGGGCGAGGGGTATCTGTGATCAGGAAGAACAGGGGTAATGGGTGAGGGAGGGGTATCTGTGATCAGCAAGAACAGGGGTAATGGGTGAGGGAGGGGTATCTGTGATCAGCAAGAACAGGGGTAATGGGTGAGGGAGGGGTATCTGTGAGCACCGCTCTTTCTGTGGTCACAATCCAACATTCACATCCAATAGCATTTTTAAACAGATGGGCTGTCAGTAACTTGTTTCCTGTAAACCCATAGATCAGATTTTGATGTTGGACATCACTCAAAAAGAAAGTCCTGAACTGACTGTGAATCCTGGACATGGAAGTAATTGTGCCATTGGGAAGTGTCCTGAACACCCTTACATGCTCAACACCACGGATTCTTATAACTTTTAATGTAGCTCTTTTTTTAACTGTAGTAACAAGAATTTGATTGCATTATTATACAGTTCTGTCCCACTCAGAGGCGGGGCTCTCAGCACCAGGCTGAAAAGTCAGGGGGAACCCCGTCTCTGCATTTTTTCAGACCCCCAAAATGATCCGCTGGTCTTTTGGGGTCAATGTTTAAGGAGGTGGGATCCCTGTCCCTTTAAACAATTAATAGGGATGGGGATCCCACCCCCAAGAGCTGCTGGCCAATCATAGGGCCGGCAACTCAGCAGTATCGGCAGTGCCACCCTGAGCGGTGACCACTGTTGGTACCATAGAGGCCTGGAACCCAGGCCCAGTGGTGGAAACCCGGAGAAGAGGTAGGTGAGGCGGGGTCACTGGGGCCAGTCCAGAAGGCCCCGGCGAGGTGAGGGTGGGGGCTGGGTGTTCGTTCCAGAGAGAGGGGGTCCCAGCGGGAACATTTGTTCCAGGTGGGGGTCCTCCGTGGGCTACAAATTGCCCACGAAGGAGGGAAGCCCCTCCCAAGCCCGGAGGGAGGGCGTTTCGGTTTCCAAGGCGTCCTCCCCGCGCAGTGGGAGGCCCCAGTGGCGGCAGGACGAGGCCCTTATTTGGCCTCTGGACGGGAAGGCCATCGTCGGCCTATCCTGCCCCCTGGAGAATTGGAACCGGGATTCCCGGCGTCGGGTTCTTTGGCAGGCAATTCTGCCCCGATTCTCTGGCCCTCCCACCACGAAACCTGCTGTCAGGATGAGCATAAAATCCAGCCCAGTTATTCATCTAAAATGGCTCTAACCAGCACTGTATGTAGATTCTGATGGACTAGAGACTACAACTCATAGTGGCAACTATACTTAACCAGTATCCAAACATTTGTCTTGTTTCTAATTCTGTGTATTTTTCCATTCCATTCAATATATCTGCCTGGCTATTAACTCAGCATCCATACGTGACAAGCTGGAAACAAAAGAACTTGCCTTTAAGCATAAATTAAAAGTAAATTAAAGTGGAACGTATGCCTGGAAATACTGAAGGGAAAAATTTTCAGGGCTCGCTCGGGGAAAAGGCTGGGGAGTGAGACTAGCTAAATCGTTCTTTCAGAGAACCGGCACAAGCGCGACAGGTTGAATGACCTTCTGTGCTGTATCCATTTTATGATTCTATAACATTTCCTTTCATATCCTCAGACTGTCTCAAAGCACTTCATAACCAATAGTGTCATGGGACCTTTTATGTCCACAGTGCAGACAGGTCCATGGGTTAATGTCACATTTGAAAGAGCAACGGCACCTCGGGCAGTAATGCACTCTCTCGGTATTGCACTGGAGTGTCAGCCTAGGTTCTGTGCTCAGGTCTCTGCAGTGGAATCTCACAAGATTTCTCACCCACTATGTGCCAGGCTGTTAATGGCAGAAGGTCAGAGTTCGGACATTTTGTGTGGAGGAGGGATCCTGGTCTGTGTTGAAGAATGTGGGCACAATGATACGACCCCAAGAATAGTGACTGCCCATGCCAATTGCAGATGGTAGGGATGTCTCCGAAGATCTGTGCTGTTCTGAAGTTACAAAGCAACACCCAGGAGTGGATTAAAGCACAAGTCTGTGGGGTCCATGCCCAAGGGCCCCGCCGAATATGGGCACCCCAGCACAGATGGACCTCCGGCAGTGCAAATTTTACGGGAGTGGGTGGTGTTTTGTGCAGGGGCTACCCAGGAACCCTGAATGTTCTTGATCCCCAGGGACCTGAGAATTCTTAATCAGGCTCTGGCTACATCGGCTCATATCTGGCGTCAGTGAACAGCAAATTTGTGCAGAAGGGTTCGGTTCTGGGTCCTGCCTGTGCGGAGTTTGCAAGTTCTCCCTGTGACCGCGTGGGTTTTCGCCGGGTGCTCCGGTTTCCTCCCACAGCCAAAGACTTGCAGGTTGATAGGTAAATTGGCCATTGTAAATTGCCCCTAGTGTAGGTAGGTGGTAGGGGAATTGAGGGAAGGTGGGGATGTGGTAGGGAATATGGGATTAATGTAGGATTAGTATAAATGGGTGGTTGATGGTCGGCACAGACTCGGTGGGCCGAAGGGCCTGTTTCAGTGCTGTATCTCTAAATAAAATAACCTCTCAAATTGTATCAAGGAGCATGGCCATTGTAAGTGAGAGCAAATATTGTTTATTTTTGACAATTAATTATAAACACCTTTAGAAATAATTCCAATGATCATTCTATTTTCCACCAGAGCCTCAATTCAATGAAAGAACAAATAAACTTGCACATGCTGTATCATGGCAACTCGGCAAAGCTGGTGGGAGGGGCCTTGCAGGATCAGCCCCACATTTTACTCACATTAGGGTGGGGCATCCAGAAGGGGGTGGAGTATCTAAGCAATGCTCCAGATGTTGAGCACCCATTTCCAATGGTCTTTTCAGGATAGGCCCACTTCAAAAAAGATATATTTTATTCCTGGAAGGCCTCTCCTAGTATTGGGTCATCCTTCGCTCCTCTATTTTCAATGGATAATTCTTCAAAGAGGCTTTTGTGTACATGGTATTGGAAAAAATATAATGACAACACTTAACTAGCATCTATCAGCCCTTCATCGACTGCATCCACTTGGCCTCCGGGCACCTAACATGCAATGCATAGGCACCAGAAGCAATACAAGAATATTTGAATGAGCTGATCTGACTGTGTTGGGCAAGATGGTCTTAGTTGGGCTCAGCCCAGGTCAGTGGATAATTCACTGCCGTCTTGGGCCTGTTGCACTGCACCTACATTATAATCTGCTGGTCTCCAAAACAAGCACTTTCAGGAGGGTTGCCAACTCTAGGTTGGACGTATTCCTGCAGGTGTCATCACAAGACCTCGTCCTACCAATTGCCCCACCCCCGATTCTCCCACCATTGGCCATTCAACCTCTCCATCCATACAGTGCCCCGTCTTCCCATGACCAATTGGAAGTTGCACAAACTCTTTGGGCTAAATTTTCCTGGACCAGTGATGATGGACCTGGAGGCAGGTGGGCCAGGAAAATTGGGGGGAGCCATGTTGGGATGGCTCCCTGACGCATTCCCTCCACCGGGAAAGCTTCCAGTAGGTGGGCAGGGACCCGGATTGGCTGCTCACTCCACAGAGGAAGGCAGCTAATTAAGACGATGACGGACCCAACGAGGTCTGATTTTGTGGACGCACCAGCATTTTGCCACTGGCAGAGCAGCCCGTATGGAGGCTGCCAGCTCAATGAGGTGAATTGCGGGGACCATCAGAGCCAGAAGTTCCATCCCTTAATGACAGGGCCGCTTGCAGGATAGGCCATAATTGCAGCCCAAACAGTGCACTTGAAGGAGTTTCCCCTCCACTTCGAGGGGCCTAACAGTTTCGCCCCTAATAATTTGAACTTTCAATCCATGCCTCCGACAGCATCCTTGCCATCCCCGAACTGCCTCAGCAGTGCCCACCTTTCCTGGTGGGGCCGGCGAGGCTACAGAGCACTGTCGAACATGCTGCCAGTAGATATGAGCTTGAGACCCCCGTTTGGGCCCAACGTCGGAGTCCCGAATCCCATGGGAAAATCCAGCCCTTCATTCCCCAATTGGATGATTCCAAGAGTCATGTTTTCACCATGTCCATTATTTTTATGACCAGTACACAAAAGTGTTCAAAGAAAAATAATACACAATTTTTTTAATGCCTATGACCTTTTATCCCGGGATTGCTCACAGCGATGGTCAGGAGGTTAGTCTTTAATTCCAGGAGACTCCAGGGCAATCCTGGAGGGTTGGTAACCCTACTCTCATGGAGCTGCTGCAAAGTGTAGCTCCCTCCACACTACCTCAGTCAATTAGCCTCATCCTTCTGAACCAGAGCAACTTGATTCATTCATCCTGCTGTCTCTCTGGGCATTATTGCCAATTCAACGCCAATATTGTGTTTTTAAAAATTCTTTCATGGGATGTGGGCATCGCTGGCAAGGCCAGCATTTGTTGCCCATCCTTAATTGTCCTTGACAACTGAGTGACTTGCTAGTAAATTTCAAAGGGCAGTTAAGAGTCAACCACATTGCTGTGGGTCTGGAGTCACATGTAGGCCAGACCAGGTAAGGACAGCAGATTTCCTTCCCTAAAGGACATCAGTGAACAAGATGGGTTTTTACAACAATCGATGATAGTTTCATGGCACCATTACTGAGACTAACTTTCAGCTGCCGAGGTGGGATTTGAACCCGTGACCCCAGGGCATTAGGCTGGATCTCTTGATTGCTAGTTCAGTGACATTACCACTATGCCACCATATCCCTCTCGGTGTGTGAGACCACTGAACATCAGGTGGTTTATGTAAAGGGCAAGTGAACCATTGCACCAGATTAGCAGCCAAGCCCTGAAGACTACCCCAGTGTCATTAGAACTTAGGAACAGCAGGAGTTCATTCAGCCCCTTGAGCCTGTTCCACCATAGAATTAGATCATGGCTGACCTGCACCTCAACTCATCTACCATTGTCTTGGTTCCATAACCCTTAATAGCCTTGTCTAAAAAAAATCTTATCAATCTCATTTTGAGATCTTCATCTGAACCCCAGTTTCAACAGGTTTTTTTGGGGGGAGAGTTCTCAAATCTCATTTCCAGTATCTCCATGGAAAGCTGTGCTTTCATGTTGAGTGCTGGTGGGGAAGGTGACTGTCGAGGCAAGTTTTGATAAAACGAAAATCCAAGTCCTGCTTTGACTCTCTTTTAAGATTAAAAATCGACCATGAAGAAAATTGCTTCAAAAATAACGAGAAAGTTGTAATTCGCCTCCCCCCCCCCCCAGCCCACAATTCTTCTGCCTTCAATATTTGCCATTCCTCTCGCAGCTTTTCAATTTATGATTTTATTTTCTCTGACGCAAATGGCAGCACCTACAGTTTGATTTACAAAGCCTGTTGTGACACAGTTAGATTCAGGGCTGTGCTGGAGTTGTTGGATTCTGTTGATTCTCTAGGTTGAGATACTGGCTGGACCAGCCTGGGGCTATCAGGTTACCTTAGGAAATCTACCTGCAAACAAAGGGCTGGATTTTATGGGCCCCCTCATTGTGCCACCACTGGTATTACACCAGCAGCAGTGGGGGGGGGGAGGGGGGGGGAGGAGGGGCGGGGCCTCCGCCATGTGGGTAGGTCACCCAGTAAAACAAGGCAGCCTCCCTGTGGGCTAGGTGCAGGGGGTGTCTCCTCCGTGGGCAATCAGTGGCTCATGGAGGGCCCCCAGCAGCAGAGGCCACCCCTCCGCAAACACCCCCACCGCCCTCAATGACCACCTTCCCCTACCCCCCCTCACTGGGGTCTGCCAGACTGGCCCCGGCAACCCCGCCAAACATAACTGGGGTCTGGGGCTCCTGCAGTAGGCCTGGTCTTGGGCCACTTGTAGTACCTGCAGTGGCCACCACTCCCCGTGGCACTGCCAATACCCCTGAGCTGCCAGCCCTCCAATTGGGCAATTAATTGCCTGAGCGCCATTAAATCGAGCCGGGGGGGGGGGGGGGGGGGGGGCGGGGAGGGGCTCCAAAAGGGCTGAGGCAGGTTTCCCCTCGCTTTTTCGGCCCAGCGTCTGGACCCCTGCTGGCTCCACTAAATTCAGCCCACAGGGTCAAAGTAGCAACATGCCCTAGACTTTAGCAATGGTGTTCAGACTCAGTAGGGGTGCAGTGCAGGAAACAGGACTGACACAGGATTGCACAACAATCTTAACAGAATATGATTAGGGAAATGGAGTCTCAGAATAATGAAAAGAAAGACTCACATTTCTATCACACTTTTCACAACCTCAGGTTGTCAAAAATGCTTGAAGCCAATTTGCACACAGCAAGCTCCCATAAACAGCAACAAGAAACATGATTAGATAATCTGTTTTAGTGATGTTGACTGAGGGTAAATATTGGATATACTAGGAAGAACTCCCCAGCTCTTCTTCAAAATAGTGTTATGGGATTGTTTACACACACCTGAAAGGGCAGACAGAACCTTGATTGAATACTTCAGCTGAAAGATGGAACTACTGACAGTGCAGCATTCTCTCAGTACTGCACTGGGAATGTCAGCCTAGATTTTGTGCTCAAGCTTCAGCTAAGACTGCAACACACAACCTTCTAACTTAGAGGTACAGAGCGCTACCCACTGAGCCACACCTAACACCGGACTTAAACTGCCTTTTCTATAGATGCCCTGAGCCCTTTCCAGTGTCAGCACACACAGTGCAAAAGAAATCAGAGAGAAGGAAAGATAAATGGAGAAATAATTATGTCAAATGCAACTGCACTAAATCTCGCTCATCTGTCACCCTAACCCTCTAACCTCTGATCGCTCTTTGTCCCCCAACAAATTAACTTCTTGTCCTCGTCTTCAAATCTCTATGGTCTTTCCCCGTGATTTTCTCTGCCACCTTTTCCAGCCTTAAATCCTATCCCCCTCTGTACTCTTCAGCTCTTTGATGCCAGCCCTTGTTGTGTTCATCCTTCTCTTCACCCCAATTACTATTGACAGCCACCTTGCCGCTCTCTTCAGTATCCCCACCCACTTAGACCCACTCCCTCTCCCCTTCTCCTCCTTTTAAAGACCTTCTCTACAGCTGCCTACTCAGTCAGTTTTTTGCTCAACTCTGCTAATCTTTCTTTTTGTGGTTCGATGTTCATTTCCCATTTATTTCCATTTTGAAGTCCATTGGTATGTGGTTTTTTTTTACATTAAAGGCTCTATAAACGTACAAGTCATTAAAACTTTAGAATCTTACAACACTGGTCATTCAGCCCATCAATTCAATGCTGGCTGTTTGCCAGATCAATCCAAAATTTACCCTACTGCCCCAATCTCTCCCTGTAGCACTGGACCAATCATTTCTTCTCTTTTAAATATTTATCCATCTTTTCCTTAAAAGACATAAGGGATCCTGCCTCAACCACTCCCTGTGAAAAACCATTCCATTCCAACATTCCTCTGTGTAAAGAAATTTCTCCGAATCACTCAGTGATAAGTTGAAATTGATGACCCCTTATCACTGACTCTCCAACCAGAGTTAAATAATCTTTTCCTATTCGACCTTTGACGTTTAAAAGAATCTCGATTCAGCTGCCTCTTAGCGTTCTCTGCTCCAGTGGAAACACATCCAGAATCTCAAGTCTCACCTCTGAGCAATAGTCTCCCATTCCTGGTATCATTCTGGTGAATCTATGCTGTACCTTAATGTCCTTCTATATTGAGATATTCAAAACTGCACACAGTCTTCTAACTGTGGCCTAACCATTGTCTGTACGAATTTACCATTATCTGTACTCTATGCTCCTACTTACAAACCCTAAAATGTTTTTGACCTTTTGGAATTGGAATTTTAATGGTTTTGTTTACCTACACTCAGACTTTCAGCGAATGGTGTATCTGAACTCCTAGGTCTCTCACATCTTTCATTGTCTTTCTATTAATTTTATACTCTTATTCCTTGTTTTCCATTCCCAATGTGTTACCTTGTATCTCTGCTCATTAAATTCCATCTCAAACCCGAGTACTCATTCTGCTACCCTGCCTATGTCTTCCTGAGGTCTTTCATGGTGCTCTCTATTGGTCAAACTCCGTCCTTTCACATGATCAGTAAATTTCAACATCTTGCAATTCACACCAAAGTCCAAATGACCTGGATATATTGAGAACAAAAATGGACCCAGCAGTGGGTGCAGGGCCACATCATGGCCAACGGCTTCTCCAATCTGAGCAATCCCATGTTTCCTGTCCAACAGCCAACATCCTATCCATGCCGCTACACATTCTGATAACACACAGCTGAATGCTGGTAACAAGATTCCCTTGTGAGTCATCCCCTTTACTCAGTGTTACAGCAGTAAAGACTGCTTTAGCAGCTCAATAAATTAGGACATTCATTGCAACATAGCTTTTTTCAGTTCCAATTGGAGATCACTCTGCCCTTCCCCTCCCTGTTGGCTCTCTGAAAGAGCTATCAACTTAGTTCCATTTCCCCATAATCCTTTTATACCTTTTGTTTCACAAGGTAGTTAATTTCCAAAGTGATTCTCACAGAAGGAGGAGGAGAGGTGACTTAATAGAGACATACAAGATAATCAGAGGGTTAGATAGGGTGGATAGTGAGAGTCTTTTTCCTCGGATGAGGATGGCAAACACGAGGGGACATAGCTTTAAGTTGAGGGGTGAAAGATATAGGACAGATGTCAGAGGTAGTTTCTTTACGCAGAGAGTAGTAGGGGCGTGGAACGACCTGCCTGCAACAGTAGTAGACTCGCCAACTTTAAGGGCATTTAAGTGGTCATTGGATAGACATATGGATGTAAATGGAATAGTGTAGGTCAGATGATCGGCGCAACATCGAGGGCCGAAGGGCCTGTACTGCGCTGTAATATTCTAATAATATTCTAATAATAACTTGCTCACTACAACTTTGGCAAAAGAGCCACAGAAACCTTGGAATAAACAACGTAGGCGCCACTTAAACCATTTCTCAGGATTTCCACAGATCCAAGTTACGATGGACGATTAGGAGAACATCAATGAGTATTCAGCCCTAAACATTTAACCACTTCCCTTCAAAAATCTATTATTGGTTCATCTTCCAGCATTGATTCAGGTCGGACAATCCATGCCCTAAAAAACCTTGAGAAACATTGGAATTGCTACATATTAAAAGATCAAGTTTCATCTCGTTCTCCTTCTACCATCTTGGTAGTCACTTGATCCAATGATAATGGAGTTATTGATAATCACAGCGATCAATCTCTATCAATGAGTCTACGACAGAGCCAGACATAAATTGAGGGAAGCTCCCAGTGATGGAGAGCATGCAACACTCACCATATGTCATGTCATAGAGTCATAGAGTCGTACAGCATAGAAACAGGCCCTTTGGCCCAACGCCTATCCATAATGTCCTATCCATAAAAATACTCCGTGTAACCTGTCCCTTTGGTTTTAGATTTTGATTCTAAATTTATACGCGCCAGTTACTTACTTACTGATCAGAAGAAATAGTTTGTCCCAATTAACATTATCAAAAGTTCTCATAATTTTGAATTCCTCTATCAGATTTCCACTTGAGCTTTCATCTAATGACAAGATCCTCAATTTCTCTAGTCTCTCCTCCTAAGGGATGAAGGGCTTCAGTTATGTGGAGCGACTAGAGAGGCTGGGATTGTCCTTCTTACAGCAGAGAAGGTTAAGGGAAGATCTGTTAGAGGTGTTCAAAATTCTGAGAGGTTTTGCTAGAGTAAATAAGGAGAAACTGTTTCCAGTGACAGAGGATCAGTAACTAGAGGAGACAGGTTTAAGGTAATTGGTAAAAGAACTAGAGGGAAAATGGCACAGAGGGGAGCTGGCACTAGACGAGGCCGGAACATGGAGAGAGATGAGCTGTTAAAAGCCTACAGACAGGTACAAAGAATTGAAAGAAAAATTTGCATTTTTATAGTGCCTTTCACAACCTCAAGATGTTCCAAAGCGCATTACAGCCAATGAAATACTTTTGAAGTGTAATCACTGTTGTAATGTAGGAAATACAGCAGCCAATTGTCACACAGCAAGATCCCACAAACAGCAATGTCTTTGGTTAAGAAATGAATATTGACCAGGACACTGGGGAGAACTCCCCTGCTCCTTTGTGAAATAGTGACATGGAATTTCCCCCTCCCACCCCCACGCACAAAGAGGGCAGTGGGGGCCCTCGGTTTAACAGCTCATCTGAAAGATGGCACCTCCAGTGGTGCAGCACTCCCTCAGTACTGCACTGGGAATGTTGGCCTGGGTTTTATGCTCAAGTCACTGAAACCTGAAATTTGAACTCATAAGCTTTGAACTGAGAGGCAGAATTGCTACTGCAGTGAACAAGGGCTGACACGTGGGTCTGCCCCAAGATTAGGTGAGAGGACTTGACCTCTGAACATAAGAAAATATATTTTATTAAATCCTGGATTGGCACCTTTACACTTTGGGGTGGGGGGGTGGTTGAGTGGTTAATGCGGTAGGTTCTCTGGGGGTGGGGTATGGACTAATAAAGCATTCACTGGCAGCTTGGGGCAATGGAGATGGGCCCCGTCATCCTATTTAAGGGACCTCCCACTGACCCCATGACCTCTAGCAGAATCCATGCTCACGGATTTTCAAGCCCTTCTTATTTCTTTCAACTAATTTTTTTAATGCATCTGCAAAAACACAGCTCACTGGCAACAGAGCAGGACGTTGTACATGGAGGTAACTGCACTGAAAACAGGCCATTCAGCCCACCAGTTCCTGTAGGCATTTACCCTTCACCTGAGGAAATAGTCCTAATCGAATTTACCCCACCTGATTCCACATCCGTTCATCCAACTGTTCAATCTAAATTAAACAGGAAATACAATTAGAATTGAGATTCAGTTCAGGATCATCAGTGCCTGTTAGAACGGTCACCAGTGCACAATATGGGGGTGTGTAGTGAGAAACGTGTTAACACTCAACATATACTTTTTACACACACACACTCGCAGACACAGACATATAAATAGTAGGGAATTTGCACAATTTTTCACACAAACCTTTGGCAGAGAGAAGCAAAGGATCACAACTGGATTGGTGAGGGGGTGGGGGGGGGGGGTGGAAAGAGAATCAAAATGAGGGATTACAACAGTTCACAAAACAGTAACTGTTGGTTATCGGTTTGTGAATAACCCTGGGAGGTGATGCTTGACGAGAGAGAATGAGTCCAGTTCTCCGAGTGCAGAGTTTGCACTTGTGAGGAGTGTTGGTAGGCTTGTATTCCCTCAAGTATAGATTAAGGGGTGATCGAATTCAGATGTTTAAGATTATCAAAGTATTTCATTGGTTAGATTAGAGTGAAATTATTTCTACTGGTGTGAGAGGCCAGAACAAGGGGACATAACTCAGAATTCGTGCCAGGCCATTCAGGGGTGATGCCAGGAAGCACTTCTTCACACAAAGAGGAATGGAAATCTGGAACTCTCTCTCTAAAAAACTGTTGAGGCTGAGGGTCGATTGGAAATTTCAAAACCGTAATTGATAAGATTTTTGTTAGGTGAGGGTAGAAAGGGTTTGGAACCAAGGTGGATTGATGAAGTTAATGTACAGATTAGCCATGATCTAACTGGTGATGAAACAGGCTCGAAGGGCTGAATAGTTTCCCCCTCTTCCTAGAATCATTACTATTGTGTTGTAACCCACAATCCCTTAAAGCACAACATTCCTGCTGGCTCCTGTGAGATCTCTGCATTTAAACAGTTGTGTTTCTGGAGAGAGAAGGAGCTGTGGGAGATGATGAGAAACGGGTGATTGGAATTGAGCTTGCAAGAAAGGGGTAGATTTATTCATCGCAACCATCTCAAAACTTCTTTGTGTAGATAACTGGGCTGGGAATCTGAGCCAATAGGAGCTTGCTATTACTTCCAACGTTTCCACTAGCTGATCCAAATGATAGTTGATATTTTAAATTGAAAAGAGATGCGTCTGTTCCTAATATCTCATACACATTTGCACTGCTTAATTATATTTAAAAAGAAACATGCTCATTAGTATTCAGAACTAGTCACTAACAACCGTTGCAGAAGTAGTTCTGAAGCTTCTGAATTGAATTACTTCACAGCAGGGGATTCTCTGGAGTTAATTTTCAAAATCTTTTGACACTCAAAATTTTGGCCAACCCATGTAGATTCCTTACAGCAAAGATTCCCCTCTCATCCTCCTCTGCAATGCAACAATGCCAAGCTCTTCATTCACTTGGCTTTGGCCCTCGTTAGTGCCAGTTTCTCCCCGGAAGAAAAGGCTCGCGATGCTGCTTATCCAAGCTTCCCAATGAGCAACATCCACTGCCACTGGCTGTTGTCAGAAGTCCAAGGGCCTGATCATCATGCTGGTTGCCTGTAGCGAATAACTGGGGCCCCTGAAGTAATGCCACTTGATGCCATTGAGTTTTCGTATGTTGTTGCCAGCGGTGTAGTACATGCCATTCAAATTGGACAGTCCACAAGCATCAAACCACCACCCTGCAAGGAGGGAGAGGGAAAGGATCAGTGGCTACTGGAGGATTTCCACACTGAATAAAGACAACAAGAGTCAAACATTTTATAAGTCAATTTCTGTACATTTTAGGAACAATTTGCATTTATGTAGCTCCTTTAACATATTTAAACGGCCCAAGGTACTTCACAGGAGCGTTATCAGAAAAAAAATTGACATTGAGACACATAAGGAGATACTGGGACAGGTGACCAAAAGCTTGGTCAAAGAGGTCAGTTTAAGGAGCGTCTTGAAAAAAAAAGAGAGCGATGGAAAGCTTTAGGAAATTCCAGAGCTGAGGACTCAGACCACCAAGATGGAGTGATGAAAATCGAGGTTGTGTAAGAGGTCAGAATTGGAGGTGTGCAGAGATTTCAGAGGGTTGTGGGGCTGGAGGAGATTACAGAGATAGGGAGGAGCAAGGCCATGGCAGGATTTGAACACAGGAGCCAATGTGGGTCAATGAACACATAGGGTAACTTGTCACCTGGCCCCAGAAAAATAACCATGAACGCTTCCTGAAATTGTTGTCAAAACCAACTGGTTCACTAATGTCCTTTAAGGATGGGAACTTATTGCCCCTATTCAGTCTGGCCTATATATAGCTGCAATCCCAACCTACATAGTATTTTTTTAATTCGCTCATGGGATGTAGGCATCACTGGCAAGGCCAGAATTTTTTGCCCATCCCTAATTGCCCTTGAGAAGGTGGTGAGCTGTCTTCTTGAACTGCTGTAGTCCATGTGAGGTAGGTACACCCACAGTGCTGTTAGGAAGGGAGTTCCAGGATTCTGACCCAGTGACAATGAAGGAACGGCTATATATAGTTCCAAGTCAGGACTTGGAGGGGAACTTGCAGGGGGTGGTGTTCCTATGCTTCTGCTGCCCTTGTCCTTCTAGGTGATAGAGGTTGCAGGTTTGGACGGTGCTGTCTAAGGAACCTTGGTGTGTTGCTGCAGTGCATCTTGTAGATGGTACACACTGCTGCCACTGTGCGTTGGTGGTGGAGGGAGTGAATGTTTGTGGATGGGGTGCCAATCAAGCGGGCTGCTTTGTCCTGGATGGTGTCGAGCTTCTTGCTTATTATTGGAGCTGCACCCATCCAGGAAAGTGGAGAGTATTCCATCACACTCCTGACTTGTGCCTTTAGTTTAGTTTTTTTAGTTTAGAGATACAGCACTGAAACAGGCCCTTCGGCCCACCGAGTCTGTGCCGACCATCAACCACCCATATATACTAATCCTACACTAATCCCATATTCCTACCACATCCCCACCTGTCCCTATATTTCCCTACCATCTACCTATACTAGGGACAATTTATAATGGCCAATTTACCTACCAGCCTGCAAGTCTTTTGGCTTGTGGGAGGAAACCGGAGCACCCGGAGAAAACCCACGCAGACACAGGGAGAACTTGCAAACTCCACACAGGCAGTACCCAGAATTGAACCCGGGTCGCTGGAGCTGTGAGGCTGCGGTGCTAACCACTGCGCCGCCCTTGTAGATAGTGGACAGGCTTTGGGGAGTCAGGAGGTGAGTTGCCTCAGGATTCCTAGCCTCCAACCTGGTCCTGTAGCCATAGTATTTATATGGCTATTCCAGTTCAGTTTTTGATCATTGGTAACCCACGGGATGTTGATCGTGGACTTCCATTTGCCTCCCAAGTGCACTCCCATTGATAAACGCCACAGCAGTAGCATTACCACCAGGTTTGCAGCAGTTCAAGAAAAAGACCCACCTCAACCCTTCGTGGGTAGTTCTGTGTCAAACTTACCAACATTGCCTACACCCTGTAAGCAGAGTGAGAAACTCCTCAGTGCTACCTCTGAATGCCTGTAAATCATCAGGCACAACACAGCAAGCCCAAACCCGCAACTTCCAAAACCCAGAAGGACAAAGGCAGCAGGTACATGGGAACACCACCACCTCTGAGTTCTCCTCCAATACACTATCCTGACTTGGACATATAATCGCTGTTTCTACTTCGGTGTTGGGTTGTAATCCTGGAACTCCCTACCTAACGGAGACTGTGGGAGCACTTTCACCACACGAACTGCTGCGGTTCAAGAAGGCAGCTTATTTGAACACAGAATCTAGGCTGATCGCTGGACTATCAGAACTGCTGTTTTCCTGATGAGACACTATGAGGCCCCTCGTGTCCATTGGCCACTATTTCAATGAAGAGCAGGGCAGTTCTTCCCAGTGTCCTGGCCAATAATTATCCCTCAACGAACAATCACCATAACAGATTATCTGGTCATTTATCTCATTGCCGTGGGCTCTTGCTGTGCGCTAATTGAATGCCGTATTTCCTACATTGAAACAGGTGACTAGACTTCAAAAATTACTTCATTAGTTGCAAAGCACTTTGGGAGGTTGTGAATGGCGTTATATAAATGCAAGGCCTTCCTTCCTTCTCATGGGCAACCAGGGATGGGCAATAAATATTGGCCTTGCCAACGACGCCCACATCCTGAGAATGATTAAAGTAATAAGCAGCTTGGAGTAGGACTCCAACGCAAGACACAAAGGCCAACGCACCCTCCGCACAACGAAGCGGAAGATTTGAAGCAACATAACAGATTCTAAGTGATGAAGATTTAGACACAGCTGCAATAAATACTTTACTTGGTTCGAGCGTTCCAAATGTTTAGCCTGTTAGTCTGGCTGGTGAAAGCTGTCAAACTGACTAACTCTGCTGTCTGCACTGCTGCAAACATAATGAAATATTAGCTCTCCTGTGGTGTGATTTGTCGCTTTATTCCCTTTACTCATGACCTTTGCTCCCCGTTCATCTATTTTGCACGAAATCGTTCCCACATTTCAAACAACATTCCCTAGCTTCCCTGTGATGTTTGCAACCTCCCACAACAACCCCTGCACTCAATTTACTGTGTGTGAGGAGCTGATGGACCTCAGGTTGTGAGGGAGCAGCAAAGATTCAGAGCATAACGTGTAGGAATAGACAATAAGAAAAGAACTTACATTGTATTTACAACATAGAAACAGGCCCAACAGGTCCATGCTAGACTTGCATTTATATAGCACCTTTTACAATCTCAGGGCATCCAAAAGTACTTTATAGTCAATAAATTATTTTTGAAGTGTAGTCACTGTTGTGATTTAGGAAACACATCTAATTTGTGCACAGCAAGCTCCCACAAACAGCAATCTGATAATGAGCAGCTAATCTGTTTTATTGATTTTGGTTGAGGGATGAATATTGCTCAGGACATTGGGGAAAACTCCCAAGCTCTTCTTCTAAATAACGGCGTGGGATCTTCTACATCCACCTGAGACGGCAGAAGGGGCATCAGTTTAACGTCTCATCCATAAGACGGCAGCTCTAACAATGCAGCACTCCTTCAGTACTACACTGCAGTGTCAGCCTAGAAAAGTACTTAAGTCTATGGTGTGGGGCTTGACCTTTTCGATGGAGGAAAGTGTGTTAACATGGTGGCAAGGAGGTCAGGATATAAGGAAGGTGGAACCTCGAGGTGTGGGGAATCTTAAGGGTCCAAAGGATTACACGGAATCTACAGCACACAAATGACCCAAACAGTCTACACTGGTGTATATGGTCCACTGGAGATAGGAGATAGCTATTACATTCTGATGAAAGGTCACAGACCTGAAACGTTAACTCTGCTTCTCTCTCCACAGATGCTGCCAGACCTGCTGAGTATTTCCAGCATTTTGTGCTTTTATTTCAGATTTCCAGCATCTGCAGTATTTTGCTTTTATTATATGGCTGTTAAGGATGACTGGATATTTGAAATCAGTTGGGATCTGGGTATGTGACAAATGGTAGGAATCAGAGGATGTGAGGAAATGAGGGAGTCACTAGGAGCTTGTAGTGATTTTAGGATGTGAGACAATGTTTATATAACATGGCACTACTTGGAATATCAGTCACTAAAGAGCAGAAACTCACGCCTCAAGATTGTGACACTATCGCCCAGGAATTTCCTGCAGGAGTCACCGGATTGTCTGATGTAACTTTGATGTAAGTTTGGCGGAACGTCTGTTCACTCACAGAGACATGATTCTGCTCCCAAGTTACAGCAGAGAACCACCCCCCAACTCCTCCCAAAGGAATTTCCCGACAATAATTAAACATATAAATAGGACAGATCAGGGTAGAAACACCTCGTAAATCTCAGAGAACGATTATTACAGGAACGGAATTTTTAAAAGAATGAAACAGTATCCCGATAGTCACATGATCTCTATGCAACAAAAACACAGAATAACACGCAACATTGTTCAGGGTCACTGCGGGTGAATTGGGAGATTTTCAACATGAATCATTGTATAGATTTATTTGCAGCCTCTCGGTCTGAACATTCCCCAGTTGCTGTGCACTGTTCAATCTGCCCATTTTATTTAGCTATGAATAAATATTAATGACGCCAAATAGAATGGCCACATTCCCCTTGTCAGTAGATTGGAATTTCCTGGGGATTAGGGGCAGGGGAAAAGGGAGGATAAAGGAGCACACGGGGGAGGGGGGGGGGGTGCAGGATGGACATAGAAAGGGTCCAACTCAGGATGTGGAAGAAATAAAGACCCTGAATGTCCTTGTGTCCTTGGAACTTCACCGGGAGTGTGGCAATCTGATGGCAGAACATCCGAGGATATTGACAGGAAAAGGAGGAGGCCATTCAGCCCTTCGAGTCTGTTCCGCCACTCAATCAGATCATGACCAACCTGTACTCAACCCCGCCTTTATCCGCCTTTGCTCTGGATCCCTTCAATTCAGGGCCAAGAACTTCTAAAGAAAGGGTTAATCCAGGAGTTTCACCCCTTTGATTCGTTGTGGCCTGGAATTTCTTGGGAAGGACTGAGTGCCGACACTTTGGCGGGAAACCCTGTTTCTGTGGTTTATCCAGGGTTGGGTCAGGGGTTGGTTTCTGTGTAGTGATGCTGGAGAGTTGGGAAAGCATGTCACCTTCCTCCCACAAGGACATTCCTGGTCGACAAGTAAGATAGAAAAACTTCCTGAGAACTCTCAACTCTGATGTTAAACGTTAACTGTAAACCAGGAGCATTGTCATGGGCAAGCAGCGAGTGTGATACAGGCCCCCCTCCTCATACCTCCGGTTAACATCAGTGCACACTTGCAGTGACAGTTGTCGTTGTCTGCATCTCTCGTGCTGAAACTTGTTCCATGAACAGCCAGGCTGCTTTGGCGTCCCGCTGTTCCGCTGTATCCCTTCAGGAAAAGCCTGCAGGAGAGAAGGGAGATTCATAAACTCCTGTGGACTGGATTGGGGAAGGAGAGGGGGTGGGGGGTGGTGGGGACACAGTAAAGGAGGAACACAGTCAAGGAGCAAAGCTCCGTTAGTGGATTCTAGGGCCAGGAATTCCCCTCAGAGACGCTCCCAAAGCTGATGTAACCTCACCAGATGTGTAGCAGGAACGAATCCGGTTTCTACACCCATGGTAGTGGGAGCAGCTCCGAGGAAATTTCTTTCCAAGGTACAATTCCCTGGTGCTGGCTGCTCCCTGGCACCTCGGTTGAAGTGGGCATTCTTTGCATGTGAGGCCAGGCAGTTTTGTGCTGGCAAGCTATTCAGGCATGGGGAGCATCACTGCTAAACCCGCATCCATCCTCATCCGACAAAGATGTTAATCCAGCTGTCCACATCCCGACAGAAGGGCAGGCGTAAAGCACAATTAAAGAAAGAGTCAAGTTGTAATTCTGTAGGAGGTTTCATTCATCAAGATAACAAAAAACTTTACAAACATAATCTTTAAAAACTGGCACCAACTTTTCCAATGAACAAAGCTGATCCCTTTCCCCCATTCCCAGTCCCTGGGTTTGTATCCATGTTGTTCTGATCCAGAAATAAATCAGTTTGACACAGTCAAGGATCATCCAATCAGGTTGTGAGGAGTCTGTTTGCCTTTTAATTGCTGCGGGAGGATTTTAAAGCACAAGTTTTTTGGCAACCAATGGGCGGGGGCGTGGGGGGAGGGGAGTATTAGGTGGCAGGAGGTCACGTGATGAAGCCGCTAGGATTACATCCAATTGAAGTTAGCAAATTGTTCGATTTATTGGATAGGTATGGGAGAGAGGGTGGGACTTTGGAAAGTGGTTTGGAAGGGGCTGGGTGAGGTGAGGTGCTGATACTGCTCCAGCAGCTTCCACAGTCTCCTAGAACACAAGGACATAAGAAATAGGAGCTGGAGTAGGCCATTCAGCCCCTCGAGTTTCCTCCACCATTCAATATGATCATGGCAGATCTTCTACCTCAACTCCACCTTCCTGCACTATTCCCATATCTCTTAATTCCCTTAGTGTCCAAAAACCTATCTCTCTGGGGTAGAGAATTCCAAACATTCACAACTCTCTGAGTGAACAAATTTCTCTTCATTTTAGTCCTAATGTTATGACTGAGGTGGGAGGAGTGCACTGTCTTTCTCTAGTTCCACTTCTCCACCCGTCACAACATATTTTTAAATGTTTTATTTGGTTACCGATGCAGGCAATTATATACTTTATGTTAGTTTCAGAATAAAAATCCGCCAACCAGGTTTCTTTAGTAAACAACAAAATTATTGGTTTATTATAAAACAAGACTTATTTAATAAAGATGCAAAGCTTTAACACACAGTTTGAAATATGAAAGTATAAATATATACCCTTCTAAAATAACCCAACACACATTCACATATACACACACACCGGTTAAAGAGGGGAAAAAAAAGAAAAATGAACAAACTGGCTCTGCAGAGATCAACTTTAAGAAAAATACTTTAGCCAGGTTATTGACAATTCTTGAAGAAAAATTATAAGATTTGGAATGTTCCAGATGGCCCTTTGGTCTGGTGTGCGGGTACACGTAGACGGCTGTCACTGGGATCTTTCTGGAGCAGTTCTGTTCAGACGACATTGAGGGTTAGTCTGGCAGGCTTTTCTGGAGAATTACTGCTGGGGAATCAGTGGTTTCAGCTATCACACTGGATTCTCAGAAAAATTTTCAAAACAGGTGGTAAAGGACGAGTTGGGTGACATATCTTCGCAGGCTTACACACCAACTGCCATTCAAACAGTCCATGCCCCCAATTGGAAAACCAAAACTCCTGACCACCATAAACCTAGGCATGTAACTTCTCTATAATCAACTCCAATATCCAACAAAGCTCCTCAGGTTTATTTTACTTCATTGTCTCTTCCAGTAAGTGTTTTTTAAATAAATCCAAAGTGTCCTTCCAGTGACCCGTTTAAAAAATGACCACATCCATGGAATCTCATCAGTCTTTCAAATAAACCAACTTCCACAATGTTATAAACACGAATCCTCAAAAAATATTAATAATGGAAGCACCTTCGTGACACTAAATGGCCAACCCCTTATTCTAAGGCAGTGACCCCATGTTCTAGACTCCCCAGTCAGGGGAAACATTTTCTCAGCATCTACCCTTTCAAGCCCCTTAAGAATTTTATAAGTTTTAATTAGATCACCTCTCATTTTTCTGAACTTCAGGGAATATAGACCTAGTTAACTCAATCTCCCCTCATCGGACAATCCCCTCATCCCAGGAGTATTTGCAGCACTTGATACTGTTTGTGAGATCACTGTACCCTGTGTGGTGTTTGAGGGAAGCAGTGAACCTAGAGAGAGAGAACGAAAAAGAATGCTCTGCACTTTGAGACTTTGCCAAAACTATCTACAAAAAAAGCTTGTTGGGATGAATCATGATGTGACGGAGAGAGTGACATGACTGAGGGTAAACTAGTGTAAAGACTTTTATCTGAAGAGTTTTGATTCTGTTGGATAAACAGTCAGTTTGACAAGAGAGCGATCTAGTTACATTCTTTGAGGTTACCACACTTGCTGAAGCACAGAACTGTGAGCAAACAGTCCATGCCATTAGGAACCATCTTAGAAAAACACATCACTGTTTGTTTTGGCTGCAGGATGTAAGATTTATTCCATCTCATTTGAGAAAATTCAATCCCTGATCTTGTTATATTTCAGACAGTCTTTGTGCTTCTGTGTGGGTCTCTTTCTGTTTCTCTTTTCCCTGTATCATTCTCCCTTTCACTCTCTCTCTCTCTCTCCTCCTCTCCCCCCAAGTTGGAATCTCTCTCTCTCAGCCTTTTTTGCTCTGTGTTCCACTCTTTCTCTCTCAGTGTCTTTCAGCCTCTGTGTGTCTTTTTCTCACTGTAACTCTCTCTCTCTGTCTCTCAGTCTGTGTGTGTCCATCTCTCTCACTGTCCCTCTCTCATCGTCCCTCTCTCATCGTCCCTCTCTCCATCACACTCTGTGTGTCCTTCTCTCTCACTGTCTGTCTCTCACTCTGCACGTCCCTCTGTCTCACTGTGTGTCCTCTCTCACCATCTCTCGCTCTGTCTCACTCCGTGTGTTCCTCTCTGTCTCTCTCTCTCCCTCATGTTTCACTTGTGTGTCCCTCTTGCTCACTGTCTCTCTCTCTCTGTCTGACTGTATTTCTCTCTCAGTCTCACTCTGTTATGACCTGTGTGTACCCATTCTGTCCCTGAATCTATCTTTGTTCCTGTGCCTGCCACATTCTCCTCTCCGACCTTCTACAATGGGATAACATGGGTGACCCATTTGCTGCAAGTTTCCTTCCTGCAGTTCTATCACGGGGCAGTTTAAGTTCGGGACTCCTGTATATGATAGGAAGGTCATTCTGTCCCATGATCATTGTTAGAACAAGCCTCATGCTCCTGGAGACAAATAACCTCAAAGTTCATTTTACAACTGGTTTATGTCAGTGTTTATGATCCACACAAGCCTTCTCTCAGCCCATCTCACCCATCAGTATAACCTTCTATTCCTTTCTCCCTCATGTATTTATCCAGCTTCCCTTCCCCTGATTTAAGGCTTCATTTTCACACAAGAAAAGAAGCATTTTTAAACACTGAGAGTGGAGGTCAGAATTATAACTCTTCCCATCTTGGCAGACACTGGGTGAATGGGCAGTTAAACTCACCTGGGCCACGTGCCTGGGTCACCTACCCACCCGGGAATTAGAAGCTCACCTTCTGTCATTTTCAGCTGTTCACCAGGACATGTGTCAAAGATACATGACACGGGCCAGGACAGAGCGCATTGAATTTACTCTCCTTAACTTTAATTAGATGGAAAATTGGAGGTGGGTTCCATTAAGAAAAGGTCATTCTCCAGGGTCAATTAGTTGCATCCAGGTGACTAAACAGGAAAACCAGCCCTATAAGTGAGAAATTTGGGAGATGGAACAATCTGGAAGGAATTTAATGGTTTCTTCTCTCACCGCTAAGAACACTGGTATCTCCGGCCTTGTCTCTAGCTCATCTCAACTGGCCAGGTGAACAGATCAGTCACCAGGATACAGATTTTCTGGCCATTTATATCATTGCTGTTTGTGGGATCTTGCAGTGTGAAAACTAGCCGCAGTGTTTTCTAAATTACAACAGTAGCTGTTCATCAGAGAAGAGACTCAGCAGGAAGGAATGAGGGTGGAATTAAAGAATTGAGAGCAGAAACAGGGACAGATCTGAGACTGAGAACAAGCAGGTGATCTCATTGAAACATATAAAATTCTTAGAGGGTTTGATAGGGTAGATGCTGAGAAGCTGTTTCCCCCTGGCTGGAGAGTTTGAAACTGGGGTCACAGTCTCAGGAGAAGGGGTCGGCCATTTAGGACTGAGATGAGGAGAAATTTCTTTACTCAGAGGGTTGTGAATCTTTGAAATTCTCCACCCCAGAGGGTAGTGGATGCCTGGTCGTCGAGTATATTCAGGACAGAGATTGATAGATTTTTGGACACTAAGGGAATCGAGGGATATGGGGATAGGGTTGGAAGGTGGAGTTGATGAAGATCAGCCTTGAGCTTATTTCATGGTGAAGTAGGCTGAAGGGCCATGTTGCCTGCACCTGGTCTGATTTCTTATGTTCTTAAATGATTCAAAACCCATTAAATGGTAAGAAAGGGGCAGATATGAAATACCAACAAGCTGACAAGCTTTGTGTGCTATCACTGATTGGGATTTTATTCGGGTTACAGGGTCTTGACCTCCAGCAAAAATCACACTGAGAACCGCGCGTCGCCCCTTCTGTGGATTAGACACTTAACTGGACAGCGGAGGGCCTTCCACAGATCAAGGACCCCGTCAATGGAAGTTCCGCCCTCTGAGAGCTGCCAGCCAATCTCTTTAACTGAACAGCGTCACCGCGGAGGCTGCTGCGGGTGGCGTATCCACCCAAGGCCTAGAGGAGCGGTGCAGAACCTAGGCCACAGGTAGCTCAGGGCTCGCAGTGTGGGGGTCGTGGGGGAGGGGGGGTGTAGGGGGGTCAGCAGCAAGGGCAGGGGGGTGGCTCTCAGCAGGCCCCCCCCCCCCCCCCCCATTCCTAATGCCTGGTCCCTTGTTCAGGCACTTTGCCTTTTGATGAGGGATCCCCCCAAACCACACTCAGACCCAGAAACCCCCCCCCGGAACCGGCAAACACTCACATGGTTTTTCCTGCCGTGCTTCCTGTGCGGCGACAGGCCCGCCCGCCGCTTGGCTAATTGCGGTGGCAGCAGGATGAGGCCCTTAATTGGGCATTAATTGCTCAGTTAAGGGCCTCAATGGGCAGCAGGGCAGGAAGGCCGTTCACAGGGCTTTCCACCCCGGACTTAATTATGGCGGAGACAGGAAGGTGGCAGGGGACAGGGGGGAACCTGCCATTGTCCCATCTGATTATACACTGTCCCTGCCTCCAAACCCACCAGAGGGAAGAGCATAAAATTCCCCCCACTGTGTGGTCTGGAATGTCACTGGTGGGATTTATCTCCCAGTTTCTCCGTGTACCATTCCAGGAGGTTATTTGACAGTAAATCAGTGGAAGGAAGTTCTGATCATTCACTACCTATCCAAATTCATAGGGTTTTTAAAATTAACTATTATTAAAACAATAAATTCATCGGTGTGATCCTGTTTTATACTGGACACACTTGCAGAGTAGTAAAATGTGGCATGCCAAGTTCGATGACTTCATGACCAAGAGGAAAGTTTGGAGTGTGATATTTTGGCCTGGAAATCATTCATTCAGCTGCGGGTGACTGTTTTCAACCAAAAACAAACACAGTACCTGTAATTCTGCTTCTCACTGCTCAAATGGAACTTCTCATACAAGGAATAGACCTGGTTGCCGTCCCAGTCCCTTAGATCAATTCGTAATGAGTAGGCCCGTTGACTAGTCAGCAGGTAAATGGCCTCGTTCCCCAGCCAGTACTCGCCCGACCCATCTCCAAAACCCTGTGGGAGAAACGTACCAGTGTGAGAATGGCTGCCCCAGAGCAACATTTCACTGGAAACCAGAGCAGGAAAGAAAGGGCAAACTTGCATTTCTCTAGTGTCTTTCAAACCACTTCAGGACATCCCAAAATGCTTCACAGTCAATGAAGTAATTGATGCAGGAAAATAGCAGAAAGTCACATTTAAATTTCCTGTGACTTGCAAGCATTTTATTTTAAAAAAACTGTAGGACTTGCAAGTGAATCCAAGTTTTGCCTGTGTCATGCGTGTGGTATTTATTGCTAATTTTTTGTTTCAGCAATGATCACATTACTTCACGTTTCGATGATATTCACTTACATAAACGAGAAATTAATACAACTTAAAAATCAAACTTTCAAATTTAATTTGAGCTCACTCTGTCACCTGCTGGCAGGGCACTCTGCAGCACCATTAGCTTTGAAAGAAATTGTTAGATAATCTTCCCAAGGTTCAAGGACTGATCGAGGAAGAAGCAAAAATCAACTACAGTTCTGCCCTTCAATTCAAAGAGATGGTGGACAGGTGGGAAGGGAGGCAAAGACGCAGCATCAGGTGATAGATTTGCAAATTAGATTGAATAACACTTCAATAAAACTTGCAGGTGGTGGCAAAAATAACAATTTCACAAAATGTCAGCATGGACTCGATGGGCCAAGTGGCCTTCTTCTGTGTCTTAATGACGCAAACAAAAAAAAACCCATGGCCAACTTACCTGCACTGTCACTTGGAGTACTGGGAGACGGAGCTTGGAGCAGCAGCACCAGCTAGTGTTGGGAGGTCTGAATGACCAGTGTAATGGGATCATACACACCTTACAAGTAAAAGCAACACCTAGGATACCATGTGTGACACCAAGCATGACTAATTCATGAAACAGCAAGAGTGACAAACAAGAAGTGTATGCTAGATTCAAGTCTTTTGGTATGTTATGTAGGTATCTCCTAATTCTTCCTCTACTTGTTGCTGTGGTAACCCTGCAATAACTTTTTCACCCTTCTTGTTAAACAACACTAGAATTGCTTTCTTCTGTACCTTTAGGCTGATCACTTCATTCCTTAATTTATAGCATTAGCCATGGTTTAGTTGGAGTCAGCAGTTTGTGAGTTCGGGTTTAGATTCATAGAATGATACAGTACAGAAGGAGGCCATTCGGCCCATCATGTCTGTACTGGCGCTTTAATAAAGCTATCCAATTCGTCCCACTCCCCTGCTCTTTCCCCATTGCCCTGAAAATTGTTTTCTCTTCAAATATTTATCCAATTCCCTTCTGAAAGTTACTATTGAATCTGCTTCTACCCCCCCCCCCCCCCACCACCCCCACCCGAGCTTTTCAGATCACAACAACTGCAGGTCGCTTCTGGTTCTTTTGTCATTCACTTCAAATCGTGTCCTCTGGTTACAAACCCTCTGCTACTGGAAGAAGTTTCTCCTTATTTACCCTATCAAACCTATTCAGGGTTGTAAACACCTCGGTTAAATCACCCCTTAACCTTTTCGGTTCCAAGAAGAACAATCCCAGTTTCTCTCGTCTCTCCAAATAATTGAAGTCCCTCAACCCTGTCACCATTCTAGTAAACTCCTCTGCACCCTCTCCAAGGCCTTTTCATCCTTCCTAAAGTGTCGTACCCAGAACTGAACACAAGACTCCAGCTCAGCACTAACCAGTGTCAGGCTGATATTCCCCGCGCAGTGCAGAGGGAGAGTTGCACTGTCAGAGGTACCATCTTTTGGGTGAGACGTTAAATTGAGAATTGGTCTGCCCCTCTCAGGTGGGCATAAAAGATCTCACTGCACTAGTAAGAAGAAGAGCAAAGGAGTTCTCCCCAGTGTCTGGGCCAATATTTATCCCTCAACCAACATTATTAATACAGGTTATTTGGTCATTATCACATTGCTGTTTGTGGGAGCTTGCTGTGTGCAACTTGGCTGTGGCATTTCCTATAATTGCAACATTCTCTCCCCTGCCAGGCGTGAGGCCCCAGCATCTGAGGATTTGATAGTTGACAACACAAAATGATTAAATAATAAACAAACACAAGACTGTATATATGGTTGTAGGAGAGAGGGGGAGAAGGAGGATGACAGTGAGGAACATAAATAGAGGGATAAAGAGAGAATGAGAAAGAATTTGAGAATGGGTGACATAGAGAGGGACAGCTACAGGCAGACGGACAGATTTATTTGCTCTTCAGGCAATGACACAGGAGGGTGACTGTGATCCAGGTTGATGCAGATTAGGTTAAGTTTGGAGCACTTCTGAAGTGGATTTACAGACTCCTGTAAGAAGACTTCTTGCTGTGTTTAGAGGCAGTTTTCCCAGCTTGTAAGCTGTTTTTGTTCTCCATTCACAAGGCTTTGTGCCAAATGCATTTTTTGTCTTGGAATGTTAACAATATTAGCCCATTGGGCTGCCCCATGGGAAATCCCCTGCCATTTTTTAAAGGAAGCGGATTAGAGCACTGTGCTCAGTTTGGTCCTCCATATTACAGCTAGGATATTAAGACACTGGGAGAAGTTGCAAAAAAAGTTAGTTAGAGGGATGAAACCAGTTCTGAGGCGTTACAGTGATCAGGAATGACTGAAAAGGCTGGGGTACTTTTCTCCAGAGAAGAAGGTGATCGAATAAAGATTTTTTTAAATTATGAATGTGTTCAATATGATAGACATCAAGAGAAAGTATTTCCACTTGCAAGAGAGCCCAGAACTATGGGCCATAAATATAAGATAGTCACTAATAAATCCAATAGGGATTTCAAGAGAAACTTCATAATCTAAAGAGTGGTTAGTATGTGGAACTCACTACCACAGGGAGTGATTGAGGTGAATAGTATTGATGCATTTAAGGGGAAGCTGGATAAAGACATGAGGGAAAAGGGAAGAGAAGGATATGCTGATAGGGTGAGAAGAGTAATTGCAGGAAGCTCATGTGGTGCATAAACACCAGCATGGACCTGTTGGGCCGAGTGGCCTGTTTCTGTGCTGTAAATTTTGTACAAGATGAAAAGCAGTAGATCAATCAATAGCAAACTAGTCACCTGAACCAAAATCTGACGCCTTCATCCCCATGTAGATAAGGCAAAGGCCAGAAGGAGCCCTGCTGACAGAAGGAGATAGCAATAGAGATGGTGCCTCCTGGTGCATGGAGAACAGCTGCTAATATCTGACAATGGCATCAATACCCAGCTATATTATGCCAACACTTCCATCTTGCAGTTTAGTGATGCTATGCTAGACAGAGGGTTCCCTGGAGTGGCAAACAAGCCACCCTCATAGCAATCAGTTCATTCAGCAACACCTGCAGCCATTAAAACAACAACACCTTGCATTTATATAGTGCCTTTAATGTAGTAATAAGTCCCAAGTTGCTTCACAAGAACATTACCCAATAAATCTTGGCACCAAACCACATAAAGAGATATTAGGACAGGCAACCAACGCTTGGTCAGAGGTTGTTTTAAAGAGCGACTTAAAAGGAGAGAGAGGTAGAGAGACAAAGAGGTTTTGGGAGGGAATTCCAGAGCTTAGGACCCAGGCAGCTGAAGGCATGGCTGCCAATGGTGGACCAATGAAAATCAAGGATGTAAAAGAGGCCAGAATTAGATAAGCTCAGAGATCTCGAAGGGTTGTAGGGCTGCAAGAGTTGAAGTGTTGTGCTGGTCCAATCTTTAGCCAGGAGTGTTCTCCCATCTCCACATCCACTGTTCCCAGGCACTGTGATTCGCCAGCCATTTAAAAAAAATATCAAGTTAACCGAACAAGCTTTGCAAATACAGAAATATAAAAATTACAGTATCAGTAGCTTTTGTAAGGAGGTTTTGTGAAACAAATCTGCCCCCATGTGCAGCCACTTGCACTGAAATGGCTGCAGCCCTTTAAATGCAACTATTGTCACTGCATCAGCCCCTTAACATATGAAAATTGTTCATTTTAATTGTTCCTTCCAAAGTGGTGGTGGTGGGGGTGAAGGGGGGGAGGAATAGCTTTGGGATGTCCTGAGGTTGTAAAAGTTGCTATATAAATGCAAGCTCTTTCTTTGTTTACAGGAATACGCTACTGTGTATATACTATCACTGCTGTAAACATGCGTACACAGTGTACACCCATTAAACCAGTGGAACCCTGGCCAAATTCTCACCTCCCTACCCAGTAGACAGAAGCTATTTGCAGTGCCCCTCCCCCCACCCAAAACCAACCACCCATTCCCTCTCAGCTCAGTCCAGACTTTAATCCTGGGACATCCCTTCTCTGTATGTTTAGTTGCTCTAATCCCTTAACTCACTGACCAAGACAGTAATTCCTAAAGGGTTACATACAGACAGTGCTCACTGCATTCAATAAAACTCTTGAGTTCATTGCTATTTTTAAACTCAGTCTGATTCCTGTGGGCTTGTAGTTTCTGTATAATTGGAAATCTTTCCCACACAATCAGCATTTTTAATACCAGGCTGGTCACTCGAGGCCAGCAGTATAGAGGGCTCCGAGTCTAGGAATGGAAAGCTGCAATTTAAAGACACGTTGAATGAAGTCTCCGCATCGTGCTGAGCTAGTTGTCTAGCACTAAACTCAAGCTGTTGAGTGGCGCAAGGCCAAAGCAGTGGCAGGCTTCAAACTCTGGGAAATGCAAAAGCAAAGCTTGTCTTGTTTTACAACTGAGGATCCTTGAAGTTTGCCTCCCAACCTTCTCTGCTCCTTTCCTGACGGGATCAACTTGTACAGGAGCACAGTGCAATGGGAACCAATCACTCTTCAGTATCTCGGCCTAGCTCATCAATAGGCCTGGACTGTAAAGGCTGGACTTTCTTCCTGAGATATTGGGTGGGATGGCAGCAGAAAAGGGGCAAAATCAGTTCCTTTATCTCCTCTCAGCAGTTCCCTATTGGATTTTTTGGAGACTAAGGGCCATAAATATAAGATAGTCATTAATAAATCCAATAGGGAATTCAGAAGAAACTTCTTTACCCAGAGAGTGGTGAGAATGTGGAACTCACTACCGCAAGGAGTGGTTGAGGTGAATAGTATAGATACATTTAAGGGGAAGCTGGATAAACACATGAGGGAGGCAGGAATGGAGGGATATTCTGATAGGATGATATGAAGTAGGGTGGGAGGAGGCGCGTAGGGAGCATGGAGCAGTTGGGCTGCATAGCCTGATTCTGTGCTGTAAATTGTATGAGATCAGGTGGGATGATAGTGGAAAAGGGGAAAAATTGGGTGGCTCACTGCCCCCTCACCCCCAGGTGGAATTTCCCTCTTCCCCTCTCCTGCTGGGATTGCTAAAGGAGATTTAATAGAGATTCAAAGGTACTGAAGTTGAAAGGTTCTGACAGAGTGAATAGCAATAGACTGGTTGCTCTGATTCAGGGCTCGGGGGAGAGTGGTTGCTACATGGCACTGAGGAAGTGCTGCACTGTTGGAGATACCATCTTGAAACTAAGGCCTGCTCTCCTAGGTGGATTCAAAAGATCTATGGCACTATTTTGAAGAAGAGCAAGGGAAGATCACCTCTGTATCCTGGGCCAATATTTATACCTCCATCAACATCAAAAAAAAGTTATCTTTAAATTCATCTGATTGGGATTTTACTGTGTGGGAATTAGCTGTTGTGTTCCCAACATCACAGGGGTAACGGCACTTCACAAAAATATTTCATTGCTGTAAAGGGCTTTGGGACTCCCTGAGGTTGTGACAGGCACTATAGAAATGCAAGTTCTTTCTTTTTTTCCTTTTACTCACCATTTTATATTCCCTCCAATTTCTCTGGAAGTCAGTGCTGCCGTTAACTCTCCTCTGTATCACAGTCCAGCCCCCGCCACTGGTCTCCATGTCACAGTAAACCTGCAGAGGAAAGGAGGCAACACAATTACTGACTGGAGTCACGATGACACCAAGCACAATGGGATTGGAATACCTGCTATCAAAATGGAGGTCTTGTAAAGCTGTCTACTGTTATGACCAATAAACACTCAACTTGGTGTGGCAACACAATGGCTGCTTTTATTACAGACATTCTGGCACATTCCTCCATTATGATATAACTAAACAATGTAAGAGGGGACCTCATTGAGTAATTTGCTTTTATTCATTCATGGGATGTGGGTGTCACTGGCTATGCCAGCATTTATTGCCCATCCCTAATTGCCCTTGAGAAGGTGATGGTGAGCTGCCTTCTTGAACCGCTGCAATCCATGTGGGGTAGGTACACCCACAGTGCTGTTAGGAAGGGAGTTCCAGGATTTTGACCCAGCGACAGTGAAGGAACGGTGATATAGTTCCAAGTCAGGATGGTGTGTGACTTGGATGGGAACTTGCAGGTGGTGATGTTCCCATGCATCTGCTGCCCTTGTCCTTCTCGTTGGTAGAGGTCGCGGGTTTGGAAGGTGCTCTCTAAGGAGCCTTGGTGCGTTGCTGCAGTGCATCTTGTAAATGGTACAAACTGCTACCACTGTGCGTCGGTGGTGGAGGGAGTGAATGTTTGTAGATGGTGTGCCAATCAAGCGGGCTGCTTTGTCCTGGATGGTGTTGAGCTTCTTGAGTGTTGTTGGAGTTGCAAGTGGAGAGTATTCCATCACACTCCTGACTTGTGCCTTGTAGATGGTGGACAGGCTTTGGGGAGTCAGGAGGTGAGTTACTCGCCGCAGGATTCCCAGCCTCTGACCTGCTCTTGTAGCCACAGTATTTATATGGCTACTCCAGTTCAGTTTCTGGTCAATGGTAGCCCCTAGGATGTTGATAGTGGGGGATTCAGCGATGGTAATGCCGTTGAATGTCAAGGGGAGATGGTTAGATTCTCTCTTGTTGGAGATGGTCATTGCCTGGCACTTGTGTGGCGCGAATGTTACTTGCCACTTATCAGCCCAAGCCTGGATATTGTCCAGGTCTTGCTGCATTTCTACATGGACTGCTTCAGTATCTGAGGAGTCACGAATGGTGCTGAACATTGTGCAATCATCAGCGAACATCCCACTTCTGACCTTATGATTGAAGGAAGGTCATTGATGAAGCAGCTGAAGATGGTTGTGCCTAGGACACTACCCTGAGGAACTCCTGCAGTGATGTCCTGGAGCTCAGATGATTGACCTCCAACAACCACAACCATCTTCCTTTGCGCTAGGTATGACTCCAACCAGTGGAGAGTTTTCCCCCTGATTCCCATTGACCTCCGTTTTGCTAGGGCTCCTTGATGCCATACTCGGTCAAATGCAGCCTTGATGTCAAGGGCAGTCACTCTCACCTCACCTCTTGAGTTCAGCTCTTCTGTTGATGACACCTTCCATCACCTTACTGATGATTCAGAGTAGGCTGATGGGGCGGTAATTGGCTGGGTTGGACTTGTCCTGAATTTTGTGTACAGGACATACCTGGGCAATTTTCCACATTGCCGGGTAGATGCCAGTGTTGTAGCTGTACTGGAACAGCTTGGCAGGGGCGCAGCAAGTTCTGGAGCACAGGTCTTCAGTACTATTGCCGGAATATTGTCAGACCCATAGCTTTTGCAGTATCCAGTGCCTTCAGTCGTTCCTTGATATCACACGGCGTGAATCGAATTGGCTGAAGTCTGGCATCTGTGATGCTGGGGACTTCAGGAGGAGGCCGAGATGGATCATCCACTCGGCACTTCTGGCTGAAGATTGTTGCAAATGCTTCAGCCTTATCTTTCGCACTGATGTGCTGGGCTCCCCCATCATTGAGGATGGGGATATTTGTGGAGCCACCTCCTCCAGTTAGTTGTTTAATTGTCCACCACCATTCACGGCTGGATGTGGGAGGACTGTAGAGCTTAGATCTGATCCGTTGGTTATGGGATCGCTTAGCTCTGTCTATCGCATGCTGTTTACGCAGTTTGGCATGCAGATAGTCCTGGGTTGTCGCTTCACCAGGTTGACACCTCATTTTGAGGTATGCCTGGTGCTGCTCCTGGCTTGCCCTCCTGCACTCTTCATTGAACCAGGGTTGGTCTCCTGGCTTGATGGTAATGGTAGAGTGGGAGATATGCCGGGCCATGAGGTTACAGGTTGTGGTTGAGTACAACTCTGCTGCTGCTGATGGCCCACAGCGCCTCATGGATGCCCAGTTTTGCCTTGCTAGATCTGTTCCAAATCTACCCCATTTAGCACGGTGATAGTGCCACACAACACAATGGACGGTATCCTCAATGTGAAGGCGGGACTTCGTCGCCACAAGGACTGTGCGGTGGTCACTCCTTCCAATACAGTCATGGACAGAAGCATCTGCGGCAGGCAGATTGGTGAGGACGAGGTCAAGTATGTTTTTCCCTCTTGTTGGTTCCCCCACCACCTGCCGCAGACCCAGTCTAGCAGCTATGTCCTTTAGGACTCGGCCAGCTCGGTCAGTAGTGGTGCTACCGAGCCACTCTTGGTGATGGATATTGAAGACCGCCACCCAGAGTACATTTTGTGCCCTTGCCACCCTCAGTGCTTCCTCCAAGTGGTGTTCAACATGGAGGAGTACTGAGTCATCATCTAAGGGAGGGCGGTAGGTGGTAATCAGTCGGAGGTTACCTTGCCCATGTTTGACCTGATGCCATGAGACTTCATGGGGTCCGGAGTCGATGTTGAGGACTCCCAGGGCAACTCCCTCCCTACTGTATACCACTGTGCCACCACCTCTGGTGGGTCTGTCCTGCCAATGGGACAAGACATACCCGGGGATGGTGATGGGAGTGTCTGGGACTTTGCTGCAAGGTGCTTGCTCCCATCAGGGGACTGTCTGGTGTTCAATTAACAATGAGCAAATCGCAAACACATCAGCTTCTTGCATTTATTGTTGCCAATGTTCTCTCCTTCCAGGCAGACATAAAGTAAAATAATTAGTACAGGAAGTAGTATTGGTAGAATGTTTTACTGTCAATCTTACAGAGTAACAGTGTGCTTTACTCTTGTTCGAAGGAAACACAGAAAGTTCAATTTCTCTCCTCTATTTTGTCCATGAGCCAAAACTTAAAAAGCCATTTCCGATCAACCTTTTTTAAAAATTCATTCACAAGATGTGGGCGTCTGTGGCAAGGCCAGCATTTATTACCCTTGAGATAGTGGTGGTAAACCGCCTTCTTGAATGTAATTCCGTGGTTTGCTGGGCCATTTCAGAGCGCAGTTAAGAGTCAACAACATGGACGTTGGTCTGGAGTCACATGTGGGCCAGACTGGGTAAGGAGGGCAGATTTCCTTCTCTGAAGGGAATCAGATGGGTTTTTATGACAACCTGGTAATTTTATGGTCACCCAGAAGGGCAGATTTATTTTATTCCAGATTTATTCATTCTGTACATAACCAAACTACTCTAGTTATTTAATTAATTGAAAATAAGCTCCCCAGCTGCTGTGGTGAGATTTGAATTCATCGCTGAGATCATTGGTCCAGGCCGCTTGGTTACTGATTGAGTAACATAACCACAATGCTACTGCACCCTGATGTTAGTCCTGTATTGTGTTTTTATTAACATATGGATTTACAGTCCCTTTAGATTTGAAAAGAAGAATAGCTGCAAACATTTTGCAATTCTAGGGAACACGGTCAAGTCTCTGAAAAAAATGAATGAGTATCCTGCGTTTGACCCCAAAATGGTCACATTTCAAATACACAGAGTCAATGTGGAGCTCAGCAAATCCACCAGGCACAGTGAGGAGAGGCTGACCCATATCATTGTAATATTATCAGGAGTTGTTGCAACATCTGACCAAATGTTGAGTGTTCCAGTAACCGAGTTCTTCAACAAAAACAAGGAAAACCAGAACTGAAAAACAGACTAGTGGAGAGGCCCAGCCAGTAAGCCAGAGCTCGAAGGCCAAGGGCAGGTTATGGGACCTTTCCTTCCTTCTGCAAGTGTCAGGGGGCAAACTCCATCTTCATTAGCTGGGAGGTAATCCGGTGGGAATGGATCCCTCGCCTATTCCAACCCACCCCCACTTCCAGGTTTCAGTCTCTACACTGGCCCACTAGGGTTGCCAGCTCTGGTTGGATGTAATCCTAGAGGTGTCATCACATGACCTCCTGCCTCCAACTGCCCCTCCCCTGCACTCTGGCTATTGGTCGCCTGAGATGTCCATCCTGGTGATGCCCTGCCATCTTGTGCCCAATTGGAAAGCAAACAGTCTCTTCAATATCCATTGAATGATTGTTGACGATCAAACAGCCATTTTTTTCCCCTATCTGATATTTTTATAACGAATAGACAGAAGTGCTAAATGAAAGTTTGAAAAAATACAATTATTTTATTGCTCCGATGATGTTTCCCCTGATTTACTCACAACTGTGTCCTAGAGAAGTGTCTTTAATTTCTGGAGATTTCTGGGCAATCCTGGAGAGTTGGCAACCCTGTGGCCCATGCATTTATGACCATTAAAACAATGTAGGGGTAAGATTTATATAGGAGTGAAAGCTGGGAATGTTTAAGGATTACAGAACTGCTTGTTTACCTTGCGAGGGTCTGTCATGTTCTCAACATGGATCGTGTAGATCCCACTTACGTTGGCTCCAGACTCCAAGGCATCCGCACAATCTCTGAAGATCTTATCTTCCTTCTTAACCACCGCTGTTTGACAGAGAAAGGAACAGGTCAATGAACAGGCAGAACAAAACAACAAGGAAAATTACAAGTGTGAGAAATCCGGATTTAAGATCAGAAAACAGCTGGAAATAAGAACAGAAGAAATAGGAGCTGGAGTAGGCCATTTGGCCCTTCGAGCTTACTCCACCATTCAGCAAGATCATGGCTGATCATCTACATCAACTTCACCTTCCAGCACTATTCAGATTGACCACAGTAATCCAGACTGACCAGAATAATCCAGACTGACCAGAATAATCCAGACTGACCACAGTAATACAGACTGACCAGAATAATCCAGACTGACCAGAATAAACCAGACTGACCACAGTAATCCAGACTGACCAGAATAATCCAGATTGACCAGAATAATCCGGATTGACCAGGATAATCCAGACTGACCAGAATAATCCAGACTGACCATAGTAATCCAGATTGACCAGAATAATCCAGACTGACCAGAATAATCCAGACTGACCACAGTATTCCAGTTTGATCACAGTAATCCAGACTGACCAGAATAATCCAGATTGACCAGAATAATCCAGACTGACCAGAATAATCCAGACTGACCACAGTATTCCAGTTTGATCACAGTAATCCAGACTGACCAGAATAATCCAGATTGACCAGAATAATCCAGACTGACCAGAATAATCCAGACTGACCAGAATAATCCAGACTGACCATAGTAATCCAGACTGACCAGAATAATCCAGATTATCCAGAATAATCCAGACTGACCATAGTAATCCAGATTGACCAGAATTATCCAGACTGACCAGAATAACCAGACTGACCAGGATAATCCAGACTGACCAGAGTAATCCAGACTGACCACAGTAATCCAGACTGACCAGAATAATCCAGATTGACCAGAATAATCCAGACTGACCATAGTAATCCAGACTGACCAGAATAATCCAGATTGACCAGAATAATCCAGACTGACCAGAATAATCCAGATTGACCAGAATAATCCAGACTGACCAGAATAATCCAGACTGACCACAGTATTCCAGTTTGATCACAGTAATCCAGACTGACCAGAATAATCCAGACTGACCAGAATAATCCAGATTGACCACAGTATTCTAGTTTGATCACAGTAATCCAGACTGACCAGAATAATCCAGATTGACCACAGTATTCCAGTTTGATCACAGTAATCCAGACTGACCAGAATAATCCAGATTGACCAGAATAATCCAGATTGACCACAGTAATCCAGTTTGATCACAGTAATCCAGATTGACCAGAATAATCCAGACTGACCAGAATAATCCAGATTGACCACAGTATTCCAGTTTGATCACAGTAATCCAGACTGACCAGAATAATCCAGATTGACCAGAATAATCCAGACTGACCAGAATAATCCAGACTGACCACAGTATTCCAGTTTGATCACAGTAATCCAGACTGACCAGAATAATCCAGACTGACCACAGTATTCCAGTTTGATCACAGTAATCCAGACTGACCATAGTAATCCAGACTGACCAGAATAATCCAGACTGACCAGAATAATCCAGATTGACCACAGTATTCCAGTTTGATCACAGTAATCCAGACTGACCAGAATAATCCAGACTGACCAGAATAATCCAGATTGACCACAGTATTCCAGTTTGATCACAGTAATCCAGACTGACCAGAATAATCCAGACTGACCAGAATAATACAGACTGACCATAGTAATCCAGATTGACCAGAATTATCCAGACTGACCAGAATAACCAGACTGACCAGGATAATCCAGACTGACCAGAGTAATCCAGACTGACCAGAATAATCCAGATTGACCAGAATTATCCAGACTGACCAGAATAACCAGACTGACCAGGATAATCCAGACTGACCACAGTAATCCAGACTGACCAGAATAATCCAGATTGACCAGAATAATCCAGACTGACCAGAATAATCCAGACTGACCACAGTATTCCAGTTTGATCACAGTAATCCAGACTGACCAGAATAATCCAGACTGACCAGAATAATCCAGATTGACCAGAATAATCCGGATTGACCAGGATAATCCAGACTGACCATAGTAATCCAGATTGACCAGAATAATCCAGACTGACCAGAATAATCCAGACTGACCAGAATAATCCAGATTGACCACAGTAATCCAGACAGACCAGAATAATCCAGACTGACCAGAATAATCCAGATTGACCACAGTATTCCAGTTTGATCACAGTAATCCAGATTGACCAGAATAATCCAGACTGACCAGAATAATCCAGATTGACCAGAATAATCCGGATTGACCAGGATAATCCAGACTGACCAGAATAATCCAGATTGACCAGAATAATCCAGATTGACCACAGTATTCCAGTTTGATCACAGTAATCCAGACTGACCAGAATAATCCAGACTGACCAGAATAATCCAGATTGACCAGAATAATCCAGATTGACCAGGATAATCCAGACTGACCATAGTAATCCAGATTGACCAGAATAATCCAGACTGACCAGAATAATCCAGACTGACCAGAATAATCCAGATTGACCAGAATAATCCGGATTGACCAGGATAATCCAGACTGACCATAGTAATCCAGATTGACCAGAATAATCCGGACTGACCAGGATAATCCAGACTGACCAGAATAATCCAGATTGACCAGAATAATCCGGATTGACCAGGATAATCCAGACTGACCATAGTAATCCAGACTGACCAGAATAATCCAGACTGACCAGAATAATCCAGATTGACCAGAATAATCCGGATTGACCAGGATAATCCAGACTGACCAGAATAATCCAGACTGACCAGAATAATCCAGATCGACCATAGTAATCCAGACTGACCAGAATAATCCAGAATGACCAGAATAATCCAGATCGACCATAGTAATCCAGACTGACCAGAATAATCCAGACTGACCAGAATAATCCAGATTGACCAGAATAATCTGGATTGACCAGGATAATCCAGACTGACCAGAATAATCCAGACTGACCAGAATAATCCAGATCGACCATAGTAATCCAGACTGACCAGAATAATCCAGACTGACCAGAATAATCCAGACTGACCACAGTATTCCAGTTTGATCACAGTAATCCAGACTGACCAGAATAATCCAGACTGACCACAGTATTCCGGTTTGATCACAGTAATCCAGACTGACCAGAATAATCCAGACTGACCAGAATAATCCAGACTGACCAGAATAATCCAGATTGACCACAGTATTCCAGTTTGATCACAGTAATCCAGACTGACCAGAATAATCCAGACTGACCAGAATAATCCAGACTGACCACAGTATTCCAGTTTGATCACAGTAATCCAGACTGACCAGAATAATCCAGACTGACCAGAATAATCCAGACTGACCACAGTATTCCAGTTTGATCACAGTAATCCAGACTGACCAGAATAATCCAGACTGACCAGAATAATCCAGACTGACCACAGTAATCCAGACTGACCAGAATAATCCAGACTGACCAGAATAATCCAGACTGACCAGAATAATCCAGACTGACCACAGTATTCCAGTTTGATCACAGTAATCCAGACTGACCAGAATAATCCAGAATGACCAGAATAATCCAGAATGACCAGAATAATACAGACTGACCAGAATAATCCAGACTGACCACAGTAATCCAGACTGACCAGAATAATCCAGACTGACCAGAATAATCCAGACTGACCAGAATAATCCAGACTGACCACAGTATTCCAGTTTGATCACAGTAATCCAGACTGACCAGAATAATCCAGACTGACCACAGTATTCCAGTTTGATCACAGTAATCCAGACTGACCAGAATAATCCAGACTGACCAGAATAATCCAGACTGACCAGAATAATCCAGATTGACCAGAATAATCCAGACTGACCAGAATAATCCAGACTGACCAGAATAATCCAGACTGACCACAGTATTCCAGTTTGATCACAGTAATCCAGACTGACCAGAATAATCCAGACTGACCACAGTATTCCAGTTTGATCACAGTAATCCAGACTGACCAGAATAATCCAGACTGACCACAGTATTCCAGTTTGATCACAGTAATCCAGACTGACCAGAATAATCCAGACTGACCACAGTATTCCAGTTTGATCACAGTAATCCAGACTGACCAGAATAATCCAGACTGACCAGAATAATCCAGACTGACCACAGTATTCCAGTTTGATCACAGTAATCCAGACTGACCAGAATAATCCAGACTGACCAGAATAATCCAGACTGACCACAGTATTCCAGTTTGATCACAGTAATCCAGACTGACCAGAATAATCCAGACTGACCAGAATAATCCAGACTGACCACAATATTCCAGTTTGATCACAGTAATCCAGACTGACCAGAATAATCCAGACTGACCAGAATAATCCAGACTGACCACAGTATTCCAGTTTGATCAGGAGCAGCTTTGACAGAACGAGGTGCGGAGCGGACTTTCAGCTGAGCGGTCAATTTCAGTAAGTTACAAGTTAACCCCCTTTTGTTTCGGAGGACCAGGGGACTGCTGGGTAAGGGAAAACTATTTATTTGGGCAGTGGCAGTACCCGAGACACTACACGTGTGGTGTCTCCCACCCACCCTCCTCCTCTAACCAAAAAAAAAGGACTCTGGTGTGTTGATAAGGTAAGCTTTTTATTTAAAAAGTTCAGTCCGTCGGATTGCTAAGCGAACAAGTTTTGACTTTTTTTTTCGTTTGGTTTTTCAGTAGATTTATTGGGAATCTAGAATAGTGGGAATGGAGGTAAAGGCAGTTGTATGTTCCTCCTGCAGAATGTGGGAGGTAGGGGTCGCCAAGAGTGTCCCTGCTGACTGCATCTGCGGGAAGTGCACCCAACTCCAGCTCCTCGCAGACCGCGTTAGGGAACTGGAGCTGGAGCTGGATGAACTTCGGATCATTCGGGAGGCGGAGGGGATTATTGACAGGAGTTATAGGGAGGCAGTCACACCTCAGGTAAAAGAAGTAGGTAGAAGGGTTACTGTCAGGGGAAGGAAAGGGAACCAGCAGGCAGTGCATGGATCCCCTGTGGCCGTTTCCCTCAACAACAGGTATACCGTTTTGGATACTGTTGGGGGGGACGACTTACCAGGGGTAAGCAATGGGGTACAGGTCTCTGGCACAGAGTCTGTCCCTGCTGCTCAGAAGGGAAAGGGGAAGAGGAGCAGAGCATTAGTCATTGGGGACTCCATAGTTAGGGGAACAGATAGGAGGTTCTGTGGGAACGAGAGAGACTCACGGTTGGTGTGTTGCCTCCCAGGTGCCAGGGTACGTGATGTCTCCGATCGTGTTTTTGGGATCCTTAAGGGGGAGCACCCCCAAGTCGTGGTCCACATAGGCACCAACGACATAGGTAGGAAGAGAGATGGGGATTTAAGGCAGAAATTCAGGGAGCTAGGGTGGAAGCTTAGAGCGAGAACAACCAGAGTTGTTATCTCTGGGTTGTTGCCTGTGCCACGTGCTAGTGAAGAGAGGAATAGGGAGAGAGAGGAGTTGAACATGTGGCTGCAGGGATGGTGTAGGAGGGAGGGTTTTGGTTTCCTGGATAATTGGGGCTCTTTCTGGGGTAGGTGGGACCTCTACAAACAGGATGGTCTTCACCTGAACCAGAGGGGTACCAATATCCTGGGGGGGAGATTTGTTAGTGCTCTTCGGGGGGGTTTAAACTAAATCAGCAGGGGAATGGGAACCTAAATTGTAGTTCCAGTGTACAGGCTGTTGAGAGTAGTGAGGTAGGGGATAAGGTTACAGGGACGCAAGAGGGCACTGGCAAGCAAGAACTTGGTTTAAAGTGTGTCTACTTCAACGCCAGGAGCATCCGGAATAAGGTGGGTGAGCTTGAAGCATGGGTTGGTACCTGGGATCCTGATGTGGTGGCCATTTCAGAGACATGGGTAGAGCAGGGGCAGGAATGGATGTTGCAGGTTCCGGGATTTAGATGTTTCAGTAAGAACAGAGAAGAGGGTAAAAGAGGGGGGGGTGTGGCATTGTTAATCAAGGAAAGTATTACAGCGGCAGAAAGGACGTTTGAGGACTCGTCTACTGAGGTAGTATGGGCCGAGGTTAGAAACAGGAGAGGAGAGGTCACCCTGTTGGGAGTTTTCTATAGACCTCCGAATAGTTCCAGAGATGTAGAGGAAAGGATAGCGAAGATGATTCTCGACAGGAGCGAGAGTAACAGGGTAGTGGTTACGGGGGACTTTAACTTTCCAAATATTGACTGGAAATACTATAGTTCGAGTACTTTAGATGGGTCTGTTTTTGTCCAGTGTGTGCAGGAGGGTTTTCTGACACAGTATGTGGACAGGCCAACCAGGGGCGATGCCATATTGGATTTGGTACTGGGTAATGAACCCGGCCAGGTGTTCGATTTAGATGTAGGTGAGCACTTTGGCGATAGTGATCACTATTCGGTTAGGTTTACCTTAGCGATGGGCAGGGACAGGTATATACCGCAGGGCAAGAATTATAGCTGGGGGAAAGGAAATTATGACGCGATTAGGCAAGATTTAGGATGTGTAGGATGGGGAAGGAAACTGCAGGGGATGGGCACAAACGAAATGTGGAGCTTATTCAAGGAGCAGCTAATGCGTGTCCTTGATAAGTATGTACCTGTCAGGCAGGGAGGAAGTTGTCGAGCGAGGGAGCCGTGGTTTACTCAAGAAGTTGAAGCGCTTGTCAAGAGGAAGAGGGCGGCTTATGTTAGGATGAGACGTGAAGGCTCAGTTAGGGCGCTTGAGAGTTACAAGCTAGCCAGGAAGGATCTAAAGGGAGGGCTAAGAAGAGCAAGGAGAGGACACGAGAAGTCATTGGCGGATAGGATCAAAGAAAAACAGGGCCAATCAAGGATAGTAGTGGGAAGTTGTGTGCGGAATCAGAGGAGATAGGGGAAGCGTTAAATGAATATTTTTCGTCAGTATTTACAGTAGAAAAAGAAAATGTTGCCGAGGAGATTACTGAGATACAGCCTACTAGGCTAGATGGGATTGAGATTCACAAGGAGGAGGTGTTAGCAATTTTGGAAAGAGTGAAAATAGATAAGTCCCCTGGGCCAGATGGGATTTATCCTAGGATTCTCTGGGAAGCCAGGGAGGAGATTGCAGAGCCGTTGTTGTTGATCTTTATGTCGTCATTGTCGACAGGAGTAGTGCCGGAGGACTGGAGGATAGCAAATGTTGTCCCCTTGTTCAAGAAGGGGAGTAGAGACAGCCCTGGTAATTATAGACCTGTGAGCCTTACTTCGGTTGTGGGTAAAATGTTGGAAAAGGTTATAAGAGACAGGATTTATAATCATCTTGAAAAGAATAAGTTCATTTGCGATAGTCAGCACGGTTTTGTGAAAGGTAGGTCGTGCCTCACAAACCTTATTGAGTTTTTCGAGAAGGTGACCAAACAGGTGGATGAGGGTAAAGCCATGGATGTGGTGTATATGGATTTCAGTAAGGCGTTTGATAAGGTTCCCCACGGTAGGCTATTGCAGAAAATACGGAAGTATGGGGTTGAAGGTGATTTAGAGCTTTGGATCAGAAATTGGCTAGCTGAAAGAAGACAGAGGGTGGTGGTTGATGGCAAATGTTCATCCTGGAGTTTAGTTACTAGTGGTGTACCGCAAGGTTCTGTTTTGGGGCCACTGCTGTTTGTCATTTTTATAAATGACCTGGAAGAGGGTGTAGAAGGGTGGGTTAGTAAATTTGCGGATGACACGAAGGTCGGTGGAGTTGTGGATAGTGTCGAAGGGTGTTGTAGGGTACAGAGGGACATAGATAGGCTGCAGAGCTGGGCTGAGAGATGGCAAATGGAGTTTAATGCGGAGAAGTGTGAGGTGATTCACTTTGGAAGGAGTAACAGCAATGCAGAGTACTGGGCTAATGGGAAGATTCTTGGTAGTGTAGATGAGCAGAGAGATCTTGGTATCCAGGTACATAAATCCCTGAAAGTTGCTACCCAGGTTAATAGGGCTGTTAAGAAGGCATATGGTGTGTTAGCTTTTATTAGTAGGGGGATCGAGTTTCGGAGCCACGAGGTCATGATGCAGCTGTCCAAAACTCTGGTGAGGCCGCACCTTGAGTATTGCGTGCAGTTCTGGTCACCGCATTATAGGAAGGATGTGGAAGCTTTGGAAAGGGTGCAGAGGAGATTTACTAGGATGTTGCCTGGTATGGAAGGAAGGTCTTACGAGGAAAAGCTGAGGGACTTGGGGTTGTTTTCGTTAGAGAGAAGGAGGAGGAGAGGTGACTTAATAGAGACATACAAGATAATCAGAGGGTTAGATAGGTTGGATAGTGAGAGTCTTTTTCCTTGGATGAGGATGGCAAACACGAGGGGACATAGCTTTAAGTTGAGGGGTGAAAGATATAGGACAGATGTCAGAGGTAGTTTCTTTACGCAGAGAGTAGTAGGGGCGTGGAACGCCCTGCCTGCAACAGTAGTAGACTCGCCAAATTTAAGGGCATTTAAGTGGTCATTGGATAGACATATGGATGTAAATGGAATAGTGTCGGTCAGATGATCGGCGCAACATCGAGGGCCGAAGGGCCTGTACTGCGCTGTAATATTCTAATTCTAATTCTAATTCTAATCCAGACTGACCACAGTATTCCAGTTTGATCACAGTAATCCAGACTGACCAGAATAATCCAGACTGACCACAGTATTCCAGTTTGACCACAGTAATCCAGACTGACCAGAATAATCCAGACTGACCACAGTATTCCGGTTTGATCACAGTAATCCAGACTGACCAGAATAATCCAGACTGACCAGAATAATCCAGATTGACCACAGTATTCCAGTTTGATCACAGTAATCCAGACTGACCAGAATAATCCAGACTGACCAGAATAATCCAGACTGACCACAGTATTCCAGTTTGATCACAGTAATCCAGACTGACCAGAATAATCCAGACTGACCAGAATAATCCAGACTGACCACAGTATTCCAGTTTGATCACAGTAATCCAGACTGACCAGAATAATCCAGACTGACCAGAATAATCCAGACTGACCACAGTAATCCAGACTGACCAGAATAATCCAGACTGACCAGAATAATCCAGACTGACCACAGTATTCCAGTTTGATCACAGTAATCCAGACTGACCAGAATAATCCAGACTGACCAGAATAATCCAGACTGACCAGAATAATACAGACTGACCAGAATAATCCAGACTGACCACAGTATTCCAGTTTGACCACAGTAATCCAGACTGACCAGAATAATCCAGACTGACCACAGTATTCCAGTTTGACCACAGTAATCCAGACTGACCAGAATAATCCAGACTGACCACAGTATTCCAGTTTGACCACAGTAATCCAGACTGACCAGAATAATCCAGACTGACCACAGTATTCCAGTTTGACCACAGTAATCCAGACTGACCAGAATAATCCAGACTGACCACAGTATTCCAGTTTGACCACAGTAATCCAGACTGACCAGAATAATCCAGACTGACCACAGTATTCCAGTTTGACCACAGTAATCCAGACTGACCAGAATAATCCAGACTGACCAGAATAATCCAGACTGACCACAGTATTCCAGTTTGACCACAGTAATCCAGACTGACCAGAATAATCCAGATTGACCAGAATAATCCAGACTGACCACAGTATTCCAGTTTGACCACAGTAATCCAGACTGACCAGAATAATCCAGACTGACCACAGTATTCCAGTTTGACCACAGTAATCCAGACTGACCAGAATAATCCAGACTGACCACAGTATTCCAGTTTGACCACAGTAATCCAGACTGACCAGAATAATCCAGACTGACCAGAATAATCCAGACTGACCACAGTATTCCAGTTTGACCACAGTAATCCAGACTGACCAGAATAATCCAGATTGACCAGAATAATCCAGACTGACCATAGTATTCCAGTTTGATCACAGTAATCCAGACTGACCATTGTAACCTGTCCCCATATCCCTGAATTTCCTTAGTAAATTCCTCAAAAATCTATTGATATCAGTCTTGAATATAGTCAACAATACAGCATCCACTGCTCTCTGGGGTAGAGAATTCCAAAGTCTCTCAACCCTTTGAGTGAAGAAATTTCTCCTCAGCTCAGTCCTAAATGGCCGACCCCTTATTCTGATACTGTGACCCCATGTTCTAGATTCCCCAGTCAGGGAAAACATTTTCGCAGTATCTACCCTGGCAATCCCCTTAAGAATTATATGTTTCAAATAAATCAGCTCTCATTCTTATCAACTCCAGGGAATATAGGCAAATGCGGAAGGTCAGTAAAAGGAAGGCAGGCTATTTTTCCTGATGTACAACCAGACCCCCTTATCAGATTAACTCCAATGAGCGGATACACCCCCGAACATTAATTGGGAATTTCTTCCGAGCTGCTCCTGCTCCAGTACTATTTCCACCATAATTCTGGCAAAGCGATGGCAGCAGAGTGGGACCAGCTCTTAGGAAACTCCTGGGTGTTATAATATTGCTTTTCTCTTTAGAAGTGCTGAACTGGATTAAGAATTCTTGGGGAAGGCCCTAGAGTATTGAGTTCAATTGTAGGCACCAGAACATCAGGCAGGATATATTGGCCCTGGAGGGGATGCAATGCAGATTCACTAGCATGATATTGGGATTGAAAGGGTAAAATTATGAGGACAGGTTAATTGCATAAATTTGGCTTGTAGTCCGTTGACTTTAAAATGATAAAACATATTTGATAGGGTAAGTACAGAGACAATATTTCCTCTGGTGGGGGAATTTAGAGCTAGGGTGTGCAGGAATAAAATCTGGAAGCACTTTTTCACACAGAGGGTAGTGGAAATCTGGACCTCTCGGCCACAAATGGCTGTGGATGCTGGAGGGCAATTGAAGCTTTCAATACTGAGAGATAGAATTTTGTTGGGTAAGGGTATTGAGGCACATGCAGTAAAACTGAGTAAACAGAACTGAGGTGCAGATTTTTTTTATTCTTCCAAGGGTTGTGGCGTCACTGGCTAGACCAGCATTTGTTGCCCATCTCTAATTGCTCTTAGAAGTGGTGAGCTGCCTTCTAGAACTGCTGCAGTCCATCTGGTGCGGGTACATCCACAGTGCTGTTAGGAAGGGAGTTCCAGGATTTTCATCCAGTGACAGTGAAGGAACGGCGATATAGTTCCAAGTCTGGATGGTGTGTGACTTGGAGGGGAACTTGCAGGTGGTGGTGTTCCCATGCGTCTACTTCCCTTAACCTTCTAGGTGGTAGAGGTCGCAGGTTTGGAAGGTGCTGTCGAAGGAGTCTTGGTGAGTTGCTGCAGTGCATCTTGTAGATGGTACACACTGCTGCCACTATGCGTTGAAGGTGGTAGATGGGGTGCCAATCAAGTGGGCTGCTTTGTCCTGGATGGTGTCGATTTTCCTGAGTGTTGTTGGAGCCACACTCATTCAGGCAAGTGGAGAGTATTCCATCACACTCCTGACTTGTGCCTTGTAGATGGTGGACAGGCATTGGAGAGAGAGGAGGTGAGTTACTCACTGCAGAATTCCTAGCCTCTGATCTCCTCTTGTTGCCACGGTATTTATATGGCTGCTCCAATTCAGTTTCTGGCCAATGGTAACCCCTGGGATGTTGATAGTGGGGGATTCAGCGATGGTAATGCCATTGAATGTCAAGGGGAGATGGTTAGATTCTCTCTAATTGAAGATGGTCATTGCCTGGCACTTGTGTGGGGTAAATGTTACTTGCCAATTATCAGCCCAAGCCTGAGTGTTGTCTAGGTCTTGCTGCATATGGACACAGACTGCCTCAGTATCTGAGGATTTGTGAATGGTGCTGAACATCATACAATCATCAGCGAACATCCCCACTTCTGACCTTATGATTGAAGGAAGGTCATTGATGAAGCAGCTGAAAATAGTTGGGCCTAGGACACTACCCTGAGGAACTCTGCAGTGATGTCCTGGTGCTCAGATGATTGACCTCCAACAACCACGACCATCTTCCTTTGCGCTAGGTATGACTCCAACCAGCGAAGCATTTCCCCCCTGATTCCCATTGACTCCAGTGTTGCTAGGGCTCCTTGATGCCATACTCAGTCAAATGCTGCCTTGATGTCAAGGGCAGTCACTCTCACCTCACCTCTTGAGTTCCACTGTTTTGTCCATGTTTGGACCAAGGCTATAATGAGGTCAGGTGCTGAGTGACCCTGACGGAACCCAAACTGAGCAGGTTATTGCTAAGCAAGTGCTGATTGATAGCACTGTCTATGACATCTTCCATCACTTTGCTGATGATCGAGAGTAGAATGATGGGGCTGTAATTGGCTGGATTGGATTTATCCTGCTTTTTGTGTACAGGAGATACCTTGGCAATTTTCCACATTGCTGGTAGATGCTACTGTTGTAGTTGTACTGGAACAGTTTGGCTAGGGGTGTGGCTAGTTCTGGAGCACTAGTCTTCAGTACTATTGCCAGGTTGTTGTCAGGACCCATAGCCTTCACAGTATCCAGTTCCTTCAGCCCTTTCCTGATATCACATGGAGTTCAGAACTGCTATGATCTGATTGAATGGTTTAAAGAAAGAAAAACTTGCATTTATATAGTGTCTTTCACAATCACTGGATGTTTCAAAGCATTTTACAGCCAATGTAGTACTTTTGGAAGTGCAGTCACTATTGTAATGTAGGAAACAGGGCAGCCAGTATGCACACAGCAAGATCCCACAAGTAGCAATGTGATAAGGACCAGATGATCTTTTTCTTTGTGATGCTAATTAAGGAATAGATATTGCCCAGCACCCTGTGGAGAACTCCACTACTTTCTTCAAAATGGCACCATGGGATCTTTTACAGTCAGCTGAGTAAGCAGATGATAACCTGAAAAGCAGCACCTCCAACAGTGCAGCATCCCCTCAGTACTGCACTGGAGAGTCAGCCTTGATTTTTATGCACTAGCCCTAGAGTGGGACTTGAACCAGGAACCTTGTAACTCACAAGTGAGAGTGCTACTTTCTGAGTCACAGGGTGAATGCCCTCTGCCAGCTACTAATGCTACTCCGTTCGAAGCTGAAGGCAAAAACGCAGTTGCATTTAACTGTAGTGAGCTTTAGCAATGGATGTGCTAATATGCTTCAAATAATCCTCTGTGTCCATAATTATAGGTACTCTAATTGTGTAAAGAGATTTTATTCTGGATTAATGAAGGGGAACACAGAAACCATGCACCCACCATGTCCTGGTCGGTTCACTCAAGAAACGGTTCTGTTTTTTGCTGGTTTGTCCTTTCAGATTTCCATCTCTCCAAAGCACAGATTTGGAGCAGAGGGAAATGGTGTGGACTTTTCAGCCAGCCCTGGAAATTTGAGATGTTAATAAATCCCTGAGCGTGTATCAAAAATCTCTAAACAAGCGGCTGGAAACAGAGAGAACTCCAAGAGTCCGTCAATCTCCTACCCTCTACTTAACAAATGCATTAAACCAATTTCCCAGGGTAACACATGCCAAGTTGACCTGTGGGAGAGCTCAAATTGGAGGTATTTTTATAGTGAACCTAAGCTGTGAATCCAATTTCATTACCATTCACCCTGTGACAATGCCAAACATTTGGTCACATTTTACATTTGATTCTTTCTTTTCTCTTCTGTTGTCTCAACCTCTTGTCTGACAAGAATGAGTTCCCCCAATGCTTTGAAGGCCAAGTGATAAACCTTAAGAACATTTTGTGGTGTTCAATTTGAGTAGTTGAAATGCTGAAGTAATTTATCAAGGAATTCTATGTTTAGATGAAGTAGCAAACAACAGATAATAATGATGACACATAATTCTAAACTGTCTAGCCAGTGATTCACAGAAAGATAGAAAATTTATGCACATTGTGTCTGTGCTGACCACGAAAGAGTTATCCAACCTAATTCCACCTTCCATCTCTGGGTCCACGGCCCTGTAAGTTACAGCACTTCAAGTTCATATCCAAGTGTTTTTTCAATGCAGCGAGTGTTTCTGCCTCTATCACCCTTTCAGGCAGTGAGTTCCAGATCCCCACCACCGTCTGGTGAAAAAATTACTCCTCAAACCCCCCTCTAATCCTTCCACCAATTACTTTAATTCTATGCCCCCTGGTTATTGACCTCTCTGCTAAGGGAAATAGGTCCTTCCCATCCACTCATAATTTTATACACCTCAATTAAGTCTCCCTTCAGCCTTCTCTGTTCCAAAGAAAACAACCCCAGCCTAACAAATCTTTCCTCAAATCAATTCAATCCAGATTCAATCCAGACTGAAGTAGAAAACACTTCTTATTGTATCGATAATGGATTTCTCAGAGATCTTGTCACCAGAGAACCAACTCTGCTGGTGAGGAAATTCACCTGGGGATGACAGCCCATGACCCAAGCAAGAGGGCCTGAAATTAGGTTTAGATCTAGGCAACGTTTAAATATTTCAGGAACATTAAAAAAATTGTGTTTTATTTTTCATGTTCTTTTAACCCTCATTTATTATTTATAATCATAACAGGGGAAGAAGGCAACTTAACTGACAGGTGTTGTCCAGTCAGGTAATGAAGATAAAAGCAAAATACTGCGGATGCTGGAAATCTGAAATAAAAACAAGAAATGCTGGAAATACTCAGCAGGTCTGGCAGCATCTGTGGAGAGAGAAGCAGAGTTAATGTTTCGGGTCAGTGACCCTTCTTCGGAACTGCCTGCTCCACTCAGGGTATCCCAATTTTTCAGACAGGCCCTAAAACAGGAGTTAGATCCCTCATTAGCATATAAAAGGTGCCTAACACCTACTTTAGTCAGCTGACTTACATACTTGAAAATTGTCTGAGGCCAGTATGAAGTGTTCAAGATTTTAATGGGAACGGTAGGGTAGATTGGGAAAAACTATTTCTCCTGGCTGGGGAGTCTAGGACTAGGGGGTAGAGTTTACAAATTAGAGCTAGTCCTTTCAGGAGTGAAATTAGGAAATATTTCCACACAAAAAGGATGGTAGAGTTTTGGAACTCTTCAATCTGTAGTTGATGTTAGATCGATTGTTAATTTAAAATCTGAGATTGATAAATTTTTGTTATCCAAAGGTATTAAGGGACATGGGGCAAAGGCAGGTATATGGAGTTAGGTCACATTGAATGGCGGAACAGGCTGGGGCTAAATGGCCTCCTCGAGTTCCTATGTTTTTAAGGCTTACTTGGGGAACAGGCCATCATCGCCAGTTGGTCATTGTTACCCCCCCTGACTAATTTCTACCCCTATGTATTCAATAAGCGTTTGAGGTATTTCAACTGGTTTCTGGAGCAAGAGCCATTTCTCCTCCCCCATCCCTGACTCATTCGCACGCGCTAACAGTCTATACGCAAAGTCTACTAGTTAGAGGTCAATGATCGTAACAAGCAGCACCCTTAGTGAGTCAGAGTTATCAGATATACACGGCACTGAAATTCCCTAAAGCTTTCTAGCAGCTGGCTGCGGACAAACAACTGACAGACCCATCACTCACATAGCTCTGAGACAGCACTTGGAGACAGCAGGGAGTGTTACATGAAGGTGAGACGGAAATGGTATCGTGACTCGTCCATTTCCAAATTTGGAGCCACCAATAGTAGCTTAAGAGATAATTGGAGTCTGGGGAAAGCTTACGGTGTCCTGTCTGATTTTGACTCCCACATCCCTGGCACTATTTCAAAGAAGAGCAGGGGAATTCTCCCCGGTGTCCAGGCTAGTATTTATTCAGTATCTATCTCTCAATCAACATCACTAAAACAGATGATCGGGTCAGTAATCTCATTGCTGTTTGTGGGATCTTGCTGTGTGCAAATTGGCTGCTGTGTTTCCTACATTACAACAGTGACTACACTTCACAAGTACTTCATTGGTTGTAAAGCACTTTGCGACATCCTGAAGTGGTGGAAGGCGCTATAGAAATTTTTCACTGCAGTTGGCACCCATGTTACTGGCACCTTGAATGTTTTGCACCTTTTGGATGATGCAGTTGGTAAAGAGCAAATAGTTTCATATTTCCTGGGATGCTAATCACATGAATCATCTAATAAAATGCTTGGGGTGAAAGCTTCATTGATCAATGCATCATTAGAGGAGAAGAGCATATTGATAAGTGTAATTTGTCAAAACAGTTTCCTCCAAGTGAATTATTTAACCAGTGCTGACAGCCGTTGGGCCAATAACTTCACATAACTAGAAACAGGAACATGCACTTTCTAATTTATGTACTTGGGAATAGCTGCAGCATTTGAATTAGCAGTGTTCTCAATTTCCTTTAGCTCCCTTTGGCCAACATGTTACAAGGTACAGTAGATCATAGAATGGTTACAGCACAGAAGGAGGCCATTCAGCCCATCGTTCTCGTGTCAGCTCTCTGCAAGGGCAACTCACCTAGTCCCACTCCCACCGCCTTTTCTCTGTAGCCCTGCAAAATCTTTATTTTCAGATAATTATCCAATTCTCTTTTGAAAGCCTCGATTGAACCTGCCTCCACCACACTCTCAGACAGTGCATTCCAGATCCTAAACACTCACTGAACCTGCCTCCACCACACTCTCAGACTGTGCATTCCAGATCCTAAACACTCACTGAACCTGCCTCCACCACACTCTCAGGCAGTGCATTCCAGATCCTAAACACTCACTGAACCTGCCTCCACCACACTCTCAGACAGTGCATTCCAGATCCTAAACACTCACTGAACTTGCCTCCACCACACTCTCAGGCAGTGCATTCCAGATCCTAAACACTCACTGAACCTGCTTCCACCACACTCTCAGACAGTGCATTCCAGATCCTAAACACTCACTGAACTTGCCTCCACCACACTCTCAGGCAGTGCATTCCAGATCCTAAACACTCACTGAACCTGCTTCCACCACACTCTCAGACAGTGCATTCCAGATCCTAAACACTCACTGAACTTGCCTCCACCACACTCTCAGACAGTGCATTCCAGATCCTAAACACTCACTGAACCTGCTTCCACCACACTCTCAGACAGTGCATTCCAGATCCTAAACACTCACTGAACTTGCCTCCACCACACTCTCAGGCAGTGCATTCCAGATCCTAAACACTCACTGAACTTGCCTCCACCACACTCTCAGGTAGTGCATTCCAGATCCTAAACACTCGCTACGTGAAAAAGATTTTCCTCATGTCGCTGTTGCTTCTTTCGCCAGTCACCTTAAATCGATGTCCTCTGGTTCTTGATCCTTTGGCCAATGGGAACAGTTTCTCTCTATCTACTCTGTCCGGACCCCTCATGATTTTGAACACCTCTATCAAATCTCCTCTTAATCTTTTCTTCTCCAAGGAGAACAATCCCAATTTCTCCAACCTATCCACGTAACTGAAGTTCCTCATCCCTGGAACCATTCTCGGGAATCTTTTCTGCACCCTCTCTAATGCCTTAACATGCTTCTGAATGTGTGGTGCCCAGAACTGAACACAATACTCCAGTTGAGGACAAACCAGTGTTTTGTACAGGTTTATCATAATTTCCTTGTTTCGTACTCTATGCCCCTCTTTATAAAGCCCAGGATCCCATATGCTTTATTAATCACTTTCTCAATCTGCCTTGCAACCTTCAATGATTTGTGCACATATACCTCCAGGTGCCTCGACTCCTTCACCCCCTTTAGAATTGTATCCTTTATTTTATATTGTCTCTCCTTGTTCTTTCTATCCAAATGAATCACTTCACACTTTTCGGCATTAAATTTCATTTGCCACTTGTCCGCCCATTCCAGCAACCTGTCTATGTCCTCTTGAAGTTTAGCGCTATCCTCCTCGCAGTTCACAATAATTCCATGTTTTTTGTCAACCGCAAATTTTGATTTGTTACATGGGATCTTCTTTTTCATTTATTCTTGAGATGTGAACAACACTGACAGGCTGCATTTTTTGGCCTGGGAAGGCAGTTGTGGGCCTATTGTTGCTACAACTGAATGGCCCCCTTTGATGGAGAATATCGAGAGTCAAGCATCTAGGGTGGGATTGAAGTCAAGTGTAGGCCAGACCGGGTAAAGAAAAGGGAGAACTTGCTTTTGTATAGCCTCAGCATGTCCCAAAGCTCTGTACACTAGGAAACACAACAGACAATTTTCTCATTTCTATGTTGAGCCTTTATATGATCATACAAAAAAGATGCACAGGAAAAAAATAGCTGGTCCATCAAGCCTGGCCCACAGGACTAAATACTTCCTGCCACCTATCATGCCAGCCTAACAGACAGGCTCCCAGAGCCAACTTGCATGAGGAGCCTGCACCGCAGCTGCTGAAAGTCAAGGTTGGTTTATAACGATGACTTAGATAAGATAATGCATCATGTCAGGAATCTAGGGCTGAGCGTCTTGGTAATAAATACAAGCTGTTGAAGTTTATATACTCTGGCCCATTGCTATTTATCTTGCAATTGTTGCTTAGGAATTATTTCTAATGAAATTTCTTTCTTGAGCCAAACCCTAAGATACACACTGAGTGCATCTTGGGACTTGACCCCTGACTAGATTAAACATTCTTGCTCAGAAATAAATAGCAAGAGTTTCAGCTCCATTTTTGGTAGAACACAGTCTTACAGCGTTTTATACAACACATTTACACTCTATGCTCTCCTGACAGAAGGTGGGATGTGATGCCAGCCTGGAATGTTTGCAGTATCCTGTGGCACACCAGTGTATTGATCTGTGAAGGAGGTAGAGTGTACAGGATTATAGGCTGTAATGAGCAGCTAGGAAGAAATTTACATAGAGCTACATCGAGACTACACCATTCGGCCCAACTGGTCGATGCTGGTGTTTATGCTCCACATCAGCCTCCCCCCACCCCTCTTCATCTCAGCCCATCAACATATCTTTCTTTTCCTTTCTCCCTCATGTGTTTATCTAGCTTCCCATTAAATGCATGTATGTTATTCACCTCAACCACTCCCTGTGGTAGCGAGTTCCACATTCTCACCACTCTCTGGATAAAGACATTTCTCCTGAATTCCCCATTGGATTTATTAGTAATTATCTTATATTATGGTCTCTTGATTTGGTCTTCCCTCTTAGTGGAAACATTTTCTCTATGTCTACCCTCTCAAAACCCTTCATAATCTTAAAAATCCCTCAGCCGTCTCTTGTCTGGATTAAAGAATCCCAGCCTTTCCTGATAAGTGTATCTTCATCTTTGTGAAACCTTTCCCCACCTTCTCCACTGTCTCTGTATCCTTTTTGTAATACGGAGACCCGAACTGTTCACAGTCCCTCAGGTGTGGTCAAACCAATGCTCAATACAACTTTAACGTAATGCCTCTGCTTTTCAATTCTATCCTTTAGAAATGAACCCCAGTGAAAGGTTCCCTTTCTTAATGGTCTTATTAACCTGCATCGCCAATTTTAGTGACTTGTGAATCTGTACCCCTAGGCCCCTTTGCCCCCGCAACCTCTTTTTGGCTCTTATTATCCAAACAATATGTGGCCTCCTTATTCATCCTACAAAACTTTAACATGGCACATTGATCTATATTGAAATTCCAAATTTCTCTTCTCTGCTGAAGCTGAGTCAGCTCTGTAGAGTCCGGATACTCTTCAGTATCTCATCTTCAACTGGCCATTTTTCATTCATCAGCTTAAACAGCTGTTGGTTGTTTGATCAGAGAAGCCATTATCCTGGAGTTAGCTCCTGTCCTCATCCTCACTCTTTAATTAATTCAAATTGTGGGTGTCATTGGTAAAGCCAGTATTCTTTGCCCATCCCTAGTTGCCCTGAGACGTTGGTGGTGGGCCTTCTGTTTGATACACTCAGAGACTGAGCTCCAAGTCATCGTTGTCTCCTTCACTGAAGCCTATGAGAGGATGAGCCTTATTTTAAACTTCTGGAAAACGAAAGTCCTTTTCCAACCCACTCCCACAGCACAACATCATCCTCCGTCGATCAGAATCCATGGTGAGACCCTGGGAAATGGGGACCAACAAAGCAGACATAGATGACAAAATCCACCACTGGCTTCAATGTGCCAGCCCAATCTTTGGTTGACTGATGAAGAGAGTATTCAAGGACCAGGAGCTCAAACCTGGGACTAAGGTCATGGTGTACTGGGCAGCAGTGATCCCTGTGCTCCGATATGCTTTGGAGACTTGGACAAACTACAGCAGGCACCTCAAGGCACTGGAGAAATACCACCAACACTGTCTCTTCGTTGGCAGGATAGGCAGTCTAATGTCAGCGTCCTCCCCCAAGCCAACATTCCCAGCATCAAGTGCTAATTACCTGAAACCAGCTTCACTGGGCGGCCACGTCACCCACATGCCTGACACCAGGTTCCTGAAGCAACTGCTCTACTCTGAGCTTCACCACAGCAAAAAACTCCCAGGAGGACAGAGGAAATGCTTTAGGGAGATTCTCAAAGCATCCCAGGAGAAATCCAACATACCCACCGACTCAGGGGAGTCCCTGCCCCTCAACCGCTCAAAGTGGAGAAGGTGTATTCGGGAAGGTACCAAGCACCTCATGAGATTTCGATGGGAGCATGTGGAAGCCAAGTCCAGGCAGTGGAAGGAGCGCACAACCCGCCAAGTAACTCACCTATCCAACTCTTCAAACACCACCTTCCCCACAGATGCTAGAGTCTGTAGCTCACACATTGGATTCATTAGCCATGTTAGAATGCACTGGACAGGAGTGGAAGCAAGTCAGCCTCAGTCCTGAGGAACTGCCTAAGAAGGAGACAATCGAGGGGCTTGCTAGGTCACTTCAGAAAGCACTGAGAGTCAACCATGTTGGTGTGGGTCTGGAGTCATATAGTCTGGTAGGCCCAGACTAGGTAATGGACATTAGTGAACCAGTTGGGTTTACATGACAATCCAACAGCTTTATAGTCCAGCTTTTACTGAGACAGCTTTTTAATTCCAGACTTTTCGAAATTGAATTCAAATTCTTAAACCATCATGACGGGATTTGAACCCATGATCCCTGGATTACTGGTCCAGTAACACCACTACTATACAGGAAGGGTATCAGAGTCTTAGAGAGTGTATAGAGGAGATTTACTAGAATGGTACCAGAGATGTGGGACTTCAGTTACGTAGGAGGCTGGAGAAGCTGGGATTGTTCTCAGAGCAGAGATGATTAAGGGGAAATTGAATAGAGGTGTCCAAAATGATGAAGCATTCTGATAGAGCAGATATGGAGAAACTGCTTCCAGTGGCGGGAACCAGAGGATACAGATTTATTGTGATAGATAAAAGAATCAGAACTGACATGACAATTTTTTACAGTGAGTTGTTATGATCTGGAATGTGCTGCCTGAAAAGGTGGTGGAAGAAAATTTAATAGTGACTTTCAAAAAAGAATTGGTTAAGTACTTAAAATGGAAATTTTGCAGGGTTATGGGGAAAGAGCAGGGGGAGTGAGACTAATTGGATAGCTCTTTCAAAGAGCTGGTACAGGCAGGATGGATCGAATGGCCTCCTTCTGTTCTATATCATTCTATGATTCTATTCTGTTTTCACATAAGGCCACTTTCTAGTAGAGGTTGCTGGATGATGACCAAAAGCAGAAACGCTGATTGATTTTTCTATGTGGAGTGTCATTTTCCAGTCCTCACTGGATACAGGTGTGGTGTCGGAAGATGGGAGAATTGCTAACATTGTACCTCAGTTTAAAAGGGGAGCGAAGGATTGACCGAATAATCACAAGCCAAGTCAATCTAAGCTCAGTAATGTGCAAATTATTGGAATCTATTCTGAGAGACAGGTTAATCAAGGATAGTCAGCATGGATTTGTTAAGGAAAGATCTTATTTGACCAACTTGATCGAATTTTTTGAAGAAGTAACAAGGAAGATAGATGAGGGTAATGCAGTTGATGTGGTCTACATGGATTTTAGCAAGACTTTTGACAAGGTCCCACATGGCAGACTGATTAAAAAAATAAAATCCCATGGTTTCCAGGGAAATGCAGCAAGGTGGATACAAAATTGGCTCAGTGGCAGGAAACAAAGGGTAATTGTTGACGAGTGTTTTTGCGACTGGAGGGCTGTTTCTAGCGGCATTCCGCAGGGCTCAGTACTGGGTCCCTGCTTTTTGTGGTATATATTAATGATTTGGATGTAAATGTAGAGGGCATGATCAAGAAGTTTGCAGACAACACAAAGATTGGCCGTGTAGTAGATAGCGAGAAGGATAGATGTAGGCTGCAGGAAGATATTGATGGTCTGGTCAGATGGGCAGAAAAGTGGCAAATGGAATTCAACTTGCAGAAGTGTGAGGTGATTCATTTGGGGAGGTCAATCAAGGCAAAGGAATACATGATTAATGGGAAAATACTGAGAAGTGTGGAGGAAGTGAGGGACCTTGGAGTGAATGTCCACAGATCCCTGAAGGTAGCAGGACAGGTCGATAAGGTGGTTAAGAAGACATTTGGAATCCTTTCCTTTATTAGCCGAGGTATAGTATAGAATACAAGAGCAGGGAGGTTATGCTGGAACTATAGAAATCATTGGTTAGGCCACAACTTGAGTACTGTGTGCAGTTCTGGTCACCTCATTACAGAAAGGATGGAATTGCACTAGAGAGGGTACAGAGGAGATTTATGAGGCTGTTTTTTTTATTCGTTCATGGGATGTGGGCATCGCTGCCTAGGCAGCATTTATTGCCCATCCCTAATTGCCTTTGGACTGAGTGGCTTGCTAGACCATTTCAGAGGGCACTTCAGAGTCAACCACATTGCTGTGGGTCTGGAGTCACATGTAAGCCAGACCAGGTAAGAACGGCAGATTTCCTTCCCTAATGGACACTAGTGAACCAGATGGGATGTTGCCAGGACTGGAAAAATGCAGCTATGAGGAAAGATTGGATAGGCTGGGGGTGTTCTCCTTGGAACTGAGGGGAGATCTGATTGAAATGTACAAAATTTTGAGGGGCTCAGATAGAGTGGAGGTGAAGGGCCTATTCACCTTAGCAGAGAGGTCAGTGACTAGGAGGCAGAAGTTTAAAGTGATTAGTGGAAAAATTAGAGGGGATTTGAGGAAATATTTTTCACCCACAGGGTGGTGGAGGTCTGGAACTCACTGCCTGAAAGAGTAGTTGAGGCAGAGACCCTCAACTCATTCAAAAGGAGTCTGGATATGCACCTCAAGTGCTGTAATCTGCAGGGCTATGGACCAAATGCTGGAAGGTGGGATTAGAATGGGTGGATTGTTTTTCAGCCGGCACAGACATGATGGACCAAGTGGCCTCTTTCTGTGCCTTAAACCTTCTCTGATTTCTATCCTATGATTCTAAAGTATGTAGATCCTGTCCTGTCCAGGTACCCAGAAATCTGCACTTTCAGGCTGGGATCTTCTCTCTTTTCCAAGGGTACTGAGGCCAATTGAAGTGTCCCAATGGCTGAGAGCAGCTGAGGGTAAACCAAGGGCCATGTTTAGGATACCATGTGAAGGAGATACTGGTAGAATATATTAAATCAGTTCACAGCCGTGACCCCATTGTACTAGACAAAGGGTCACTGACTTCGCTTGTCGGTTAAGCGCCCATCCTCAATATCCATTTGTGAAGCAGTATTAGCGATAGGATTGTGCAGAGATTTCCCCTCGCCTGTTCTCTCATTGGGAGACTATGAGCAGTGGGAAAGGAAGGAGTTAAGAGTTAGAAAGATTTGAGACCAAAAAACTGGCTCTAAACATTCAATAAAAGAAACAAAGGACTCCATTGTTTACTGACTGTCAGCCTGAGGGGAAGAAGCTCGGGCAGGCAGTTAGGTCAGGTTTTCAGTGCGTGAAATCACAGAGTGAACATTTTATTGAATATTGGGTCTATTTTGGGATATTGAACCTGAGTCTTGCCCAGGTCTTTCTCTATTGTACTCTTTTTACAGCAACTGACTATACACAATACCCCAACGAGTCCCTTGTTGTGTTTTTTTTGAACAAGCAAAGCTGCATTCCATCTTTAACATTAAACTGAGGCTCCGCCTACTCTCAGGTGGACATACAAAAAATCTCATTTGGAAGAAGAGCAGGGGAGTTCTCCCCGTCATTCTAACCAATATTTATCCCTCAACAAATGTCACAAAAAAAATTATCTTGTCTCATTGCTGTTTGTGGGATCCTGCTGTGCACAAATTGGCTGCTGCATTTCCTACATTACAACAGTGACTAAGCTTCATTGGCTGTGAAGTGCTTTGGGATGTCCTGAGGGGGTGAAAGGTGCTATAGAAATACAGTTTCTTTTTTTAATCGTCATAGAGAGATACAGCACTGAAACAGGCCCTTCAGCCCACCAAGTCTGTGCTGACCATCAACCACCCATTTATACTAATCCTACATGAATCCCATAGTCCCTACCACATCCCCACAATACTCCTACCACCTACCTACACTAGGGGCAATTTACCTATCAACCTGCAAGTCTTTGGCTGTGGGAGGAAACCAGAGCACCCAGTGGAAAACCACACAGTCACAGGGAGAACTTGCAAACTTCACACAGGCAGTACCCAGAACTGAACCCAGGTCGCTAGAGCTGTGAAGCTGCAGTGCTAACCACTGCACTGCTCACTATGTGCACATTTATCTCATTGCCTTAGTGGGGTCTTGCTGTGCACAAATAGGCTGCCACGTTTCCTATGTTGCAGCAATGGCTACATCTTGAAAGTATTTAATGGGATGTGAAGCACTTTGGGACGTCTGAGGACATACACGCCACTATATATAGGGGAGTTAATTCTTTAAGGCAATTTTAAAGCTCTAGAGGGTGTCCTCTTAAAGTCTCTCAGTGCTATTGTTATGGAGCATCTGTCTATTTGGAACTGAGATGAGGAGAAATTTCCTTCATTCAGAAGGTTGTGAATCTTTGAAATTCTCTACCCTAGAGGGCTGTGGAAGCTCAGTCATTGAGTATATTCAAGACAGAGATCAATAGATTTTTGACACTAAGGGAATTAGGGGGTATGGGGATAGTGTGGGAAAGTGGAGTTGAGGTGGATGATCAGCCATGATCTTATTGAATGGTGGAGCAGGCTCAAAGAGTGGAACGGCCGACTCCAGCTCCGATTTCTTAGGTTTTTAAATGTCTGATAGATCGCAAGAGAACTCAAGGATAAATTGCAAGACAATAACGCCACCTCATGCTTCGCACATGACTCCTGCCTCCCCGCCCCTTACCTTTGCCCTGGGAGACCAGGTTGATGAGTCGGCGGACTGTCTCGACCAGCTGAACCTGCTGGAGCTGTAGGCTGCTGTTGTTGCTGCTGGCCGTGTGCAGGCGTTTCTCCAACTCCCTGATGGTGTTTATCTGGTGGGCGACCAGCTGCTGGAGCAACTCTTTCTCTTTCCTGATGGACCCCAGCTCAGTCCGGTGCTTGGCCTCGATGTCAGAGACCTTCCTCTCTAAAAGACTGAAGCAGTTACAATCACCTGTTTAAACTGAACCCCAGAGGCTTTGGAGATTCAACCACATTTGTATATTTAATATACATTCAACTTTAATGATGGGAAGAAGCAGGGAAATATCTAATAAATTTGACATTAAATATGTATTTTAGAATAAATTGAAATGTTCTTAGTAAATGTAGAAACTGTTTGAGTCTCTTCACAACATGCAGCACCATAGGTCCTGAGTAATGCTCCCTCTACACGGCCCTATTCACAGGGCAGGTATAGCACGGGTTAGATACTGAGTAAGGCTCTTGCTACATTGAGCCCATTAAGAAAAGCTTGAAACCGTTCCTTTGTAATAATGAAGACTCAGCAGATTTGTTACATGTTAAAGTGTACAGTTCCATTACAAAGTCTTGAGTGGAATGCAGAGTAGTCTCAGTGAGATAGAAAAGCAAGAAATAGCACAGATCATGTGACATCATTTCCCGTCATTGTTTGATTTCCTGCCGGGGGGTGGAGACAAGTGAAACATCAAGATAAACCCATGGTTTCAGAGTAATGGTATAGGTGCAGCAATCAGTGAGATCTTTCAATTAGAATCTATGTTTTTTTTAAGGCATTCTCCGAAGGTTAAGGGGAGATTTAATGGAAGTGTTCATTGATATATTAGATTCTTAGATGGCTTGACAGGGTAAATGCTGAGAGACTGTTTCCTGGGCTGGACAGTTTAGAATTAGACATAGTCTCAGAATAAGGGGTCAGCTATTTAGGATTGAGAGGGTTGTGAATGTTTGGAATTCTGTGGATACTCAGTCATTCAGAATTATTTAAGGCTGAGATCAATGGATTTTTTTGGGTATGAAGGGAATTAAAGGGATGTGGGGATAGAGCAGGAAAGTGCAGTTGAGGTAAAAAAAATCAGCCATGATCTTATTGAATGACAGTGCAGGTTTGAGGGGCTGAATGGCCTACTCCAGCTCCTACTTCTTATGTTCAAAATAATGAGGGTTTAGACGGAGTAAAAAGGGAGAAGCAGTTTCCACTGGCAGAAGAGCTCCTAATCAGAAGACACAGATTTAAGAGAATTGGCAAAAGAACCAGAGGGGAGATGAAGGATTTTTTTAAAATGCAGCGAGTTGTTGTGACCTGGAATGCACTGCCTGACAGGGCAGTGGAAGTAGATTCAATAGTAATTTTCCAAAGGAATTGGATAAATACTTGAAGTGCAAAGTTTACAGGGCTATGGGGAAATAGGAGGGGCAGTGGGACTAATTTGATAGCTCTTTGAAAGAGCCAGCACAGGCACGATGGGCCAAATGGCCTCCTTCTGTGTTGGATCATTCTACGATATGACCAGCTTGATCGTGTCTGTCCCATTGTACCTACTAAACCCTCCCCTGCACTTTATGACAGACATTGGGTCTGAGTCTACACACAAATGTTTCAGCCTCCTATCAGATCAGTGATTCAAATCATGAGCCCACAATCTTTGGGAATGTACAACTCCCTGTGTTAACTTGGCTGCGATTCTGGTTAATGGGGTCTGACAACTTGCCCCAGGACAGTCGCACCCACAGCTACCTCATTAATCAAACCCCTTTCTCTTCCACTCCTCAGATTGATCTGTACTGCTCTGGCAGCCATTTAAGAACATTAAAATGTGAAGAGGGTTCATGCATGCCGAGATGATGGATAGGTTTTCACTTTCCCCCTGGAACTCAACTGACTTCATAAGATCTTATCAGATGAAGTACAAATTGAATCATTTTGACCCTTGTTTGTTACAAGCCTCATTGTACTCAGAGTTTTCACATCAAACAAGGCACAAAAGGTTCTGTGAATATGCAAGGCAGGGACACATTGCTTTACAGATGTAGAATTCAGGTCAAAATCAGGAAAAGCCAGCTGGTCAAGACCGAGGCCAACATGATTAGAACGAATATACACATACAGCCCTGACCAACTGAGGGACACCCTCCTCAAGACACCCCCACACACACACCCAAATACAGTCACATTCAAGAACACTCACAAAAACACACACACACCCATTCAAATACACACATACAGATACATGGGCACACACATGTACTCGTAAACAGCAACACTCACATTCACTCCCACATACAGCATCAACACATTTTACACTTCACTCTCCCTACACAAGGAACTCAGTGAAAGGTCAAGCTGAGAAATGGCAGTGATACAACTCCCCAATAAAACCTTCGACAAACGGGGAGATGATCTGACAATCTTCATGAAAGGGACCTCAGAAAAATCTCAATCACACCAAAGCACAAGATTTTTTTAAGAGTGAAGCAGCTTTTAATGTGAATATGAGAACTCCATTCTTTCAGTGGGCAACTTGCTTGGTGTTCGATTAATGTGGAGACATAGAGGTAGACCCGATTTTAACTCATTCAAAACGCATTCAAATAGACAGAGTTAAAATCGGCCTCATTGTGTGCAGGTAGAGGCTTAGCTAAGTCCAGACTACCTGGCTGTGGGAGTCGGTTTGGCTTCAGGTCAAGGATTGCCAGCCTGAAGGTGTCAGCAGCAAAAGTCTCGGAAACAAGGACATGGTTCAACCCAAGTGCTGCCTCTCAGCCTCTTACTTCAGTCACTCTTTCCCTCCCTATCTTCCCATCTCTTCCACCTGAACACGGACACCAGGGAATCTTTCTTGAGAGTTCTTTCCATCTCCCACTGTTGGGAACTCAGGAGAAATGGCCAATTCCTTAGAGCTTCCACTGAGGTTACAGCCATAGATGAGGGAATCCTCCTGCCCATCACTCCCTCACCTTTACGTTCTGTGAAATTCTATGCTGGTGACTCTTGCAATTTGAACAGAAGGAGGCCATTCAGCCCCTTGAGCCTGTTCTGCCATTCAGTTAGATCATGGCTGATTAGTATCTTCCCTCCATTTAACTGCTTTGGTTCTGTAACTTGATTCCTGAGGTCTTTACATAGGGTACTGCTCTCACTGTGGCTCCATGGGTTGCGCTCTAGCCTCTGAGATAGAAGGTTGTGGGTTTAAGTCCACTCAGAGACTTATGCACAAAATCTTGGCTGACACTCCCAGTACAGCATTCAGGAGGTGCTGTTTTTAAACTGAGGCCCCATCTGTCCTCTCAGTTGGGCATAAAAATCCCATGGCACTGTTTCAGAGCAAGAGAATGTTACAATATTCATGCCTCAACCAAAGCCACTTAAAAACCAGATTATTTGTTCATTATCACATTGCTATTCATGGGAGCTTGCTGTGTGCAAATGAACTGTTAGAAATCCAGCCCAGTATATCTAGTAAAGGAGAATGAGAAATTCAGGGCAAGTTCTTATGAGAGAGATTAACTAGAACAAGTCAAAATAATCTCAATTTAGCTGTAGTATGGCAACTTTGCAGCTTCATATCATTTAGCACTCTGCAGTCTTTATTGCCTCAACAAGTAAAAGCAATCACTGGATCCGAGTCTTGATCTGATGCTTGGTATTATGGTCTGGCCCCTTGCGCTATATGTTTGAATTTGTTGGTGTTTGTTTAACTAATGGTTATTTTAACTCAGTGAGTCCTGAAGGATACTTTCACTCCCTGCCTGGCTAATGATTTACAGGACTGCTAGAATGAAATAATACAGACGTGAACTATCACCTAGTCACTGGCAGCTGGGGGCGGGAGTGAGTTTAATTTTAAAGCTGTGCTAATATTTGAAAGACGCTCTGCACACCACAGTTGAAACAGGATATCTCACCAGCAACAAGAGCTTGAGCTGTCCTGTGCCTGTGAATGGACTATTGCCAACTAGTTTCCCAGGTAATGTTAACAACACACAGTGTGTGTGCAGGGTTGCCAACCCTCCAGGATTGTCCTGGAGTCTCCAGGAATTGAAGCTTATTCCCCAGGATGCTGCTGTGAGCAGTCCCATGGCTGCTGTGTTTTCCTACATTACAACACTGACTATACTAGAAGAACAAGGGCAACAGATGTATAGAAACACCATCACCTGTAAGTTCCCCTCCACACACAACATCCTGACTTGGAACTATATCACCGTTCCTCCACTGTCGCTGGGTCAAAATCCTGGAACTCCCTTCCTAACAGCACTGTGGGTGTACCTACCCCGCATGGACTGCAGCGGTTCAAGAAGGCAGCTCACCACCACCTTCTCAAGAGTAATCTGATGGGCAATAAATAGGGCGGCACAGTGGCGCAGTGGTTAGCACCGCAGCCTCACAGCTCCAGGGACCCGGGTTCGATTCCAGGTACTGCCTGTGTGGAGTTTGCAAATTCTCCCTGTGTCTGCGTGGGTTTTCTCCGGGTGCTCCGGTTTCCTCCCACAAGCCAAAAGACTTGCAGGTTGATAGGTAAATTGGCCATTATAAATTGTCACTAGTGTAGGTAGGTGGTAGGGAAATATAGGGACAGGTGGGGATGTTTGGTAGGAATATGGGATTAGTGTAGGATTAGTATAAATGGGTGGTTGATGTTCGGCACAGACTCGGTGGGCCGAAGGGCCTGTTTCAGTGCTGTATCTCTCTCTAATCTAATCTAAATGCTGGCCTAGCCAGTGATGCCCACATCCCATGAACAAATAATAAAAAAGTACTGGAGGATGATAGACAGTGGTGTTCCCCAAGGGTCAGTGCTAGGACCACAGCTTTTTTGATATCTATAAATGACTTGGATATTGGAATACAGAATAACATTTCAAAATTTGCTGATGATACAAAATTTGGTGGTGCGGTAGATAGTGAGGATGATACCAATTGGCTGCAACAGGACACAGATAGACTAGCAGAATGGGCAGACAAGTGGCAGATGGAATTTAATACAGAGAAGGTGATGCATTTTGGTAGAAGGGATAGGGTGATTCAATATAGACTTAATAGCACAGTTCTAAAGAGTGTGCAGGAGCAGAGGGACCTGGGAGTTCATGTGCATCAATCTTTGAAGGTGGCAGGACATATTGAGAGAGTGGTTAGCAAAGCATATGGAATATTGGGCTTCATAAATAAAGTATTGAATACAAAAGCAGAGAAGTTATACTGAACCTTTATAAAGTTCTGCTTAGGCCACAGCTAGAGTATTGCATTCAGTTCTGCTCACCACATGTTAGGAATCATGTGAAGGTCTTTGAGAGGGTGCAGAGGAGATTTACCAGAATAGTTCCAGGGATGAGGAATTTTAGCTACAAGGTTAGGTTGGAGATGCTGGGGTTGTTCTCCTTGGAGCAAAGGAGATTGATGGGAGATTTGATCAAGGTGTACAAGATTCTGACAGGCTTAGATAAGGTTGACAAAGAAAAGCTATTTCCATTAACTGATGGTTCAAGGTCTAGGGGATACAGATTGAAGGTTTTGGGTAAGAGATGCGGGGGGAATGTGAGGAAGAACATTTTTACGCAGCGAGTGGTAATGACCTGGAACTCACTGCCTACGTGGGTGGTGGAAGCAGAGATGATGAATGATTTTAAAAGGAAATTGGATGGGCACTTGAGAGAAATAAACTTGCAGGGCTACGTGTATACAGCGGGGGAATGGGACTGACTGGATTGCTCTACAGAGAGCTGGCATGGACACAATGGGCTGAATGGCCTCCTGTGCTGTAATGACTCTGACTTCATAGAGTCTTCATAAAGGCTGTAAAGCACTTTGGAACATCTTGAGATTGCAAAAGCTCTATAGAAATGCAAGCTCTTTCTTTTTAGGTAGGAGGGAGGAGGCAATATTCTGGAATTGTTCAAGGGACAGTTAGATTGAATGTTGGGTTTGAGAATTATGGACTTCCTCGCTGGTATCTTTTCTTGGTGATGTACAGGGTGCGGGAGATTCTGTCCTTTTCTGCAAAGGCTTTGGACTTAACCCGGCTGTGGGTTTTCACATTCTCCAGCACACCTCATCAGTACAGGACCTCTCATTACAACAAAAAACTGGGTTCTCAACTTGCATGTGGCGTGGCTGAAAAACAGTCACGAGCCGGGAGCAGGGGGCCTTACCAATTCCTCTCCTGTATTTTGCTGATCTCGTTGGTTTGCAGCATCAGCTGTTTCTCCAGCTTGTTCGTGGAGAGTGAATTTTCCAACAGTTGAATTTCAATTCTTGATGTCTGGTTTAAAACCTGTGAAACAAATGATACAGTTTGTGAGTTAACTTCCTGTGAACACATTGGGCTGGATTTTACCCGTCCTTGGGGACGGGCTGGGAGGTGGGAAGGCTGGCAAGATGCACAGGAAGGTGTCAGGTGGAGTCCCCATCATCCTCCTGCTGTCGTGCCAGCTTCCCAGTGATGGGAAAGGTGATGGATGGCCCTCCTGCTCAGGATTCAATTGAGCCACTTAAGTGGCCAATTAAGAGCCTCTTCCTGCCCCCGCGGGCAATTAACCAATGGCAGGGGGCCCTTCACTGCTTGGAGAGACCACCAGGTAAACCCTGGCTACCTCCTGCCAGGGTCCGGGAGGTGTCCTCCTTTCTGGGCACTCTTTGTCCCTCCCCCCAGTGGAAATGGCTGCCCCCACGGCAACAGTGCCACCTACCCTCACCAACCACCACTTCCCCCAGAGTCGCCAGGCCTGCCTGAGTGGCCCTGGCACGCCCAGACCTCACTTACCTGGTTGTGAGGGTGCATGTCCATCAATGTGCCCTCCTCCTCCAGGTGCAGCCCCAGCAGTGACCACTGCTCCTGGTGGCGCTACTGAGGCTGCTGAGCTGCCGCCTTCTGATTGGTGCCGGCGGCTCTTGGGGGTGGGTGGCTGTTCTGAATAGGGACGGCCACTCACGCAGCAGCCTGACATGCGGCCCTGGGTTCCCCCCGACAGCCGCCCACCCCCCCCCCCCCCCCCCGACTGCCACCCCCCCCCTCGCTTTCAGGCCTGGCGGTGGGCCACCTGCTGTCAGCACTAAATCCAGCCAGTGTGCTTCAACTAACAATCTGTTCATCCTTTCCCCCTCCCCCAATCATGCTGATCTTCACTTTAGAGTCATAGAGTCGTACAGCATAGAAACAGGCCCTTCAGCCCACCGCGTCCATGCCGACAATAATGCCTATCTATACTAATCCCACCTGCCTCAATTAATTCCATATCCCTCTATGCCTTGCTCATTCAAGTACTTGTCCAGATGCCTCTTAAATGTCGCTACTGTTCCTGCCTCCACCACCTCCTCTGGCAGCTCATTCCAGATACCCACTATTCTTTGTGTGAAAAATTTACCCCTTTGATCCCCTTTAAACCTTCTCCCTCTCACCCTATCCTGTCCAATTGGAAGGATGATTCAGTTAGATTCACGATTGGGCAGAGTTTTGGATGAGCTCAACTTTCCGGAAGGTGCAAAGTAGGAGCCAACGGGAGAACATCGGAATAATGAATCTAATGGTAACAGAGGCACGGATGAGGGTTTCAGCAGCAGATGGGCTGAGGCAGGTGCCGAGGGGCCGAGATGAGCAATGTTATGGAGGGAGAAGTTTTACTACATTAAAGGTGCTATATAAATGCAAGTTTTTGAACAATAGAAGTTTCCTTTTCTTTAATGGGTCCTCTGCAAAGCGTTGGCACAGGGTCCATCTTCTCACTTGGGCTTGAGTCTGACCCCTACCTGAATGGGGAAATGATGCATTCTAACAAACCATCCCTGGAACCCAGCATTGGAATACACGTTAGTAGCATTCTCACCTTGAAGCCAGAGGTTCAAGTTCCTCTCCAGAGACTTGGGCACTAAAATCTAGGCTGCCACTCATACTGAGGGAGTGCTGCACTGTTGGAGGCCCCATCTGGAATCTCAGGTGGGTATAAACATCAATATCAGGAAGAAGAGCAGGGGAGTTATCCTGGTGTTCTGGGCTGGTATTTATCCCCCAGTCAATGTCACTAACAAGCAGATTATCAGGTTGTTATCTCATTGCTGTTTGTGGGAGCTTGCTGTGTGCAAATTGGCTGCTGCCTTTCCTATATTATGACAGTGACTACACTTCAAAAGTATTTTATTGGCTGTAAAGCACTTTGGGATGTCATGAAAAGTGTTCTATAAATGCAAGTCTTTCTTTAAATCAAATGGTAGCTAATACAGCAGAGCAGGGGTGTGGTGGGAGGAGGGTTTATCCAATTTTCTTTTGAAAGCCACAGTCGAATGTGCCTCCACCACACTCTCAGGCGGTGCATTCCAGATCCTAACCAACCACTGCATCAAAAAAAGCTTTCTCATATCGCCTTTCACTCTTTTGCCAATCATGTTAAAGCTGTGCCCTCTGGCTCTTGACCCCTCTGCCAATGGGAACAGTTTCTCTATATCCACTCTGTCTAGACCTCTCGTGATTTTGAAATGCTCTATCAAATCTCCTCTCAACCTTCTGTTCTCTAAGCAGAACAGTCCCAGCTTTGTTTTTATTCTTTCTTGGAATGTGAGTGTCGCTGGCTGGGCCAGTATTTGTTGCCCATCCCTTGAGAAGGTGGTGGTGAGCTGTCTTTTTGAACCACTGCAGTCCATGTGAGGTAGGTACACCCACAGTGCTGTTAGGGAGGGAGTTCCAGGACCCAGCGACAGTAAAGCAAGAGTGATATAGTTCCAAGTCAACATAGAACATAGAACATAGAACATAGCACAGTACAGGCCCTTCGGCCCACGATGTTGTGCCGAACCTTTAACCTAACCTAAGATCTAAGTAACTACCTACCCTTCATTCTACTATCATCCATGTACCTATCCAAGAGTCGCTTAAATGACCCTAATGTATCTGCTTCTACTACCACCGCTGGCAGCGCATTCCAAGCACCCACCACTCTCTGTGTAAAGAACCTACCTCTGACATCTCCCCGAAACCTTCCTCCAATCACCTTAAAATTATACCCCCTGGTGATGGCCCTTTCCACCCTGGGAAAAAATCTCTGACTATCCACTCTATTTATGCCTCTCATCATCTTGTACCCCTCTATCAAGTCACCTCTCATCCTTCTTCGCTCCAATGAGAAAAGCCCTAGCTCCCTCAATCTTTCTTCGTAGGACATGCCCTCCAGTCCAAGCAGCATCCTGGTAAATCTCCTCTGCACCCTCTCTAAAGCCTCCACATCCTTCCTATAATGAGGCGACCAGAACTGAACACAATATTCCAAGTGTGGTCGAACCAGGGCCTTATAGAGCTGCAGCATAACCTCGCGGCTCTTAAACTCAACCCCCCTGTTAATGAAAGCCAACACACCATACGGCTTCTTAACAACCCTATCAACTTGGGTGGCAACTTTGAGCGATCTATGGACATGGACCCCAAGATCCCTCTGTTCCTCCACACTACCAAGAATCCTGTCTTTAAGCCTGTATTGCGCATTCAAATTCGACCTTCCAAAATGAATCACTTCACACTTTTCCAGGTTGAACTCCATCTGCCACTTCTCAGCCCAACTCTACATCCTGTCAATGTCCCGTTACAACCTACAACAGCCTTCCACACTATCCACAACTCCAGCAACCTTCGTGTCATCGGCAAACTTGCTAACCCAGCCTTCCACTTCCTCATCCAAGTCATTTATAAAAATCACAAAGAGCAGAGGTCCCAGAACAGATCCCTGTGGAACACCACTGGTCACCGAGCTCCATGCTGAATACTTTCCATCTACTAACACCCTCTGACTTCTATGGGCCAGCCAATTTTGTATCCAGACAGCCAACTTTCCCTGAATCCCATGCCTCCTTACTTTCTGAATGAGCCTACCATGGGGAACCTTATCAAACGCCTTGCTAAAATCCATATACACCACATCCACTGCTCTTCCTTCATCAATGTGTTTTGTCACATCTTCAAAGAATTCAATAAGGCTTGTGAGGCATGACCTGCCCCTCACAAAGCCATGCTGACTGTCTCTAATCAAACCATGCTTTTCCAAATAGTCATAAATCCTGTCTCTCAGAGTCCTCTCCAATAATTTGCCCACTACCGACGTAAAACTGACTGGTCTATAATTCCCAGGGTTATTCCTATTCCCTTTCTTGAACAAGGGAACAACATTTGCCACCCTCCAATCATCCGGTACTACTCCAGTGGACAGTGAGGACGCAAAGATCATCGCCAAAGGTGCAGCAATCTCTTCCCTCGCTTCCCGTAATATCCTTGGGTATATCGCGTCTGGCCCTGGGGACTTATCTGTCCTCATATCATTCAAAATTTCCAGCACATCCTCCCTCTTAACCGCAACCTGTTCGAGCATATCAGCCTGTTCCACACTGTCCTCACAAACGACCAGGTCCCTCTCACTAGTGAATACTGAAGCAAAGTATTCATTTAGGACCTCCCCTACCTCCTCCGACTCCAGGCACAAGTTCCCTCCACTATCCCTGATCGGCCCTACCCTCACTCTGGCCATCCTCTTGTTCCTCACATAAGTGTAGAACGCCTTGGGATTTTCCTTAATCCTACCCGCCAAGACTTTTTCATGTCCCCTTCTAGCTCTCCTAAGTCCATTCTTCAGTTCCTTCCTGGCTACCTTGTAACCCTCTAGAGCCCTGTCTGATCCTTGCTTCCTCAACCTTAAGTAAGCTTCCTTCTTCCTCTTGACTAGCTGTTCCACATCTCTTGTCATCCAAGCTTCACCCTACCATCCCTTCCTTGCCTCATCGGGACAAACCTATCCAGCAGTCGCAGCAAGTGCTCCCTAAACAACCTCCACATTTCTGTCGTGCATTTCCCTGAGAACATCTGTTCCCAATTTATGCTCCCCAGTTCCTGCCTAATAGCATTGTAATCCCCCAATTAAATATTTTCCCATCCCGTCTGCTCTTGTCCCTCTCCATGACTATAGTAAAGGTCAGGGAGTTGTGATCACTATCACCGAAATGCTCTCCCACCGAGAGATCTGCCACCTGGCCTGGTTCGTTGCCAAGCACCAAGTCCAACATAGTCTCCCCTCTAGTCGGCCTATCTACATATTGAGTCAAGAAACCTTCCTGGACACACCTGACAAAAACTGCTCCATCCAAACTATTTGCACTAAGGAGGTTCCAATCAATATTAGGGAAGTTGAAGTCACCCATGACAACAACCCTGTTACTTCTGCACCTTTCCAAAATCTGCCTCCCAATCTGTTCCTCCGTGTCTCTGTTGCTATTGGGGGGTCTATAGAAAACTCCCAACAAAGTGACTGCTCCTTTCCTGTATCTGACTTCCACCCATAATGACTCAGTAGACAAACCCTCCTCGACGACCTCCCTTTCTGCAGCTGTGATACTATCCCTGATTAACAATGCCACTCCCCCACCTCTTTTACCTCCCTCCCTATTCCTTTTGAAACATCTAAACCCCGGAACATCCAACATCCATTCCTGCCCCTGTGATATCCAAGTCTCCGTAATGGCCACAACATCGTAGCTCCAAGTACTGATCCATGCTCTAAGTTCATCACCCTTATTTCTGACACTTCTTGTGTTAAAATAGACACACTTCAACCCATCATACTGGCTGCAACTTTGTCGTGTCAATTGTCTAACCTTCCTCACAGACTCTCTGCACTCAGTATCTGCCTGTTCAACAGCTACCCCATCCACTGGTCCGTGGCTCCGGTTCCCATCCCCCTGCCAAACTAGTTTAAACCCTCCCGAAGAGCTCTAGCAAACCTCCCGCCCAGGATATTGGTGCCCCTCCAGTTCAGATGCAACCCGTCCTTCTTGTACAGGTCCCACCTTCCCCAGAAGGTATCCCAATGATCCACACATCTGAATCCCTCCCTCCTACACCAGTTCTGTAGCCATGTGTTCAGCTGCACTCGCTCCCTGTTTCTAGCCTCACTAGCACGTGGCACCGGTATCAATCCTGAGATTACTACTCTGCTCGTCCTGCCTTTCAGCTTCCAACCTAACTCCCTATATTCGCTTTTCAGGTCCTCCTCCCTTTTCCTAGCTATGCCATTGGTACCGATATGTACCACGACCTCTGGCTGCTCCCCCTCCCCCTTAAGAATCCTGTGGACTCGATCCGAGACATCCCTGACCCTGGCACCCGGGAGGCAACATACCATCTGGGAGTCTCGTTCGCGACCACAGAATCTCCTGTCTGTTCCTCTAACCATTGAATCTCCTATCACTATCGCTCTCCTATTCTCCCCCCTTCCCTTCTGAGCCACTGGGCCAGGCTCAGTGCCAGAGACCTGGCCACTGTGGCTTTCCTCTGGTAGGTCCCCCCACCCAACCGTATCCAAAACGGTATACGTATTATTGAGGGGAACGGCCACAGGGGATCCCTGCACTGTGCGCCTATTCCCTTTCCCTCCCCTGACGGTCACCCAGCTACCTTTATCCTGTAACTTAGGTGTCACTACTTCCCTATAACTGCTCGCTATCACCCCCTCAGCATCCTGAATGATCCGAAGTTCATCCAGCTCCAGCTCCAGTTCCCTAACGCGATCTGTGAGGAGCTGGAGTTGGGTGCACTTCTCACAGGTGAAGTCAGCAGGGACACCAGTGGTGACCCTCACCTCCCACATCCTGCAAGAGGAGCAATCTCGACAGATTGTCTTGGCCTCACAGTCTCTGGTGCCAATCATTCTATCTAAATGCAAGCTCTTTCCTTTGAGCTGTATGGTACATTTGCTGAGTTGGGAGGTTTTACTCTGTGGATTTCTGTGTTATTTGTACCCTGTACTGACTGCCAGGATCACATAGAGTTTGTGGTGATTATATTGTGACTGTTAATCCTCCAACACAGGAACTTACCAGCATGCACTGCCCCTACCACAGCACCTACTGCAGTTCAGCCAGTGCTGTTCCATCTCCATGAACCTCGCTCCTGCACCATGAGCATTGTCAGGGGAATAAAACAGATCAAAGGGATTTGGAATAGAGTCAATAAAAAATAATGCAGAGCCTGGAGTACAGTCAGGGCTGTGATCTGATCTCTGGCAATAGAATACACTTAATAAAACACTTTAAGCTCTGTCTCTCACAGCAGAATATGTTTTAAGATTAAGAAGGATATGAGTAAGACAAGGATCAAAGTAATAAAGTGGAAAAAAAGACTGACTTTAAGGGGGTGAAAATGGAACTAGGGGAAATAAACTGGAAAAACTTACAGACGAACAAAGAAATAGAACATCAGTGGGAAACATTTCAAATGCTGATGAATAGAGTCCAGGAGAAATCTATCCCACTAAAAAAACTGGAACAAACTAGCCAGTAATGAAACACCATGGATGAAGAAAGAAGTAAGGACAAAGTTGAAACAAAACAGAGACAACAAAGGACAGATGACAAAAGGGAATACCGAATGGTCAGTGCAGTCAAAAGAAAACAATTAGGAAGGCAAAGAGAAACTACAAAATTAAATTGTCAAAGAAAAAATTAAATTATAAAAAGAAAAAATAAGGTATTCTATAGGCACATAAATGACAACAGAAATATCAGGATAGGGATAAGGTCACTAAGGGATACATATGATAATGAAAGCGAAATGGCAGAAATATGAAACAATTATTTTGCCTCGGTATTTACCAGGGAGACTAATTTAGTGGGCATCACATTAGAAGAGGGGATCAACAATGATATAAAGATATTTAAGACAGAAGGGGGAGATAATTGATAAACTAATCTGAGTAACAACATTTCTCCCGAATTCCCTATTGGATTTATTAGGGACTATCTTATGCTTCTGACTCCTAGTTTTGGACTCCCCCACAAGTGGAATTGTCTGGATAGGATTTGGCCCTTGAGATGGCTCCCAGATATCCAATTCCCTCTGCATGATGAACCTTCAAGATTCAATTTATATTCACACAATACTAGGATATTCGATGCCATCTAATAATTATGACTGTTGGATTTTGTCACCTATTCTAATTGATCCCAGATCTCTCCTGTGAGATTGCTGTCAGTTATTCCAATCCAGTCCTGACTGTTCTCTACACTTGCTGACATGTTCCTGTGTCTATATTGAGGTTCTCTCATAGTGCATTTCAGCCAGGGAGAGGGGCAGGCATTTGTTGGGGTAGTTAATATAATGATCCTGACTTCAACGTTTGGGCTCACATCTTTATCTCTGTTTAATGGCAGGGTATGAATTATCACAATTATTCCACTAAAAAGAAAGACTTGACAGAATTTACATTTCTATTGCCCCTTTCACATCCTTAAGACATCCCAAAGCACTTTGCAACCAATGAAGTTCTTTTCAATTGCAGTCTTTGTTGTAACATCAGGAATAGATGATCTTCCTCATCAGACACTGTGTTTATTTTAAAATGGAAAGATTGCCTCTTTTCTCTGAATTTTCTTCCTCTCCTGAAGGTGCTGATCATTCCTGGGACACAGGTCAACACCCACTCTCTGCAAAGCAGTCGGCATATTTCTTCCACGCTTTACAAACATTCATGGAATCATGGTGGAAGCAGATTCAATAGCAACTTTCAAAACGGAATTGGATAAATACTGAAAAGGAAATATTTGCAGGGCTGTGAAGCCCTAAGAGCAGAGGAGTGTGACTAACTGGACAGCTCTTGAACTGAACCAGGTTCAGCTATGGAAAATACGGAGAGAAATCCAGGAAGTGTCAACAACAACTTACATTTATATCGCACCTAATCTGACAAATCTGGCACTAAGTGACATAAGGTAGTATTAGGATAGGTGGGAGAGTTAGGTTTTAAGGAGCACTTTAAAGGAGGAGAGAGAGAGACAGAGAGGTGGAGAGGTTTCAGGAGGGAATTCCAGAGTCTAGGGCCAATGCAGCTGAAGGGACGGTCACCAATAGATAAGCGATGTTAATATGGGATATGCAAGAGTCCAGAATTTGAGGAGAAGAGTTTTTGGAGGGTTGTGGGGCTGGAGGGATGAGGCCATGAGCGGATTTGAGAGCAAGGATAAGAATTTTAAAATCAAGCTGATGCTGGACCAGGGGCCAATGCAGGTCACAAAGGGAAGGAGAAATCGGGACTCTCCCCCTGAAAGGCTATGGATGCTGGCCAATTGAAATTTTCAAGACAGAGATTGACAGTCTTTTGTTGGGTGAGGACATCAAGGGATATGGAGCAAAAGTGGTTAACTGGTAAATCTGGACCAGAAGCTAACATAGGTCAGCAAGCACAAGGCTGACAGGTGGACAGGACTTGGCGTGAGTTGGGATTTGGGCAGCAGAACTTTCAAAGACAGTGGAGAGTGTGAGAAGCTACCTTACCTGTGCTTCAACATCTGTGAGCTTGCGGGTCTGTTCAGCTGTCTGGCTCAGCAGGTTGGTGCCAATCTCCAACATGGTGACTGTGTGATTCTGCACGGCATTCTGCTGCATCTGAGCCATCTCAGATTTGATGTTATCCTGGATGTAACTTTCAAGCTGTTACAGAATAAAAAAGGAAAATTGGAGGAATCATTTAAGGGGCTTGCAACTCATTCTAGTGTTAGATCAGGCAGAAAATAGCACAGTGAATGTGACTTGTAGCCCAGTCGGTAGCACTCTCACCTCTCACCTCTCAGTTAGGTGGTTGTTGGTTTAAGTCCCAGTCCAGAGACTTGAGCACATAATCTAGGCTGACACTTTAGCATGGGACTGAGGTGGTGCTACACTGCCAGAGCTGCAGCCTTTTGGATGAGATGTTAAACCGAGGCTCCATCTGCCCTCTTTGATGGAGAACAAATTGTATTTACACAGCACTGTTAATATAATAAAACATCCCAAGATGCTTCACAAATATGTTGTAAAGAAAAATTTGACACCAAGCCACCTAAGAAGATATTAGGGCAGATGACCCAAAGCTTGGTCAAAGAGGTTTTAGATTAGATTTGATTAGATTAGAGATACAGCACTGAAACAGGCCCTTCGGCCCACCGAGTCTGTGCCGACCATCAACCACCCATTTATACTAATCCTACATTCCTACCAAACATCCCCATCTGTCCCTATATTTCCCTACCACCTACCTACACTAGTGACAATTTATAATGGCCAATTTACTCCTTAAAAAAGGAGAGAGGGGTGGAGAGATGGAGAGGTTTAGGGAGGGAATTCCAGGATGTGAAAGATCCCATGGTGCTTTCCGAAGAAAAGCAGGGGAGTTTTTCCTGGTGTCCTGACCAATATTTATCCTTCAACAAGCATCACTAAAACAAATTATCTGGTCATTATCTCATTGCTGTTTGTGGGATCTTGCTGTGTGCAAATTGGCTTCTGTGCTTCCTACAGTGCAACAGTGACTACATTTTGAAAGTATTTAATTGGCTGTATAGCGCTTCCGAGCACATAAAAGACACTACGTACCCAGGAGTTCAATCTTTTAGGCCATATTATAGATCTGAGGGTATCCTCTTAAAGCCTCTCAGTGCTATTGCCTTGGGGAGGCAGTGGCGTAGTGATATTGTCACTGGACTAGTAACCTAGAGACCCAGGGTTTTGCTCTGGGACATGGGTTCAAATCCCACCACAGCAGAAGGTGGAATTTGAATTTAATCAATAAATCTGGAATTAAAAGCTAGTCTAATGATGGCCATGAAACCATTGTCGATTGTTGTAAAAACCCATCTGGTTCACTAATGTCCTTCAGGGAAGGAGATCAGCTCTCCTTACCTGGTCTGGCCTACATGTGACTCCAGACCCACAGCAATGTGGTTGACTCTGACATGCCCTTTTAAATGGCCTAGCAAGCCACTTAGTTGGCAGCCCACTGCCACCTTCTCAAGGGATGGGCAATAAATGCTGGCCTGGCCAGCGATGCCCACATCCCATGGATGCATAAAAAAATGTAATGAGTCTAAGCGTTTGATACCTCACAAGAGAACTTGAGGTAACTTGTGTTTGTGTTAGGTGAGATTGGCCAAGTGTTAAGTGACACAGAGCACTGCAGAGACAGAAAGTTGTAAGATTAGAGCCCAAGAGGAAAGCAGCTAGCATTCCACAGAATGGGAAATGTAGAGTTAAATAATTTAACTATTAAATGTATGGAGTGTGTGTATTAAAAGAGCTCTGTAGCACAATTAAAATCATGAGTTTAGAAATAAATGCTGATAAATTAAGGTCCATGACTTCCTTCAATTCATTATTTTAACAAGAGACCTGCTTAAAATCAACAACGCAAAATTGCAGCTGCATTGTTACAAAGAAAATTGGTTAACATCGCTTTTAAAATAGTGGACTAAGCAAAAATCAGGCAAACACGTTAAGTACATATCATAATCTTACATTTCTAGGCTGTATTCTACAGACTAATCTGCATTAAAAATGCTTTTCAAATGGAAGATTTTTTCAGAGCAGAAAATATTTTCCAACTAGCACAGTTTTGTTCTATGAGAAGAATTTCATTTGTACAAGAGACAATGAAAGAAAGAATCCCCTTCATTAACTCATTAAAACCACTCACAATAACCCTTTTCAAACACCTGCTTTGATCTCTACCGACAGGAGGGTCACTGTTTTGAAGCAAGGAGTCCAGTTGTTTCAGTTACTCTGGCACGGAGTATCTAGTAACCATTGCAGTATCTGGTAATCTAACCCATCGCGTGCTACCCCTGAGGAAACCACATAGCCTGGAACTGAAGTCATATGTAGTCCACACTAGGTAGAAGTGGCAGGTCCCTTCTCTGAAGGACATGAATGAACCAGTTGGATTTTGTACAACAATTCATGCCTATTTCATTTGATGCTGGCTATATTTATAAAATCAATTTCCAAACTTGTACCTGATGGGAAGAGTACTCAGAGGGCTGGATTTTCGCCCTGATATGAGGGTGGAAACAGAGATGAATCGGTGAGTAATTGCACACTACCAGCCAGCGTGCTGGTTTGCTGGCACCACCCCACCTCCGAGCCAGTTTCCCGGAGGCCAGATCAGGGACAGAATGGCTACCCGCCCGCAAGAGGTGGGTAGCTATTTAAGGTAATTTAACGATAATTAAGGCGGATCAAAGGTCGGTTGGAAATTTCCAGTTAGCCCGTGGGCCCCCGCTACGGTATCAGGAACATGGCAGCTGCCAGGAGGCAGCCTCCCAGCTGCAGACCGGGAGCCAGTTCCAGGCCGCCCACCACTGGCCACAGCTGTGAATGCAGGCCGCCCAGTGTAGAGGGTTTCCCTCCGCAATGGTGTCCTGGTAGCTGTGGCTATTTTTTATTTCAGATTTTGTTAAAGTTGCTGAGAGGGCAACTCAAGATGGAGGCGCCCTCTCTCTACCTTAGCTGTAACTGCAGGCCGTAGCTCCTTCCATGGTCGAGGGCCTCCTATTGGCCCTCCAGCTTCGAGATCCCGCCCACTGTCCTTAATTGGATGGTGAGCCCGCCCTCTGACCACTAACTGGCCAATCAAAATCACTGTCAGGTGATTGTTCCCGACACAGTGCAGGTTTGGGAGCTGCATCTGACCCTGACATTGTGGTCCCAACCCAAACACAAAACCCCACCTGGAATCTCTGGATTGCTGTGAAGTAACATAACCACTAGGCTAACATACCCTGGCTTCAGTTACAGGACAGAAATCCCTTCATTTTTCCGTAGTTTTCATGATAATTCATACATTTAGATTTTATGATGAGTAAACTATAGCAATGGAATGGCTTCAGAAATTGCCAATGAAATTCAATAATTGTCTCCAACAACAACAAATTCCTGAAGAGCACATACGAACATACACAAACATACAAACTAGGAGCAGGGGTAGGCCATTCGACCCCTCGAGTCTACTCTGCCATGCTATAAGATCATAGCTGATCTGTTTGTGGACACAACTCCACTTTCCCGCCTACACCCAATACCATTTGACTCTCTTGTTTGTCAAGAATCTATTTACCTCTGCCTTAAAAATATTCAATGACCCTGCCTCCACTACTCTCTGAGGAAGAGAGTTCCACAGATTCGCAAACCTCTGAGAGAAAACATTTCTCCTCATCTCTGTCTTAAACGGGAGATCCCTTATTTTTAAACTGTGTCCCCTAGTTCTAATCTCTCACACAAGAAGAAACATACTTTCACATCCACCCTGTCAAGTTCCCTCAGGATCTTATATGTTTCAATAAGATCACCTCTCATCCTTCTAAACTCCAATGAATACAGACCCAACCTGTCCAACCTTTCTTCATAAAATAATCCCAACTATCAGTCAAGTGAACCTTCTCTGAACTGCTTCCAAGGCAATTATATCCTTTCTTAAGTAAGGAGACCAAAACTATACACAATACTCTAGATGTGGTCTCACCTGTACAACTGTAGCAAAACATCTCTACTTTTATATTCCATTCTCCTTGCAATAAACAACAACATTGTATTTGCCTTCTTAATCACTTGCTGTACCTACATACTAACTTTTTGTGTTTTGTGTACTGGGATACCCAGATCCCTCTGCATCTCAGAGTTCTGCAATCTCTCTCCATTTAAATAATATGCTGCTTTTCTATTTTTACGGCCAAAAGTGGACAAGCTCACACTTTCCCACATCATAATCCAACTGCCAAATCTTTGCCCACTCACTTAATCTATCTATATCCCTTTGCAGACTCTTTATGTCCTCTTCACAACTTACTCTCCTACTTATCTTTGTGGCATCAGCAAATTTAGCAACCATACATTCTGTCCCTTCATCCAAGTCATTGATAGTTGAGGCCCCAGCACTGATCCCTGTAGCACTCCATTAGTTACTGCTTGCCAACCTGAAAATGACCCATTTATGCCTACTCTCTGTTTTCTGTTAGCTAACCAATCCTCTATCCATGCTAATATGTTACCCCCTATACCATGGGCTGTTATTTTGTTTAGTAACCTTTGATGTGGAACCTTGTCAAATACCTCTGGAAATATAAGTATGCCACATCCACAGGTTCCCCTTTATCCACATTGCTTGTTACTTCCTCAAAGAACTCTAATAAATTAGTGAAACACGATTTCCCTTTCACAAAACCATGTTGACTCTGCCTGATTGCATGGAGATTTTCTAAATGACCTGTTATAATCTCTTTAATAATAGATTCCAGCATTTTCCCTATGACAGATGTTAAGCTAACTGGCCTGAAGTTTCCTGCTTTCTTCCTTTCTTGCATAGCGCAGTTAACTTTGCTATTTTCCAATCTGATGGGACCTTTCCAGAATCTTGGGAATTTTGGAAAATTAAAACCAATGCATCCAGTATCTCAGCAGCCACTTCTTTTAAGACCCTAGGATGAAGTCCATCAGGACCTGGGGACTTGTCAGTTTTTAGTTCTAATAATTTTTCCAGTATCCATTCCCTGGTGATGGTAATTGTTTTAAGTTCCTCCCTCCCTTTCAACTCTGGATTCACAATTATTTCTGGGATGTTATTTGTATCCTGTACAGTGCAGACCTACGCAGGCTCCTTATGTCCTCGTCACAGCTTACTCTCTGAACTATCTTTGTGTCATCAGCAAATTTCGCAACCATACATCCTGTCCCTTCATCCAAGTCATTGATATAGATTGTAAATAGTTGAGGCTGCAGGACTGGTTCCTGTGGCACTCCACTAGTTACAGCTTGCCAACCTGAAAATGACCCATTTATCCCTACTTTCTGTTTCCTGTTAGCTAAACAATCCTATATCCATTTTGGTGCTCGTGCTCCATTTTCAGATTGGAGTAGGTGGGGGCGGTGGGGTAAAGCAAGGCAGTGATTCACTCCAAATGTAACCGCATGGTCGGTGCCACAAAGACTTTTGACAAAAACATAGAAAACCTTGCATTGCTACTGCAATTACTTTGACATGTCACATCAAGATAAAGGTGGTCAGGAATTGTGTCTTGGTCTCCCAATGTAGTTATTCCAGTTTAACTCAAGATTAGAGATACAGCACTGAAACAGGCCCTTCGGCCCACCGAGTCTGTGCCGAACATCAAACACCCATTTATACTAATCCTACACTAATCCCATATTCCTACCAAATATCCCCACCTGTCCCTATATTTCCCTACCACCTACCTATACTAGTGACAATTTATAATGGCCAATTTACCTATTAACCTGCAAGTCTTTTGGCTTGTGGGAGGAAACCGGAGCACCCGGAGAAAACCCACGCAGACACAGGGAGAACTTGCAAACTCCACACAGGCAGTACCCGGAATCGAACCTGGGTCCCTGGAGCTGTGAGGCTGCGGTGCTAACCACTGCGCCACACTCCCACAGGGGATGCTGAGACCAAGTGGGCCCACATCAGAGACGCCATCTATGAGTCAGCTTTGACCACCTACGGCAAAAGTGCGAAGAGAAATTCCACTCCTGGTTACAATGGAATAGCCACCAGTGAGTTGGTAAGATATCTTACCCCTAAAGGACAATGCATCTCCTGATTTGCTGTACATAATGTAAAAATGCACCAAAGGAATGACTAATCCTGCTTACAGACAGTATTTGTTCTCCTCTGCCACACTAATCTCTCCACTAGGGTGGTTTTGGATTGTGGCATTGCATTCAGAAAGAAGCATTAGGAACAGGAGGAGACCATTCAGCCCCTTCAGCATTGAATTAGATCAGGGCTGATCTGTACCTCAACTCCATTTACCTGCCTTTGCTCCATATCCCTTGTGACCTTGTGGTTTGATTGGCACCTCTTCAACACCTTAAACATTCACTCGTTCACCACCGATGCACAAGATGCACTGCAGCAACTCACCAAGGCTCCTTCGACAGCACCTTCCAAACCCCCGACCTCTACCAACTAGATGGACAAGGGCAGCAAATGCATGGGAACACCACCACCTGCAAGTTCCCCTCCAAGTCACACACCATCCTGACTTGGAACTATATCGCCGTTCCTTCACTGTCACTGGGTCAAGATCCTGGAACTCTCTTCCTAACAGCACTGTGGGTATACCTACCTCACATGGACTGCAGCGGTTCAAGAAGATGGCTCAGCACCACCTTCTCAAGGGCAATTAGGGATAGGCAATAAATGCTGGCCTGGCCAGTGACACCCACATCCCATGAATGAATAAAAAAATCCCTTACCTAACAAAAATCTAATGATCTCAGTCTTGAAAACTTTAATTGTCCCCAAAATCCATTGCTTTTGGGGGAGAGTGTTCCAGATTTCCACTGCCCTTTGTGTGAAAAAGTGCTTCCTTATTTCACTCCTTAACAGCCTAGATCTAATTTTAAGATTATCCTCCCACTCCCTCTCTCTTGCTCTGAATTCCCCCCACCAGAGGAAATAGTTTCCACCTACTGAACACCTGTAACATTTTAAACAGGTCACTGATATCACACTGCAATCTTCATTACCAAGTTAAAGAATAGACTATTGCTGGTAACCGGATGCAATTCCATCTTGCGTTTTGATAACCCTGCATTTTGCTTTTAAACAGCGTGAAATTTAAAGAAACACTTGCAGATTCGTCTTATGCTAACTGGAACCAGATGGGCAGTAAGTCTTGAACCAAATCTACCATCTCTGCTTCTCCTAAATTAATTCTAATGACTCATTAAAAGCAGGATTTGTGTAATAACAGAGAGAAAGGCAATCAGGGAACAATCTAGCAAACCAACAAATGCAGAGACCTGACAGGAAGCTCGCAAGTTGCCAAATTGATAAATGTTCAGAATTCCTTGTGAACATTTGGAGATTGTGAGAGGCCGTGTGAAACAACACGCATTGTGGAATTACATAGAATCCACAGCACAAAAATAGGCCATTCAGCCCAACTAGTCTGTGCCAGTGTTTATGCTCCACATGAGCCTCCTCCCACCCCTCTTCATCTCACCCCATCAACATATCCTTCTATTCCTTTCACCCTTATGCATTTATGTAGCTTCGCCTTAAGTGTATCTATGCTATTAACTTCAAGCATGCCCTGTGGTAGTGAGTTCCACATTCTAACCACTCCTGAATTTTTCTCACTTTGCTGTTTGCCTTGCAAGAAAGGCAGCTTGTCCTCAACCTCCTTGCGAGTGCCAAGGAATTGGTGGAATTGCTGCGTAAATATGAATTAAATTCGCCACAGAAAGTTAGGGCTGGTATTTCATGTTGAAAATTATGAAGAGAATGCAATCAATATTGTCCACAAGGATTTTAAGAAAGCTTTTGACAAGGCACCACATAAAAGGCTGGTTAACAAAACTGAGGCTGATGTAATAGGAGGGCCAGTGTCCAATGGGATGAAAGGTTGGCTTAAAGACAGAAAACAGAAAATCGTGGTAAATGGCTGTTTTTCAGACTGGAGGATGGTAGACAGTGGTGTTCCCCATGGGTCCCACTGCTTTTTTTGATATAGATAATTGACTGGGATATTGGAATACAGAGTAAAATTTCAAAATTTGCCGATGATATCAAACTTGGAGGTGCGGCAGACAGTGAGGATGATACCAATCAACTGCAACAGGGCATAGATAGGCTGGCAGAATGGGCAGACAAGTGGCAGATGGAATTTAATATGGAGAAGTGTGAGGTGATGCATTTTGGTAGAAGGGATAGGGTGAGGCAATATAGACTTAATGGCACAGTTCTAAAGAGTGTGCAGGGATAGAGGGACCTAGGGTTCATGTGCATAGATCTTTGAAAGTGATAGGATATATTGAGAGAGTAATTAACAAAGCATATGAGATCTTGGGCTTCATAAATAGAGGTATTGAGTACAAAAGCAGTGGAGTTATGCTGAATATTTCTAACATTCTGGTTAGGCCCCAACTGGAGTACTGCACCCAGTTCTGGTCACCACACTACAGGAAGGATGTGAGGGTCCTTGAGAGGGTGCAGAGGAGATTTACCACAATGGATCCAGGGGTGAGGGATTTTAGTTACAAGGTTAGGTTGGAGAAGCTGGGGTTGTTCTTCTTGGAGTAAAGGAGATTGAGGGGAGATTTAATAAAAGTGTACAAGATTATAACAGATTTACATAAGATAGACAAAAAGCAACTGTTCCCATGAACTAATGGTACAAGGAATAGGGGACACAGATTGTAGGTTTTGGGCAAGAGATGCAGCGGGGATGTGAGGAAGAACTTTTTTACACAGCGAGTGATAATGACCTGGAACCCAGGCCTACGAGGGTGGTAGAAGCAGAGATGATGAATGATCTTAAAAGGAAACTGGATAGGCAGTTGAGGGAAATAAACTTGCAGGGCTACAGGGATAGAGCAGGGAAATGGGTCTGATTGGATTGCTCTACAGAGAGCTGGCATGGATTTGATGGGCCAAATGGCCTCCTTCTATGCTGTAATGGCTCTGTGACTATATGACTGAATTCTGAGGACCCTGTTAATGAGATCATTTATACTTCTGCAGAGCCACTCAACCTCTTCAACCCAGAAAGGGTAGAATTGAAACTGTGGTCTCTCATCCCTGCAAGTAGTCAATTGTTTGTAGAGATTTTAAAATGTTAAAATGGCTAATTTTGTTTTTTACTTTTCCTTTCTGTATCCAATTTGACTTTAATTCACCTTATTTCCTTCCCTGCTGTTTTTTTTTAAAAATCCAGGCCACACCAGGAGCTACTGGGAGCAGTTGTGGACACCACTTCAGGAAGGATATATTGGCCTTGGAGGGAGTGCAACATAATTTACCAGAATGTTACCTGGACGACAGGGGTTAAATTACGTGGAGAGATTGCGCAAACTATTGTTGTATTCCCTGAAATTTAGAAGGTTAAGGAGTGATCTAATCCAAGTTTTCAAAATATTAAGGGGAACAGATACAATAGATTTGACAGAAACTATTTCCGGTGGTTGGGGGAGTCGAGGGCTAGGAGACTTAGTCTAAAATTGGAGCCAGACCTTTCAGGGGTGAAATGAGGAAACACTTCTACACACAAAGCGTGGTGTTTAAACTCTCTTCCACAAATGGCAATTGATGTTAGATCAATGGTTAATTTGAAATATGAGATTGATAGATTTTTGTTCACCAAAGTTATCAAGGGAAATGGGGCAAAGGCGGGTAAAGGAGTTAGGTCACAGATCAATCAGGATCTCATTGAATGGCAGAACAGGCTTGAGGGGCTGAATGGTCTCCTCCTGTCCCTCTGTTCCTTAAATCTCATTGATTAAGCAGTTACACTTGTTGGTCATTCTTCTAGCAATGTGTGGCACAAGCATTCTTCCTAAGCTGAAGGATGAGGGGAAAGAAATCTAACCAGCAGGACTCACCGCAAGATGCCCCACTATGGGGATCGAGTGGGGCAGTAGGACTGACTGGATAGCTCTGTGGAGAGCTGGCATGGACTCGATGGGCTGAATGGCCTCCTTCTGTGCCATTAGTGACTCTATGACTCCAGCAAATTCTGGGGCAATATTCCTTTGTAAAGTTCATTAGTCAGGTTGCGGAGACTCAGGTACAAGCTGCAGGTAAATTGAGGTTAGCCACGAAAGATATTTCAGCAGTAAAGCAGGGTCTAATCCTGTTCTGCCTGACCAGGCCAGAGCTGATCTACCTATGGTTCAGACCGGACTCGGTGCCTGCAGGTACCATGCATCTAACAATATAAACCAAGCAAAATAAGCCAGGTGGGAGATGAGGAAGAACATTTTTATGCAAAGAGTTATTGTGATCTGGGACACATTTGTCTAAAAAAGGTGATGGAAGCAGATTCAATAGTAACCTTTGTAAGGGAATTGAATAAATACTTGAAAGGGAAAAAATTGCAGGGCTATGGGGAAAGAGGACAGGGACTAATTGGCAGCTCTTCCAAAGACCAGCACAGGCATGATGGGCCCAATGGCTTCCTTCTGTGCTGTAAGAGTCTATGTTAACAATGTACAGAATCACTGGGAAGAAAAATGCAACAAACACGTTTACACTGAACACTTTGCTTGCTGTACGCTGGCTTTTCCGATAGTCTCAGCTGTGCATAATCTCATTTTATAATATCTCACCTTACAAACTCCAGCAGAATAAACACAATTTAATTCGCAATCCACTAATTTTATTCTGTAATCTTGCCTCCCTTCTTAATGACTCATGTGCCTAGAAATTAGATCCAGTTGCACCAGCTTTCCGTGAGCAAATCGGGCTTTCGTGGGGCTGCGTTCCACATCTCAAAGCAAAGTGAATGTATTCACTGTTGTAATGTAGGAAATGCAGCAGCGAATGTAATCACAGCAAGATTGCACAAATAGCAATGTCATAATGACCAGATAATCTGATTTTGCGATGTTGAAAAAGGGATAAATCTTGGCCAGGACATTACGGAGAACTCCCTTGCTCTTCTTCGAAATAGTGTCATGGGTTCTTTTACGTCCACATGAGACGGCAGACAACTTTAATATCTTATCTGAAAGACGGCACCTCTGGCAGTGTAGCACTCTCAACACTGGCTCTGGGAGTCTATGTTAACAATGTACAGAATCACTGGGAAGAAAAATGCAACAAACACGTTTACACTGAACACTTTGCTTGCTGTACGCTGGGAGCGTCAGACTAGATTATGTGCACCTGGACAGGGTACAACTTGGGTATAGTAATTGGCAGTAATTATACCTTCCCAAGGGCAATTAGGGATGGGCAACAAATTTTGTCCTTGCCAGTGACACTCACATCTCATGAACAAGTAAAAAAGGTCTAAAAGGAACTGACTGGCATTGCGATATCTCTTTCCCTGCGTTCTTTCAACTGTGGAGAGTCAGGACAGTGTTGCAGAGATCTGGAAACAAACTGTATCCTAAAATAGACAGTTTTATGTATTGAGCCTGTCAGTGTGGTACAAATTCCCCCTGTTAAGCAGAGACTGTCCAATGCAAATTGAGATGAATGGTGACAGCTCGCAGTCTGTGTACTCCTCCCCCTCCCCCTCACCGTATCTCCAACAGAACTGCCACTTTGATGGCTAGGCAGACTGGACACTGAGAGGTTTTATTTTCTAGCTGCAGAGTCTAGAACACGGGACACAGGGCCAGAGTCTCAGGATAAGGGGTCAGTCATTTAGGACTGCGATGAGGAGAAATTTCTTCACTCAGAGAGCTGTAGATGCTCAACCATTGAGTATATTCAAGACTGAGATCAATAGGTTTTTGAACATTAAGGGAATCAACGGATATGGGGATAGTGCAGGAAGTGAAGTTGATGTAAAAGATCAGCCATGATCTTAACAAAGCATTCGTACCTTTCCTGCATCCTAAAATATCAACACCAAAATGGCATTCAATTAAGCACTAGTGATTGACGAATATATTAAATTTGAGTTCATCCAAAATTCTGTTTCCTGTGTCTTAACTCACACCAAGTCCTGTTCTCCTATCACCCCTGTGCTCACTGACCTACGTTGGCCTCTGGTCAAGTAAAGTCTTGATTTTAAAATTCTCATCCTGTTTTCAAATCTCTCCATGACCTCTCCCCTCTGCATCTCTGTAATCTCCTCCAGCCCCACATCCTTCCAAGATATCTGCACTCCTCTAATTCTGGCCTCTTGAGCATCCCTGATTTTAATCACTCCACCGCTGGTGGCTGTGCCTTCAGTTACCTAGGCCCCAAGCTCTGGAATACCCTCTATATCTCTCCGCCTCGCTTTCCTCCTTTAACACACTCTTTAAAACCTACCACTTTGACTATGCTTTTGATCATCGGACATAATATCTCCTTTTGTAGCTCGATGTCATACTCTGTTTTATAATGCTCCTGTGAAGCACCTTGGGATGTTTTATTATGTTAAAGGTGCTATATAAATATACATTGCTGTTGCTCTTGTAGTAAAGTATTGCGAATAAATCCTAGTCTTTCTAATCAGTTCCATTTGCTCCATGAAAACCTCCCCTATTAACATGAGAATCCTGACATTGGCAGAGAGTCAAAAAAACAATATAAGTTATTGCCAACATTATGTCTGCTGTTGTTCCAGATCCATCGAAGTGGAGCGGAGCTCGGCACAACTTATCCTTTCACTTATGTCGCAGGGAATTGCTCCTTTGTAAAATTACACTTGACGTAACTGCCAAACTATTAAGGTTAAAAAGCAGGGTTAAAGACCTGATATGGCTCTTTGAGGACAAAAGTTAATTTAGCAATTGGGTGGTGCACAGCTGAGGTTGTCGGAAAATTTAAAGATTTATTTTAATGCTTCTTAAAAAATGTATGCAATAATCAATAACAGCAACTTGCATTTATATAGTGCCTTTCATGTAATGACTTGTCCCAAGGTGCTTCACAGGAGCAATTATGAAACAAAATTTGACACTGAGCCATATAAGGAGATATTAGGACAGGTGACCAAGAGCTTGGCCAACAAGATAAGTTTAAGGAGCGTCTTAAAAGAGGAGAGATTTAGGAAGAGAATTCCAGATTTTGGCCTAGGCAACTGAAGGCATGGCCGTCGATGGTGGAATGATTGAAATTGGAGATGTGTAAGAGGCTATAAGGCTGAAGGTGGTTGTAGAGATAGGGAGGGGCAGTGCCCTGGAGGGATTTGAGAACAATGATGAGAATTTTAAAATTGAGGCGTGGCTGGACTGGGAGCCAATGTAGGTCAGAGATCACAGGGTGATGGGTGAACAGGACTTTGTGTGAGTTAGAATACAGGCAGTAGAGTTTAGGATGAGCTCAAGTTTATGGAGGGTGAATGATGAGGGGCCAGCCAGGAGAACATTGGAATAGTGAAGTCGAAAGCTAACAAAGGCTTGGATGATCTAGCGCAGAAAGAGGCTATTCAAACCATCGTACATGTGTCAGCTGTCTGAAAGAGCTGCTAAATTAACTTCACTCCCCTCTTACAAATTTGAATTTTGGAGATGTTATAAACAGGTGAGAAAGGGGTCCAGGGTTCCCTTTCAGCCTTTACCTGGTCTTACGGTAACAGGATTTTATTTTTAAACACACTGTGTTTTTAGCTCCCCCTTGGTGAATCCTTGTTCACCGCTTTTCAATAAGGCAAAGAAACCAGCACAAACAGGTTTTCTTAGGTTTCAAAGAAGAAAAGTTGAAATTTATTAAACATGAACTTAAACTCTAATTCGGTCGACGCTTACAGATACACAATGTTCCCACGCTAGCATGCATACACGATACACACATGCAAATAGAGATAGAAAGGAGCGGAAAAAAAATAAAGTGGAAAAGTTTGAGGCAATATCTGAAGAGTTTTTGTTACGGTTCTTCGAGCTCACTGTAGAGTCCTTGATTGTAGGTAGATCTTGCTTTTCGCTGGGGCCCAGTATTCTTCTTAAACCTTGTTTGCTGTAGGAGACTTTTCTCCCTTGGGGTTCATGTCGCTTCAGTGGATTCAGAGGCTTGTGAGAAAGAGATGGGAGCAAATGAGAGATCTTCTCAGTCCAGGAGCAAACAGTCTTTCTGAGTTCAAACTCTCTGTGGCCATTTCAAAAGAAAACCCTGGAACTGCCAGTCAGTCATGTGACCAGCTGGTCTAACCAGTCCTGGCCCTTGTGGATTGTATCCTCCTTAGCAGGCCCTGGAATGCGCTTCCTCACCTTCATATGTAAATGTTTTTTTCCAGCCACGGCTGATCTGTTTAACAAGTCATTTCCTCGTTCCAACAACAGTTAAAAATCAATATTCATGACAAAAGTGATGTGTCTCATTCTTGGCAGGTGGGGGCCGAGCATGACAGGGATATATCGTGAATTGGATGGAGAACAAAGATGGCTACTCAAAGAAGTTGGGTGAGAATGTTTTCAGCAATTTGATTGGGTGTTTTGCAGTGGATGCTGGATGTTCATTGGCTGCTTTGCAATGGATGGGAAACTAAAGACAATAAGACAATAGCTGGCAGTTTATTTAATAAGTGAGGGACCTGGGACAATTGGTACTGTTTGAATTCTGTAGACATGTCAAACGTTTTGTCATGCTATGTTGAAGTTTCTTGGTCCATAATCATGCTAGATCTGAGACTATAATCAATTGATGAATAGAAACGTTTTATATCTTGGACATCAGCTTCAGAATCTCACTCTACAGGACCACTGAGTGGCCAGAGCTGGCAACTACATTGTGAAATTTGACATCACAAAAGTGAAAGGAAAACTTTGACAGTAAAGTGTGCCTGAAAATTGTAACAACTGAGACTAAGGTCTGTGGACAGAAAATGCACACCCTGTGCAATAAAGATAAGCGTTATACCTAGTAACACAATTTGTTATTACAGTCCCCACCACTTGCACTGCCATGTTTAAAATGACCAGTGGCTTCCAATTGGCTATTTGCATTAATGCTAATTTCTAAGTTGCCAGATATATTGTCTTTAGTGCTCTGATAATTTTGGGCAGAAACAGCTGTGCTGACCCATTGGTTCTCACCTGGTTAAGGAGCACAGAACACAGGGACAAACAGAAGTAAATCACCCCTCGTTAATTCTCAATTACTTTGTGTTGTTAAGCCCTTATAATTCCCAGTAAATGGTTTGTGCCAAGCACTGACTGCAGTTTGAATAAAGCTGCAGCTATAAGTGTAGCAGGAGACAACTGGGTAAAAAGGTCACTGCACAGAAGTCACAGTCTTGTGATATCAGAGAATATGATAAGCGTTATATGGAGCATCATGTGTAATGGGCCACTCATGTTTGCACAAACAAGCCTAGTATAAGTGCTGGATACTGTATCTATACAGCATTGTAACTGGTAACATGCAGGAAGTGTGATTAGGTTTCCAATCCTCTCTCTTTGGATGGGAGTCTCCCGGAATGGGTGGTTGGTCTCCTAGGCACAGTTGCTGGTGACTCGGGAGAAATGATCCTTGGACGTGCATTTGCACGTGCACAGTACCCTGGCTCTTGTAGCTTGTAGCCAATTTGCATCGTCTGTGCTGTGTTGGTCACCTCTATTGTCGCACTTATGGTGAGGTTACGTTGGAGATGGAGGGAGTTTCTAAGGAGTGGGGAGTGTTTGAGAAACATGTTATGGTGGTGGAGGCTTTAGATAAATAAATTAGTTCCTTATGGACTGAGCATTGCTCAAAGGCAAAACAGGAAAGTAATGATCTGATTAACTGTCCCTTATTAATAGAAAAACTCAAAACAAACTCCCAGGGGGCGGGGAGGGAAATTCTTGAAACTTTTAATAAAAAAGAAACTTGTTGGAGAAATTGAACTTTATTTGTGATTGGAGTTCCAGTGAGGGAAGTGTGAGCAGGAATTAAATTCAAATCATTATTGTGCTGCATGACATAAGCAGGGACTAAGTTTTATTAAAGACAAGAATTCCTCCGGATAAATGCAGCCAGCATTTCACTGAGGCAGCTTTTGACTCAGTTTCATTTTTCTGCCACCTCTGTTCTCACCAAACTTGACAATTTCCACTGGGGTCATTTTGTGCACAGCAAGATCTCACAAACAGAGATGAATGACAGATTCATTCCCATTTCTTAGTGCTGTTAGTTGAGGAGGGGTGGGAAGAGATGTTTACCAGAATACTGGAACTCCATGGGATCTTCAATAAACATGAACCGATGGAAGAATCACTCCAGGGCTTTGGTTTAAGTGTCATTTGAAGGATTGTCAGCAAATAGTTAATGCTGAGCTGTGCAGCTTGTTAGACTGTGACGCACTCAGGTAGAGGGAATGATATTGATCAGGTGTTGGGTTAATATGGATGAGAGCTGCTACCACTCCTACATAACTGACTGTCTCTCAGTATGTTATTTAGTCACCACCATGAATGGCACACCTCTCTCGATGACAGTTCCTGATCCAATCACCCCTTCTGGTGAGACAGCTGGCTCCAAGATTTCATTTTTTGCAATCTTGCATGCACAGCCTCACTGAGGATTGGGAGGAGGGGTGAAAGGTCGGGGCGCTACGGGAGGGCCCAGATGGCTTGGCTCAAGCCTTACTCTGACAGATTATGGTGACATCAATGACATTGCAGCTTCACTCTTCCTGGCTGACTATTTGTGATTAATATACAGCCCTGTGGAATGCTGCCCTACGCTGCCAAATGTTCTGCTCAGTCTCCAAAGGGGAGAAGGATTGTTCAAAAGCAGACGAAAGTTCCCAGATAGCACAACTCCAGAATAAAACAAAACTCAAGGAACCATTTATACACTTAGAACTGGTTTATTCCCTTCTCTTCTTGAAGGTGGCGATGCGCTGGGATACAGGGCTGCCAACTCTGGACGTATTCCTGGAGGTTTCATCATGTGACCTTTGGCCATTGATTGCCCAACATGTCCATCCTCACCTCGTCCTGCCTTCCACACCAATTGAAAAGCGAGTCGACTGTTCATTCCCCGATTGGATGAATTTTGACGGTCAAACAGCCTTTCTCGCATATTGTGGTTTTTTTTACAGCAGACAATAGCGTTGAAAGAATTTTTTTTTTTAAAAGCACAATTTTTTAATTGCCTCTGTGATTTTTCTCCCTGTTTGCTCGCAGCAGTGTCCTGGAGAATAATCTTTAATTCCTGGAGACTCCAGGGTAATCCTGGAGGGTTGGTAACCCTACTTGGGACATTTTAGGAGGGTAAAGATGTTTCAGGTCAGTGACCTTTCATCAAAACTGACCTGAAACATTAACTTTACTTCTCTCTCCACAGATGCTGCCAAACCTGCTGAGTATTTCCAGCACTTTTTTGGTTTTATTTCAGATTTCCAGCCTCTGCAGTATTTTGCTTTTGTATCAGTTGAGTTAACCGTCTCCGAACTGTTTCCAATGTAATTATATCCTTTCTTAAGTAAGGAGACTGAAACTGTACACAGTACTCCAGAGGTGGGACATTTATTGTCTGATCTCCTTTTGCATGAAAGCTTTTTTTTTGAAAGAAATAATGGAAACAAGATACTAACAGACCTGAGTAACTGAGGAGATAATGTCCTCTAACATTATCTCTCCTGCAACTCCACCAAACTATCTTAATACAAAGGCCATCAGCCCAGGATGAGTTCAAAGTGCAGAGAGGTCTCAGGTGGATATTTAGCGCTGGGTCTCCGTAATCAGACTAACGGTGATGAAAGCCATTTGTATCATAGACACATGTATTAACCATGCATAGAATGACCTAACTGCAGCAGTAGGGCAGCTTTATTAAGATATGCTGGGGACATGGCAGGTTCTTAATGCTCAGTTACTGTGGCAACACAAAACCCCAAAGGCAAAAAAGGCCTTGTAAGTAAATAATGAATGGAATCGAATCAGCACAGGGAGATTCAGAAAGGGTCTGGGAGTTGTAATAGACTCATCACTATGTCTAGACAATGTGGAGAAGCAATTAGGAAAGAAAGATGAGACGTATATAAAGTTGAGCACAGATCCACAGAGACTGTGTTAAAGTTTGGTGAAGCACAGTTTGTACTAATCTCTGAGTATTGGATTTATCAAGTGACTGTAATTACTGGACAAATGTTGAACTCATTCATGTAAGACAAACTCTAGGCTGATACTCCAGTGTAGTACTGAGGGAAGGCTGCACTGCTGGTGTCTTTCATTCAAGATGTTAAACCGAGGCCCTGTCTGCCCCCTCAGGTGGGTGTAAGAGATCCCATGTCACTGTTTTGAAGGAGAGCAGGGGAGTTCTCCTCAGTGTTCTGGTCAATATTCATCTCTCAGCCAACATCACAAAAACAGATTATCTAATCATTTATCACATTGCTGTTTGTGGGAGCTTGCTGTGCACAAAATTGGCTGCTGCATTTCCTACATTACAATATTGTATACACTTCAAAAGGACTTCATTGGCTGACATTGTGAAAGGTGCTATATAAATACAAGTCTTTCTTTCCTTCCTAAAGAATATCAGTGAATCATTTGATTTTTACGAGTGAACAGCCACTGCTGTTTCCCTGGTCTCTAGCCCACTAACCATCATTGTGCAACTTTAATTCTTGACATTTAGTTTCACCCAGTATGCCTCCAAACACAGCTTGAAACCTGGCTGTACAGTTTCAACGTGGTTTCAGAAATAATGTAATATCAAGTTACATCAAGTGTACAGCACAGAAACAGGCATTTGGCCCACCTGGGCTATGCCAGTGTTCATGATCCATGTAAGATTCCTCCCACCTTTCTTCATCTCACCCTTCTTCATATCAACATAACCTTCTATTCCTTTCTCCCTCTTGTTTATCTAACTTCCCCTTAAATGCATTTAGACTGTTCACCTCAGCCATTGCATGCGGTAGCAAGTTCCACATTCTCACCACTCTCTGGGTAAAGAAGTTTCTCCTGAATTCCTGATTGGATTTATTAGTGACTGTCTATAATTTCTGGAGCTCTAGTTTTTGACTCCCCCACAAGTGGAAACATGTGTCAAAGCTTGGTTTTAATATTTCTGGTGCCTTTTGAGCATGGAAAAGCAACATTTCTGCAGTATTTCAGGATCAGTTGTAAATTGTGGCTTGAATATGAATGGAGTCTAGTGCCTCACATCTGACTAAAGTTTCCGTTCCAACTTTATCCCAGATCCCACTGTTGTTGATAAATCCTTGTTTATTTCAGGAATGCCTGAGTTGGAAGTGATGACCCCTTTCTATCCTGTTTCTGTTACTCTGGGTCTTGATAGGCCAATGAGTTAACTGACCTCAGGTCATAGGTCCCCAGAGTTGCCATCTGCCAGGGATTAGATCTGGTAACTAATGACCGATGACCTTTATCTAAAATTAAACAAACAGAACAAGTTGTAAATGCTGTAGGAACTTAACAACAAGACCAAAATGGAAATCTGATGAAGCATCAAAAAACATTATAGATCTTTTAAGGAACTAACCACTAACACCACACCCAAACCTCAAACCCAACTGCTCCTCCCAAAATAATACTGCCAAACATCACTGAAAACCTGCTCAAAACTTACAGGACAGTGCCGAAATACTAATGAAGGCAATAACACAAACTAGATGAGAGCTCCATTCAAACGGTGGGAAAGTTTTAACATCACCAATTCCTGGGTCTAAGTTATTTCACAATACCAATTTCTGTGCCATCACTCCCCACTAACCCTCCAGTCTAACTCTCAGTATATGCACAGTACTCCTGCCAGGACTTGGGAGATGGAATTAATCAGAGTAACTCAAGTGAGCATTGGTCTGCTAGAGAGTGAGTCTGGGCAATTAATAATGGGTAACAAGGAAATGGTGGAAGTGTTGAACAGGTATTTTGTGTCTGTCTTCACTGTAGAAGACACAACAAACACCCCAAAGATACTTGAAAAGCAAGAGGTAAAAGGGAAGGAAGAACTTAAAACAATCACAATCACCAGGGAAAAGGTACTAGGAAAACTTTTGGAGCTAAAGGCTGACAAGTCCCCTGGACCAGATGGCCTGCATTCTAGGGTCTTAAAAGTAGTGGCTGCAGTGATAGTAGGGATCTTCCAAAATTCCTTAGATTCTAGAAAGGTCCCAACAGATTGAAAAATAGCTATGTAACACCTCTATTCAAGAAAGGAGGGAGACAGAAAGCAGGAAACTACAGGCCAGTTAGCCTAACATTTGTCTTGGGAAAGTGCTAGAATCCATTATTAAGGAGCTTATAGCAGGACATTTAGAAAATCATAATGCGATCAGGCAGAGTCAACGTGGTTTTGTGAAAGGGAAATCGTGTCTGACTAATTTATTAGAGTTCTTTGAGGAAGTAACAAGCCCAGAGTAGGCGACCGGAGATGTAGACAGAGTGAGAGAGAGGAGCACAGCGGGAGCAGAGGTTTAAAAAGCGCGCCAAAAGCCCAGAGTCGGAGACCAGAGAGAGAGGCAGCAGCACGGCGGGAGTGGAGAGAGAGGGAGGAGAAGGGCGGGAGTGGGGAGAGAGAGGGAGGAGCACGGCGGGAGCGGAGAGAGAGGGAGGAGCACGGCGGGAGTGGAGGGAGAGGGAGGAGCGCGGCGGGAGTGGAGAGAGAGGAAGGAGCGCGGCGGGAGCGGAGGGAGAGGGAGGAGCACGACGGGAGTGGAGAGAGAGGGAGGAGCACGGCGGGAGTGGAGAGAGTGGGAGGAGCGCGGCGGGATGGGAGGGAAAGGGAGGAGCGTGGTGGGAGTGGAGAGAGAGGGAGGAGCGCGGCGAGAGCGGAGAGAGAGGGAGGAGCACGGAGGGAGCAGAGAGAGAGGGTGGAGCATGGCGGGAGTGGAGAGAGAGGGAGGAGCACGGAGGGAGCAGAGAGAGAGGGAGGCGCACCGCAGGAGCGGAGGGAGAGGGAGGAGCGCGGCAGGAGTGGAGAGAGAGGGAGGAGCACAACGGGAGCGGAGAGAGAGGGAGGAGCATGGCGTGAGTGGAGAGAGAGGGAGGAGCACAGAGGGAGCAGAGAGAGAGGGAGGAGCACGGTGGAAGTGGAGAGAGAGGGAGGAGCACGGCGGGAGCAGAGAGAGAGGGAGGAGCGCAGCGGGAGCGGAGAGTGAGGGAGGAGCATGGAGGGAGCAGAGCGAGAGGGAGGAGCACGGCGGGAGCGGAGGGAGAGGGAGGAGCGCGGCAGGAGTGGAGAGAGAGGGAGGAGCACGGCGGGAGCGGAGAGAGAGGGAGGAGCATGGAGGGAGCAGAGAGAGAGGGAGGAGCACGGCGGGAGTGGAGAGAGAGGGAGGAGCACATCTGGAGTGGAGAGAGAGGGAGGAGCACGACGGGAGCGGAGAGAGAGGGAGGAGCATGGCGGGAGTGGAGAGAGAGGGTGGAGCACGGCGGGAGCAGAGAGAGAGGGAGGAGCACGGCGGGAGCAGAGAGAGAGGGAAGAGCACGGCAGGAGTGGAGAGAGAGGGAGGAGTGCGGCGGGAGTGGAGAGAGAGGGAGGAGCACGGCAGGAGCAGAGAGAGAGGGAAGAGCATGGCGGGAGCAGAGAGAGAGGGAGGAGCATGGCGGGAGCAGAGAGAGAGGGAGGAGCATGGCGGGAGCAGAGAGAGAGGGAGGAGCACGGCAGGAGCAGAGAGAGGGAGGAGCACGGCGGGAGCAGAGAGAGAGGGAGGAGCACGGCGGGAGCAGAGAGAGAGGGAGGAGCACGGTGGGAGCAGAGAGAGAGGGAGGAGCATGGCGGGAGCAGAGAGAGAGGGAGGAGCACGGTGGGAGCAGAGAGAGAGGGAGGAGCATGGCGGGAGCAGAGAGAGAGGGAGGAGCACGACGGGAGCAGAGAGAGAGGGAGGAGCACGGCGGAAGCAGCACGAGTGGAGCAGGGAAAAATCGAAAAGTGACATCAGAGTGATGTCACAATCAACAGTGAGAGCAGGGAAACAGAGAGCCGCCGGGGTGAGTATACAGGTAAACTTTTAATTTAATTTAAATCAAACATAGCATCAAACATCACAGTCAAGCAGGTAGGTGATTGCTTTGGGAAGAAGCTACCTGTTTGGTGAGTGTCTGGTAAGTGATTAAGGTCCATTCTAATCCTAACGTTTAAAATAATAAAGGAACTAGTGGTAAGCTTAACAAAATGTATAAAAAAAAGGAAAATAAAATAAATAATTGAATAAAATAATGAAGTAGTTAATTAAAACACATTAAGGATGGCAGGACAGGTGATGTGTCACGGCTGCAGCATGTGGGAGCTCCTGGATGCCACTGTGATCCAGGGCAAACACGTCTACAGTAAGTGTCTGCGGCTCGAAGAGCTTCGGCTCAGAGTCATTGAACTGGAGTCCGAGCTGCAGACACATCAGGGAGGGGGAAAGTTACCTGGACATTTTGTACCAGGAGGCGGTCACGCCCCTTAGGATAGCGTCTTCTGATTTGGTCAGTGGTCAGGGACAGGAGAGTGTGGCTGCAGCTGAGGCAGGTAAGGGGACCCAGAGGGCAGGCGTGCAGGAGCCTCAGTCTTTGCGATTGTCCAACAGGTTTGAGGTTCTTTCAGTTTGTTTGGATGAGAGTGGGGGCTGTAGGGTGGATGAGCAACCTGACCATGGCACCATGGTACAGGAAGTCATTCAAGTGAGGGAGAAAAAAGGAATGTAGTGGTAGTAGGGGACAGTATAGTGAGGGGATTGACACTGTTCTCTGCAGCAAAGATCGAGAGTCCAGAAGGCTGTGTTGCCTGCCTGGTGCCAGGGTTCGGGACATCTGCTCAGGGCTGGAGAGGAACTTACAGTGAGTGGGGGAGGATCCAGTCGTTGTGGTCCATGTAGGTACCAACAACATGGGCAGGACAAGGAAAGAGGTTCTGCATAGTCAGAATGAGGAACTAGGTACCAAATTAAGGGGCAGAACCTCAATGGTAATAATCTCTGGATTATTACCTGAGTCACGTGCAAATTGGCATCGGGCAAATACGATTAGAGAAATTAATGCGTGGCTCAAGGATTGGTGTGGTAGAAGTGGGTTCCGGTTCGTGGTGCACTAGCACCAGTACTGGGTAAAGTGGTGGCTGTACTGTTCAGACGGTCTACACCTGAACTGTGTTGGAGCTGGTGTTCCAGCGAGCCACATAACAGGGGAAGTAGAGAGGGTTTTAAACTGTGGGGGCAAGGGATCAAATTTGGGAAGATATAGTAAATCAAGGAGTAGAGACAAGGCAAGAGAGAAAGGTATTAATATGGGAAATGATAAACAGACTGTGACAGGAAGGGACAGAGCATACAAATCTAAGAGTAAATCACAGATAAGGCTAGAGGTTACAAAAATAATAAAAGGACAAAACTGAAGGCTCTGTATCTGAATGCACGTAGCATTCAAAACAAAACAGATGAACTGAGACTGCGAATAGAAATAAATAAGTATGATCTGATAGCCATTACAGAGACATGGCTGCAGGATGGCATAGATTGGGACCTGAATTTGTTTTTGTGTTTCAGAGATACAGCACTGAAACAGGCCCTTCGGCCCACCGAGTCTGTGCCGACCATCAACCACCCATTTATACTAATCCTACACTAATCCCATATTCCTACCACATCCTCACCTGTCCCTATATTTCCCTACCACCTACCTATACTAGGAGCCATTTATAATGGCCAATTTACCTATCAACCTGCAAGTCTTTTGGCTGTGGGAGGAAACTGGAGAACCCGGAGAAAACCCACGTAGACACAGGGAGAACTTGCAAACTCCACACAGGCAGTACCCAGAATTGAACCTGGGTTGCTGGAGCTGTGAGGCTGCGGTGCTATCCACTGCGCCACTGTGCCGTATGGCATTTAGGAAGGACAGGAAGCTAGGAAAAGGTGGAGGAGTAGCTCTGTTAATTAATGATGTATTAGAGCAATAGAGAGGGATGACCTAAGTTCAGAAGACCAGGATGTAGAAGCAGTTTGGGTAGAGATGAGAAATCACAAAGGCAAGAAGTCACTTGTGGGAGTGGTGTACAGGCCACCTAACATTAATCACACTGTAGGATGGGGTATAAAGGAAGAAATAATGGCAGTTTGTCAGAAAGGTACAGCGATAATTATGGGGGATTTTAACCTACGTATAGACTGGAAAAATCAGATGGGCAGAAGTAGCCTAGATGAGGAATACATAGAATGTTTTCGGGATAACTTCTTGGAACAATACATTCTGGAGCCAACCAGAGAGCAGGCTATACTAGATATGGTATTGTGCAACGAGACAGGATTTATTAATGACCTCATAGTTAAGGCGCCCCTAGGTAGCAGCGATCATAATATGAGTGAATTTTACATTCAGTTTGAGAGAGAGAAGAGTGGGTCCAAGACTAGTATTTTAAATTTAAATAAGGGCAATTATGAGGGCATGAAAACAGAGCTAGCTAAAGTGAACTGGCAAATCAGGTTAAGGGATAGGTCAATAGAGATGCAGTGGCAGACATTTAAGGGGATCTTTCAGAATACACAGAAAAGATACATTTCAACGAGAACGAAAAGTTCCAAGGGTGGGACCTGCCATCCGTGGTTAACTAAAACAGTTAAAGATAGTATCAAACTTAAAGAAAAAGCCTATAATTATGCAAAGATGGGAAGCAGGTCAGAAGATTGGACAGAATATAAAAAACAGCAAAGAATGACTAAAAGATTGATAAAGAAGGTAAAATTAGAGTATGAGAGAAAGCTAACTAGAAATATAAAGACAGATAGTAAGAATTTCTATAGATATTTAAAAAAGAAAAGAGTTAACAAAGTGAGCGTTGGCCTTTAGAAAGTGAGTCTGGGGAATTAATAATAGAGAATAAGGAGATGGCAGATGAATTGAACAGATATTTTGCATCGGTTTTCATTATTGAGGATACAAGTAACATCCCAGTATTAGCTGCAAGTCAGGAAATGGAAGGGAGGGAGGAACTCAAGAAAATTACAATCACCAGGGAGGTGGTACTGAGCAAATTGTTGGAGCTGCGGGCTGACAAGTCCCCGAGTCCTGATGGACTTCATCCTAGGGTGCTAAAAGAAGTGGCTAATGAGATAGTTGATGCGTTAGTTTTAATTTTTCAAAATTCCCTAATTTGGGGAAGGTTCCATTAGATTGTAAAATAGCGAACGTAACTCCTTTATTCAAAAAGGGAGGAAGACAGAAAGCAGGAAACTACAGGCCAGTTTGCTAAACATCTGTCTTAGGGAAAATGTTAGAAGCTATTATTAAAGACGGTATAGCAGGGCATTTAGAAAAATTCAAGGTAATCAGGCAGAGTCAACATGGTTTTGTGAAAGGGAAATCATGTTTAACCAATTTATTGGAGTTCTTTAAGGGAGTTACATGTGCTGTGGATAAAGGGGAATCGGTGGATGTATTGTACTTAGATTTCCAGAAGGCATTTGATAAGGTGCCACATCAAAGATTATTGCAGAAAATAAAAGCTCATGGTGTAGGGGGTAACATATTGGCATGGATAGAAGATTGGCTAGCTAACAGGAAACAGAGAGTAGGCATAAATGGGTTATTTTTGGTTGACAAGATATAACGAGTGGTGTGCCACAGGGATTGGTGCAGGGGCCTCAATTTTTTACAATTTATATAAATGACTTAGATGAAGGGACCGAAGGTATAGTTGCTAAATTTGCTGATGACACAAAGACAGGTAGGAAAGTAACTTGTGAAGAGGACATAAGGGAGCTACAAAGGGATATCGATAGGTTAAGTGAGTGGACAAAGACCTGGCAAATGGAGCATAATGTGGGAAATCGTCCACTTTGGCAGGAAGAATAAAAAAGAAGCATATAATTTAAATGGTGAGAGATTGCAGAGCTCTGAGATGCAGAGGGATCTGGGTGTTCTAGTGCATGAATGCAGGTACTTCACATAATTAGGAAAGCTAATAGAATGTTATCATTTATTGCGAGGGGAGTAAGGAGGTTATGCTTCAGTTATACAGGGCATTGGTGAGACCACATCTGGAGTATTGTGTACAGTATCGGTCTCCTTATTTAAGGAAGGATATAAATACGTTGGAGGCAGTACAGAGAAGGTTTACTAGACTAATACCTGGAATGGGCGGGCTGTCTTCCGAGGAAAGATTGGACAGGCTAGGCTTGCATCTGCTGGAATTTAGAAGAGTAAGAGGCAATTTAATTGAAACATATAAGATTCTGAGGGGTCTGACAGGGTGGATGTGGAAAGGATGTTTCCTCTTGTGGGAGAATCTAGAACTAGGGGTCACTGTTTAAAAATAAGAGGTCGCCCACTTAAGACAGAGATGAGGAGAAATGTTTTTCTCTCAGAGGATCGTGAGTCTTTGGAATTCTCTTCCTCAAAAGGTGGTGGAAGCAGAATCTTTGAATATTTTTAAGGCAGAGGTAGATAGATTCTTGATAAGCAAGGGGGTGGAAGGTTATCGGGGGTAGGTGGAAATGTGGAGTAATCAGTTCAGCCATGAACATATTGAATGGCAGAGCAGGCTTGAAGGGCCAAGTGGTCTACTCCTGCTCCTAATTCGTATGTTCGTATGTTTGTAATGTTGATAAAGGAGAACCTGTAGATGTGGTGTCCCTGGATTTCCAAAAGGCATTTGATACGATGCCACATCAAAGGTTACTACACAAAATAAGAGTTCATGGTGTAGGGGGTAACATATTAACATGGATTGGTTAGCTAACAGGAAGCAGAGAGTAGAAACATAGTAACATAGAACATAGAAGCAGGAGTAGGCCATTCGTCCCTTCGAGCCTACACCACCATTCAATATGATCATGGCAGATTGTCCGAACTCAGTACCCTGTTTCCGCTTTCTCCCCGTATACCTTGATTCCTTTAGATCTAAAAACTATCTAACTCTTTCTTGAATATATTTAATGATTTGGCCTCAACTACTTTCTGTGGTAGAGAATTCCACAGGTTCACCACTCTCTGGGTGAAGAAATCTCTCCTCATCTCAGTCCTAAATGGCTTACCCCTTATCCTTGGATTGTGACCCCTGGTCCTGGACTCCCCTGCCATCGGGAACATCCTTCCTCATCTCGTCTGTCAAGTCCTGTTAGAATTTTATAGGTTTCTATGAGATCCCTTCTCATTCTTCTAAACTCTAGTGAATACAAGCCTAATCGACCCAATCTCTCCTCATACATCAGTCCTGCCATCCCAGGAATCAGTCTGGTGAACCTTCGCTGCACTCCCTCCATAGCAAGAACATCCTTCCTCAGATAAGGAGACCAAAACTGCACACAATACTCCAGAATAAAAGCAAAATACTGCGGATGCTGGAAATCTGAAGTATAAACAAGAAATGCTGGAACCACTCAGCAGATCTGGCAGCATCTGTGGAAAGAGAAGCAGAGTTAACGTTTCGGGTCAGTGACCCTTCTTCGGAACCAGATGTGGTCTCATCAAGGCCTTGTATAATTGCAGCAAGACATCCTTACTCCTGTACTCGAATCCTCTCTTTGCCTTCTTAACTGCCTGCTGCACCCGCATGCTTACTTTCAGCGACTGGTGCACAAGGGCACCCAGGTCTTGCTGCACCTCCCCCTTTCCCAATCTATCGCCGTTCAGATAATAATCTGCCTTTCTGTTTTTGCCACCAAAATGGATAACCTCACATTTATCCACATTATACTGCATCTGCCATGTATTTGCCCACTCACTCAACCTGTCCAAATCACACTGGATTAGGGATAAATGGGTCATTTTCAGATTGGCAGGATGAGACTAGTAGAGTGCCACAGGGATCAATGCTGGGGCCTCAACTATTTACAACTTATATCAATGATTTGGATGAAGGGACCGAATGTACGATAGCTAAATTTGCAGATGACACAAAGATAGGTAGGAAGGTTAAGTTGTCAAGAGGGCATAAGGTCTACAAAGGGATATAGATTGGTTAAGTGAGTGGGCAAAAATTTGGTAGATGGAATATAATGTGGGAAAATGTGAACTTGTCCACTTTGGCAGAAAGAATAGAAAAGCAGAATATTATTTAAATGGAGTGAGACTGTAGAATTCGACAGAACAGAAGGATTTGGGTGTCCTGGTACATGAATCACAAAAAGTTGGTATGCAGGTACAACAAGTGATTAGGGAGGCATATGGAATGCTGTTGTTTATTACAAGGGGAATGGAATATAAAAGTAGGGAAGTTTTGCTACTGTTGTACAGGGTGTTGGTGAGACCACATCTTGAATCCTGTGTACAGTTTTGGTCTCCTTACTTAAGAAAGGATAAAATTGCATTAGAAGCAGTTCAGAGCAGGTTCACTCAACTGATTCCTGGGATGAAGGGGTTATCTTATGAGGAAAGATTGAACAGGTTGGGCCTCTACTCAATGGAGTTTAGAAGTATGAGAGGTGATCTTATTAAAACATAAAAGATCCTGAGGGGACTTGACAGGGTGGATGCTGAAAGGATGTTTCCCCTTATGGGCAAGACTAGAACTAGGGACCACAGTTTAAAAATAATGAGCCTCCCATTTAAGACAGAGATGAGGAGACATATCGTTCTCTCTGAGGGTTGTTAGTCTGTGGAATTCTCTTCCCCAGAGAGCAGTGGAGGCTGGGCCATTGAATATTTTTAAGGGTGAGTTAGATTCTTGATTGACAAGGGAGTCAAAGGTTATAGCAGGTAGACAGGAAAGTAGAGTTGAGGCCACAATCAGATCAGCCTTGATCTTATTAAATGGTGGAGCGGGTTCGAGGGGCCGAATGGACTACGCTGGCTCCTGATTTATATGTTCATATGTAAGTAGGGCTTAAACTGCTGAATGCTGCTGTAGACAATATTTTAAAATTTAATAAAGTGTCATGCAGGGCCCCACCTGCCAAGAATGAGACATATTCATTTTGCCACATGAACATTGATTTTAAACTGTTACTGCAGTAAAGAAAGAACTTGCTTTAAAAAAACACCAGACCCTTGACTGGAATGATATTTGCATATTTACAGACAGTGCTTAAAAGGGACAAAAGACCATTCCCTGATACATTCAATCCACAATGGACTTTTGATTACCAGACGTTGAAGGTGGGGGAGCTAGCATTCCAGGTTGACTGCTAAGGTGGCTGAATACACAAACGGATGTGGTCACACATGACTAACCTGCTGGACCACCTGAATTTTTGAATTTGAACTTGCCACAGAGTTTTGAATGGGGTGAAAGCTGTTTGCTCCTGGACTGAAAAGACCTCACATGGTTATCTCACCACAGCCTCTCCTGTCTCCTCCCATCTCTTTCTCACTGAACTCCAAGACCCATTGAAGACACATGAACCCCAAGAGAGAAAAGTCTCCTACAGTGAACAAGGTTTAAGAAGAATACTGGGCCCCAACGAAAAGCAAGATCTACCTACAAGCAAGAACTACAGTGAGCTCGAAGCACAGTAACAAAAAACCCTCCGCAGAGATTGCCTCAAACTTTTCCACTTTATCTTTTCTTCTGCTCTTTTCTGTCCCTATCTGCGTGTGTGTATTGCGTATGCATGCTAGCATGGACGGGTTGTGTATCCGTTGGCATTAACCGAATTAGAGTTTAAGTTTAATAAAATTTCACTTTTCTTCTTTAAACCTCGGGAGGGCCTGTTTGTGCTCATTTCTTTGCCGTATAGTTGGAAGGCAGTGAACAAAGATTCACCAAGGGGGAGCTCAAAACACGTTGTGCTTGAAATTAAAACCCTGTTACAGTAAGACTAGGTGAAGGCTGAAAGGGACCCCTAGACCCCTTTCTCACCTGGTCGTAACAAAGGTAATTCCTATTTTGTTCAATGTTATATTTTAACAAAACCTTTGGGCTCCTCCCGCTGACTCTGTCCCTCTGACTCTGTCCCTCTAGGCCCCACCCTCTGGGTCTCTCCCTTTGGGCTGGTCCCTAATGCTTTGACTTAATGCTTTGAACTCATCTCATTTCAGGCGGGTGCTGTTTAATACCATCTCCACGTTTCCCAAAAACAGCCAAACATGGCCAGAATATTGTTCTTTATCACTGGATGATTGAAATTACTTTGAATATTATAACTGAAGTTTTGGATGAAAAGATCATATTTTTGAGTTAACTGTAACGGCCACATTTAGCGATGGCTGACATTAAAACTTAGCCTGTGTGTATAAATTGGAGAAAAAGAAACGGGAAGGCAGTAGAAGTTAAAATTGGAACATTAATTCCCCCAGTTCAAACCAGCTGCTCCAGTCTTCAAACCTCCACAGCCGATTCATATCAAACTGCACTATCAACTTTCATGAGCTCATTATATTGATGTAATAGCTCCAAAATAGTGTGATAGGACTTGCCTGGAGCAAAAACAATGAGGAATTAAGTTGCCTTTAATTTATGAGATGTATGATTTGCTGCCAGGGGTTTGTTAACCTGTTGGAGTCTAGGCTGTGATTGGTTATCGGTGAGACCAGTTCCAGTGGATGAGAGGAAATTGCACACAGTGAGGCAGTTCAGAGAGGGAGAGTGTGTGTGAGAGAGACAGTGTGTGTGTCAGAGAGTGAGGGAGAGAGAGAGACAGTGTGTGTGTGAGGGAGAGAGAGACAGTGTGTGTGTGAGAGGGAGGGAGAGAGAGACAGTGTGTGTGTAAGAGGGAGAGAGACAGTGTGTGTGTGTGAGGGAGAGAGAGGCAGTGTGTGTGTGAGGGAGAGAGAGGCAGTGTGTGTGTGTGAGGGAGAGAGAGGCAGTGTGTGTGTGAGGGAGAGAGAGGCAGTGTGTGTGTGTGAGGGAGAGAGAGGCAGTGTGTGTGTGAGGGAGAGAGAGGCAGTGTGTGTGTGTGAGGGAGAGAGAGGCAGTGTGTGTGTGAGGGAGAGAGAGACAGTGTGTGTGTGAGAGAGGGAGGGAGACAGTGTGTGTGTGTGTGAGGGAGGGAGGGAGGGAGAGAGACAGTGTGTGTGAGAGGGAGGGAGACAGTGGGCTGGAATTTAAGGAGCCCTGGATGTCGGGATCCGTGATGGGGGTGCTGCCTGAAGATGCCCCCAGATGAGGCCCCCCATGGACCTCGATGCCGACAGGGCCCGGCCTGAACCTCCCGATGGTGGTGAGGCATTGTGGTGGCCCCCCCTGCTGCTCAGCGATGGGACCACAATCAGCATATGAGAATTAATAAAATTAATAGATTTACATCTAATTTGAAGGCCCTTCGCGATCTTTGGCCTAGTGGCTGGCACTCCCATGCCTTCAGATCCTTGTCCGGGGAAACGAGGTGTCACACTGATGGGGGGAGGAGGTAAGTTTATCAGTTTGGTGGGGGGGGATGGAGACTGGGTCAAATAAACCTCATGAGTGTAGGGGATGGTGGGAAGGGTTGCACTTTAAACTTTGTGCAGTTTGTGGGGTGGGGGGGGGGATGGTCAGATGTTAAAGGGAAGTTTTTTTTAGGGGGGGGAAGGACAAATAGTTCATGTAATTGTTATTGTGGTGGGGGGGGGGGGGGAAAGGGGCGTTGGAACTTTATTTGTGTAATTCTAGGGGGGATATATCTTAAAAAATTTAAATATCCCAGCAGGGTTGACTGCCCTTTAAAAATGGTATCAGCGCCTGTGCACAGGCAGCTGACGCCATTGCCAGGGACGAACAGCCCGACCCCTCCACGTGATTGGCGGGGGGTGCCACCCTGGTATTTAAATGTGCTGCCGCGCTTAAGATCGCGGCGGCTCTTTGGCGTGAGCTCGCGCCGAGATTGGTGGCAAGCTCATAGAATCCAGCCCAGTGTTTGTGAGAGAGAGAGTGAGAATATGAAAGAGTGAAAGTGTCTGAGAGTGTGAGAAAGGGAGAGTGAGAGTCAGAGATAGAGTGTGAGACAGTGTATGTGAGTATGGGTGTACGTGTGTGTGTTTGTGAATGGGTTATGGCTGCGTTCATTTGAGTGTGTGTGTGTATGAGATGACACTGAGCTGTCTTCTCTCCGTTTGCTCAGCACAACTACTGTAAGATAATTGGACAGATTTTCCTCTCCACCTCTTGCATGGGCACAGGTCAGATGGAGTGTTCCCAAAGCGCAGTTTAAGCATCCTAGGCCCAACATTCCCCTGGCACAGGCTCCACCCATGGCACTGGAGTAGGGGAGGAAACGTGCCCACCATTTCAGGCCGTCTATCTGTACACGTAGGTCAGAAAGGACAGGTGCCTACTTAGGCCTTGCTGTCTGCCCATCTTAGCTCCTTCAAGATGTGTTTGTCCTGGACATGGGTGCTCAGGGAAGTGGGTGCTGGTGGTAGAGAATCGGCTGCCTGTATTATACCTCGTCCTATAGGAACGCAAACAGAATGGGCAGCTAATCCACCAACATCAGTTTCCCGTCACCTCTGCAAGTGAAATGCAGTCTCAATCACTCAACTTGGCCCCGGGGGACGCGAGAATAACAGATCAATACAAAGGGGGCTACAACTCTACAACCTTTTGAGATCTCTGCCCTCCTCCAATTCTGGCCTCTTGTGCATCCCTGATGTTTATTGCCCTACCATTGGTGGCTGTGTATTCAGCTGTCTAGGAACTAAGTTATGGACTTCCCTCACTAAACCAAAGACTTGCAGGTTGGTAGGTAAATTGGCCATTATAAATTGCCCCTAGTATAGGTAGTTGGTAGGGAAATATAGGGACAGATGGGGATGTGGTAGGAATATGGGATTAGTGTAGGATTAGTATAAATGGGTGGTTGATGGTCAGCACAGACTCGGTGGGCCGAAGGGCCTGTTTCAGTGCTGTATCTCTAAACTAAACTAAACTAAACTAAACTAAACTAAACCTCTCTCTGTCTCTATACCTCTCTTTCCTTCTTTAAAACGCTCCTTAAAATTTATCTCTTTGAGTAAGCTTTTGGTCCACCTGTCCTAATGTGGGGCTTAACTTTTGCTCGTTCATAGGATGTGGGCTTCACTGGCAAGGCCAGCATTCATTGTCCATCCCTAATTGCTCGTGAGAAGGTGGTGTGAGCTGCCTTGTTGAACTGCTGTAGTCCTTGGGGTGTAGGTACACCCACAGTGCTGTTAGGAAGGGAGTTCCAGGATTTTGACCCAGCGATAATGAAGGAACGGCGATATATTTCCAAGTCAGGATGGTGTGTGGCTTGGAGGAAAACTTGCAGGTGGTGGTGTTCCCATGCATCTGCTGCCCTTGTCCTTCTAGGTGGTAGAGGTCGCGGGTTTGGAAGGTGCTGTCGAAGGAACCTTGGTGAGTTGCTGCAGTTCATCTTGTATATAGTACACACTGCTGCCACTGTCCACCAATGGTGGAGGGAGTGAATGTTTAAGGTGGTGGATGGGGTGCTGATCAAGCGGGCTGCTTTGTCCTGGATGGTGTCGACCGTCTTGAGTGTCGATGGAGCTGCACCCACCCAGGCAAGTGGAGAGTATTCCATCACACTCCTGACTTGTACCTGTAAAAGGCTGTAAAAGGCTCTGGGGAGTCAGGAGGTGAGTTACTCGCTGCAGAATTCCTAACCTCTGACCTGCTCTTGTAACCACAGTATTTATATGGCTAGTCCAGTTCAGTTTCTGGTCAATGGTGACCCCCAGGATGTTGATGGTGGGGGATTCAGCGATGGCATTGCCTTTGAACGTCAAGGGGAGATGGTTGGATTCTCTTTTGTTGGGGACAGTCATTGCTTACCTCATTTGTGTGACACAAATGTTACTGGGAATTTTTGTTTGATAATCGCTCCTGTGAAGTGCCTAGGGAAAATTTTACATCTGAATAAACACTATATCAATGCAAGTTGTTGTTGTTGTTGATGTCCAGTCTAACCCATCTTTGCCCCTTTGTTCCCCTGCTTGGCACCCAGGAATGAAGTGTTTTCCCCATGGGGCACAGAGCAGAGGAAGTTCAGATTTGCTTTTGCAACAGGCATTGTCTATCCTGGACTCACCAGCCGTAAAGTCAGATATACAGATTCACCTTCTGTTCTCACTATTAGGATGGGTAACAAATGCTGACCTTGCCAGTGACGCTCACATCCCGTGAAAGAATAAATAAAACGTAGCGCTGCTTGTGACCACTTGCTCACCACAGATGACATGATCTGCGGGTTAACACTCTGACACATTTTCTACCACACAAGTAAAAGCCAGCAGAATGTTTCCAGGCCAAAGCATGATTACTGTGTTCCTGTCAGAAGCTGATATTTTTCTTTCCTTATATAAAGCCCTGCCAGACCTAACCTGGAGTAACTGTTTTCAGTTCTGGGCAGGTCTTGGGAAGGATATATTCGTCTTGGAGGGAGCCCAGTGCAGATTCACCAGAATGAGAGCAGGGCTAAAAAGAGTTAAATCGTGAAGAGAGGTCGTATTGATTAGGTTTGTATCGAGGTGTTTAAGATGATGAGAGGATTTGATAGGGTCGATAGCGAGAAACTATTTCCTCTGGTGGGGGGAGTTGAGAACAAGGGGGGCAGAACCTTAAAATTAGAGCTGGGCTGTTCAGGGCTGATGTCAGGAAGCACTTCTTCACACAAAGGGTGGTAGAAATCTGGAACTCTTCCCCCCAAAAGCAGTTGAGGCTGGGGATTAATTGAAAATTTCAAAAGCGAGATTGATAGATTTTTGTTGGATAAGGATATTAAAGATTCCAGAACCAAGGCAGGTAGATGGAGTTATGCTACAGATCACTTGTGATCTAATTGAATGGCAGAACAGACTCATGGGGCTGAATGACCTCCTCCTGTTCCTATGTTCCTCCTTCTTCTTCTTTGGCCCCCTTGTCTTGAGAGACAATGGGTAAGTGCCTGGAGGTGGTCAGTGGTTTGTGAAGCAGCACCTGGAGTGGCTATAAAGGCCAATTCTAGAGTGACAGACTCTTCAACAGACGCTGCAGATAAAATTAGTTGTCGGGGCTGTTACACAGTTGGCTCTCCCCTTGCGCTTCTGTCTTTTTTCTGCCAACTGCTAAGTCTCTTCGACTCGCCACACTTTAGCCCCGCCTTTATGGCTGCCCGCCAGCTCTGGCGATCACTGGCAACTGACTCCCGCAACTTCATGTCGCGTTAGCAGATGTCTTTAAAGCAGAGGCATGGACAACCGGTGGGTCTGATACCAGTGACGAGCTCGCTGTACAATGTGTCCTTGGGGATCCTGCCATCTTCCATGCGGCTCACATGGCCAAGCCATCTTAAGCGCCGCTGGCTCAGTAGGGTGTATATGCTGGGAATATTGGCTGCCTCAAGGACTTCTGCATTGGAGATACGGTCCTGCCACCTGATGCCAAGGATTCTCCGGAGGCAGCAAAGATGGAATGTATTGAGACGTCGCTCTTGGCTGACATACGTTGTCCAGGCCTCGCTGCCGTAGAGCAAGGTCCTGAGGACACAGGCTTGAAACACTTGGACTTTTGTGTTCTGTGTCAGTGCGCCATTTTCCCACACTCTCTTGGCCAGTCTGGACATAGCAGTGGAAGCCTTTCCCATGCGCTTGTTGATTTCTGCATTGAGAGACAGGTTACTGGTGATAGTTGAGCCTAGGTAGGTGAACTCTTGAACCACTTCCAGAGCGTGGTCGCCAATATTGATGGATGGAGCATTTCTGACGTCCTGTCCCATGATGTTCGTTTTCTTTACACAGAGGGTGGTGAGTGCCTAGAACCTGCTGCCGGGGGAGGTGGTGGAAGCAGGTATGATAGCAACGTTTAAGAGGCATCTTGACAAATGCATAAATAGGATGGGAATAGAGGGATACGGTCCCCGGAAGTGCAGAAGGTTTTAGTTTAGGCAGGCATCAAGATCGGCGCAGGCTTGGAGGGCCGAATGGCCTGTTCCTGTGCTGTACTGTTCTTTGTTCTTGAGGCTGATGGTTAGGCCAAATTCGTTGCAGGCAATCCTGCCAATGAGTCTCTGCAGACACTCTTCAGTGTGAGATGTTAATGCAGCATCATCAGCAAAGAGGAGTTCCCTGATGAGGACTTTCCGTACTTTGGTCTTCGCTCTTAGACGGGCAAGGTTGAACAACCTGCCACCAGATCTTGTGTGAAGGAAAATTCCTTCGTCTGAAGACTTGAACGCGCGTGAGAGCAGCAGGGAGAAGAAGATCCCAAACAGTGTAGGTTCAAGAACACAGCCCTGTTTCACGCCACTCAGGATAGGAAAGGGGTCTGATGAGGTGCCACTATGCTGAATTGTGCCTGAATTGTGTCATGGAATGAGGTGATGATACTTAGTGGCTTTGATGGACATCCGATCTTTTCTAGTAGTCTGAAGAGACCACGTCTGCTGAAGAGGTCAAAGGCTTTGATGAGATCAATGAAAGCAACATAGAGGGGCATCTGTTGTTCACGGCATTTCTCCTGTAGCTGACGAAGGGAGGACAGCAATGGTGGATCTCTCTGCTCGAAAGCCACACTGTGCCTCAGGGTAGACACGCTCAGCCAGCTTCTGGAGCCTGTTTAAAGCGACTTGAGTGAAGACTTTCCCCACAATGCTGCTATGTTCCTAAGGTCAGGCTAAGTGCCTTTTATTGATATTTCTGACCCAGGAGCAAATGGTGGGACCATTGGTTTTGAAATGTGTCATAAAATGTGATTGCAACACCAGAAAATTTTCTTTCGTTTGCTTATTCTTGGATGGTGGGCAACACAATATTTATTGCCCTTCCCTAAATGCTCTGTGAGCAATCAGACTCAACTGCACTGTAAGTGATTATGGAACTGAACCAGTGTGGGTAACAGGTTCCCCGAAGACACAAATGGACCAATCAGATTTTTATTTTGTTCTCCTTCTACCATCCTGGTAGTCACATGATACAACGATAATGGAGTTATTGACTCTAGTGATCAATCTCTGTCAATGAGTCTACAAGAGACCTAGACATGAGGTGAGGAAAACCCCCCCAGTGGTCCAAAACCACCTGTTCCTCCCAAGCACGCTCCACTCCCCACACGTCCTGTCTTAAATTACTCATACACTGTTCCCAAAATGTTATTGGAGTGAGTATTGACACCACATTATCAGCCAATGAGGTGGAGAAGGGTGGGACTTACAGCAAACAGCGTCTATGTACTCAGCGAACAGAAAACAGAGTCTACTTAAACAGAGTCTCTACGCACTATAGCAAACAGAACTCATAACCAAAACTACAGCAATGTCTCCTGAGTACAGCAGGATTATTTACCAGCAAAATGCAGTGAGTGGAGTATAGTTACATAATACAAATTATGTACATAAAATCAATCCTAGTCACTAACAGCAGTACATGATTGGGTAATTTCCCCTGTCAATCATCTTCATTCTGACCATGACATGTGGTATCATTATAAACATCTAATATTATTTTCAGTAACTTCCATGTTCAATTTCTGCGGTCACCGCACATATTAGCTAACTATTCTGACTTCAATCTCTTCACGGTGGGATTGGAACTCAGAAGCTCTAGATTTATTAGGCCGCTCCCATAACCATGAGGTGATGACTCAAGTTCACTAATGAGCCTTCCAAGTAGTTAATGAGCCACTTAACCATCGCTAGTGTGGAAAGAGCTGATTCATCCAGCTGTGAGACGTGCAAATTATTTCCAAAGTATCTGCACAAACATAAAGAAGTGCCAGATCGAGCAGTCAGGCCCTTGATCCAACAGCCAACAATGTAATGGATAAACACGATTGTATTTCCATTCTGCTCTGATGGCCCCCAAAACTGACAGAGTCAGCACGCACAGCAGCTCCATTACACAAAGAGGAACCGGCAGGATGTCTATTAAAAGTTACATGAATTAAAGAATTCTGTGACTGAGTCTCCACTGACCCCAGTAACGTGGCTTGACATTCCATTGACCCTCCTCACTGCTACTCCATGGTGATTTAATATGTGATGAACCTACAAACAACTTCACTCATAGCTAAGGCTGTCCTACCTACAGTGTACTTCCGACACCCACATTTTTCTCCAGCATATAGCGTCTTTCATTTGGTTTCTTTGAGTTTCAGTTATCTCTACTTGTCTCGGGCAATGGGATTAATTATGGATAGCAGAAAGCCAGCACAGACACAATGGGCCAAATGACCTCATTTTATACAGTGAGCATATAAAACATAGATAATTTACAGCAAAAAAGGAGGCCATTCAGTCCATTGTGTCTGTGCTGGCCCAAAAAGAGTTATCCAGCCTCATTCCACTTTCCAGCTCTTGGTCCGTAGCCCTGTAGCTTACAGCACTTCCAGTGCATATCCGAGTGTTTTAAAAATACGATGAGGATTTCTGCTTCTACCACCCTTTCAGGTAGTAAGTTCCAGACGCCCACTACCCTCTGGGTGAACAGGTTTCACCTCAGTGCCCCTCTAATCCTTCTACCAATTACTTTAAATCTATGTTCCACAGTTATTGACCTCTCTGCTGGGGAAATAGGACAATCGTATCCACTCTATCTAGGCCCGTCGTAATTTGATTCACCTCAATTAAATCTCCCCTCAGCCTCCTCTTTTCCAGAGAAAACAACCCCAGCCTGTCCAATCTTTCCCCATAGTTAAAATTCTCACTTTCTAGCAACATCCTTGTAAATCTCTTCTATACCCTCTCTAGTGCAATCACATCCTTCCTATAATGCAGTGACCAGAACAGTATGCAGTACTCTAGCTGTGACCTAACTGGTGTTTTATACAGTTTTACATAACCTCTCTGCACTTATAGTCTATGCCTTGGCCAATAAATCACTGCACCCCACAACAATTATCTGCTACGTCCATTGCTTCTTTCCATGCTGCAACACTCAACTGGAACTCTGATCTTGCTCTAACACAATGGGGGTAAAATTAATCTTGGGCAGTAACGCAAACTGGACAATAGTGAATCAACCCTTCCTTTTACACCTCGCCCAACTTCCATTTCCATTGACTGCAATTATCTGTTTTTTCGGTTCTCCAGAGAGATTACAGGGAAATTGGAGAGTCCAGGGTGTTGGGAAAACACCATGCTAAAGGCATCCTGACTGTTTGGGGCAAGATCAATGCGTTATCTTTTCCTGCCTGGCAAGTTGGTCCAAACCAAATTTGACACGGAGCTGCATAAGGAGATATTAGAACAGGTAACCAAAAGCTTAGTCAAAGAGGCAGGTACAGTCCTCCATGGAGGTGAAGCTTATCACAGAGCAGTAGATGTGATCCCTGCAGGCTCTGCCTGGTCACCATGTGGTTGGGGATGTGGGGACTCCTTACTCTCTCTTTAACTCCTTCACTAATTGGATGAGTGAAACAACCACTGGTCAGTGTAACACTATGGAATGAAATCGGTTTCTTTGGACTGACAAATAATTACTCTGTAAAGTTAAGTTGGGCTGGGATGGGAGGGGGTTGATGGTATAACATCAAAATAAGTACATGGCCCATAAAACCCCCAGAATATTCCCCCCCCCAAAGCAAAACACTCAGCTATAGCTCAGTGAGTTGCACTTTTGCCTCTGAGTCAGAAGGCTGTGGGTTTGATCCCCACTGCAGAACCCTGAGCACAAAATCACAGAATTGTTATAGCACAGAAGGAGGCCATTCAGCCCATCATGTCTGCACCAGCTCTTCGAGTGAGCAATTCACTTAGTGCCATTCCCTTGACTGCTGCCTTCTCCCCATAACCCTGTACATTCTTCCTTTTCAGGTAACTATCTAATTCCCTTTTGAATACCTTGATTGAACCTACCTCCACCACACTGTCAGGCAGTGCATTCCAACCCTTAACCACTTACTGCGTGAAAGTTTTTCATGTCGCCATTGCTTCTTTTGCCAATTACCTTAAATCTGTGCCCTCTCGTGCTCAATCCTTTCACGAGCGGGAACAGTTTCTCTCTATCTACTCCGTCCAAACCCCTTATGCTTTGAATACCTCTATCAAATTTCCTCTCAGCCTTCTCTTCTCCAAGGGAAACAGTCCCAACCTTTCCAATTTGTCTTCGTAAATGTAGTTCCTCATCCCTGGAACCACTCTCGTGAATCTTTTCTGTACTCTCTCCGATGCCTTCACATCTTTCCTAAAGTGCGGTGCCCAGAACTGGATGCAATACTCCAGCTGAGGCTGAACTAGTGTCTTATACAAGTTCAACATAACTTCCCTGCTCTAGTACTCTATGCCCCGATTAATAAAGCCCAGGATACTGTATGCTTTATTAACTGCTCGCTCAACCTGTCCTGGCACCTTCAATCACTTCTGCACATATACACCCAGGTCTCTCTGCTCCTGCACCCCCTTTAGAATTGTACCCTTTATTTTCTATTGTCTCTCCATGTTCTTCCTACCAAAATGAATCACTTCACATTTCTCCTCATTGAACTTCATCTGCCACTTTTCCACCCATTCCACCAACTTTTCCATATCCTTTTGAAGTTCTACACTATCCTCCTCACAATTCACAATGCTTCCAAGTATCATCCGCAAACTTTGAAATTGTGCCCTGTACAACAAGGTCTAAGTCATTGATATATATCAGGAAGAGCAAGGGTCCCAACACTGACCCCTGGGGAACTCCACTACAAACCTTCCTCCAGCCTAAAAAACATCCATTAACCACTACTCTCTGTTTCCTGTCTCTCAATCAATTTCGTATCCATGTTGCTACCATCCCTTTTATTCCATGAGCTATAACCTCGCTCACAGATCTGTTGTTTGGTATAGTACCAAATCTAGGCTGATGCTTCCAGTGCAGTACAGAGGGAGTGCTGCACTGTTGGACGGTCCGTCTTGCAGGTGAGATGCTAAACCAAGACCTAGTCTGTCTTCTCAGGTGGATGTAAAGATCCCATGGATATTTTGAAGAAGAGCAGAGGATCTCTCCCCAGTGTTCTGGGTCAATATTTATCCCTCAACCAACATTACTGAAAAAAAAACAGATTATCCAGTCATTATCACAATGCTGTGATTGCTGATGATCTAGAGCTGAATTAAGAAGGCAAATGGTATGTTAACTTTTGTTACAAAGGAATTGGAGTATAGGAATAAAAAAAGTCTTACTACAATTATACAGGGCATTGGTGAGACCAAACCTGGAGTATAGTGTGCAGTTTTGGTCTCCTTATCTAAGGTACTTGCTTTAGAGGGAGTGCAACAAGGATTCACTGTGCTGGTTCCTGGGATGAGGGGATTGTCCTATGAGGAGAGATGGAGTAGACTAGGCCTATATTTCCTGGAGTTTAGAAGAATGAGAGGTGATCTAATTGAAACATATAACATTCTTAAGGAGCTTGGCAGGGTAGATGTTGAGAAAATGTTTCCCCCGCTGGGGAATCTAGAACACGGGGTCACTGTCTCAGATTAAAGGATTGGCCATTTAGGATTGAGATGGGGAGACGTTTCTTCACTCAAAGGGTTGTGAATCTTTGGAATTCTCTACCTCAGAGAGCTGTGGATGCTCAGTCTTTGAGTATATTCAAGACCGAGATCGATAGATTTTTGGATACTGAGGGAATCGAGGGATTATGGGGATAGTGCAGGAAGGTAGATTTGAGGTAGAAAATTAGCCGTGATCTTGTTGAATGATGGCACAGGCTCGAAGGGCCAAATGGCCTACTCCAGCTCCTATTTCTTATGTCTTTATGTTCTCATGAATTATCCTGAAAACACTGGGATAGATGAAGGCAATCTCTTGTCACATTGCACTATTGCATACATTGAGCAAACCCACTAGTAATGGCAGATTCCTGATAAATAATTCATCAGGAAGTAACCGTGTTTCTATTTAGTCTGCAGAATTAGAGTAGCCTGGGCTGGAGCCTGTCTCCCCACTGATAAAACTGATTTTCAAGAAAGTCTCTAGGTTTCACCTCTGAAGCAGCTTGAACTGACACAGTGCAGGAAGCAGAGCCAACTATGAGGAAAATTAAAAGCAAACGAGGGCAGGAATCAGAGCCTGAAACATGTCTTCTTTAGCATGCTCTTCAAACAAAAGCTTAGAAAATTAACATTGTACTGATAGCTGTGTGAGAGCCTTTTCTCTGCTGTTAAACTCAAGGATGCCATTAAACTCAAGGATTCAATCTAAATTACAGTCATCAGACTTAAAAGACCCATGTTTAAAACAGGCAGCGGCTTAAATTGGCCAAAAGTCAATAACTATTAAACATTTGCATTAACAATGTGAGTTATAGCATCTTAAAAACTCCTTATGTTTTGGGCAGACAGCGATGCTTATGACTGAAGTACAAATGAAAATATATATATATATCTTCTCCATTATTTTTCTTTGTGTATATAAAACAGTCAAGGAACTATACAGAGGGTAAGCACTGTACTGCCTTCACAGCACCCGATCTGTAATATAGAATCATTGAATCATACAACACAGAAGGAGACTATCTAGCCCACTGTACTCGTGCCAACACTTTGAAAGATCTAATTAGTCCCCACTCTCCTGCTCTTGCCCCATAGCCATGCAGTTTTTTTTTCAAGTATTTATCCCATTCTCTTTTGTAAATTACTATTGAATCTGCTTTCACCACCATTTCAGGCAGTGCATTCCAGATCACAACAGCTCGTTGAGTAAACAAAATGTTCCCTCACGTCATTGCTGTTCTTTTGCCAATCACATTCAATCTGTGTCCTCCAGTTACCGACACTTTGTGACTGAAAACAGTTTCTCCTGATTTACTCTATCAAAAACCTTCAAGATTTTCAACACTCTATCAAATCTCCCCATCACCTTCTTTATTGTAAAGAGAAAAAAACCCGTTTCTCTCATGTTACTCTCTCCATGTAACTGAAGTCCTTCAGCACTAGTACCATTCTAGTAACAGACTGGAAAATTAAATAGTGCAAAAAAAATCCTAAATGAACTCTGGCTTCTAATCTGATGTCATGCCCATCGATGATGTGATTCTGTTCCTCCACCCTGGGGAAAGATGTGCTACTATTCATAAAAGAACGAAAGCCTTGCATTTCTATAGTGTCTTTCACAGCCTCAGGAGTTCCCAAAGTGCTTTATAGCCAATGAAATACTTTTGAAGTGTAGTCATTGCTGTAATGTGGGAAAAGTGGCAGACAAGTTGCACACAACAAGCTCCAACAAATGGTAAGATGATAAGATAACCTGTTTTAGTAGCATTGCTTGAGGATAAATATTAGTCAGGACACTGGGGAGAACTCCACTGCTCTTCTTCGAGATAGTGACGTGGGATCTCTTTTACATCCTCCTGAGAGGTTCAATGTCTCATCTGAAAATCTCTGACAGTGCAACACTCCCTCAGTTCTATACTGAAGTGTCAGCCCAGTTTAGGATCTCAAGCCAGTGGTGGCATTAAGTGTACAACCTTCTGACTTGAAAGCATAAGCGCTACTAACCGAGTAATAAAACATTTCGAGGAGCTTCACAGGAACGTTATCAAACAAATTTAACACCGAGCGACACAGGGAGATATTAGGACAGGTGACCAAACGCTTGGCAAAGAGTTAAGTTTTAAGGTGCATCTAAAAGGATGAAAGTGAGGCGGAGAGGTTTAGGGAAGGAATTCCAGAGCTTAGGGCCCAGGAAGCTGAAGGCATGGCCGCCAATAGTGCAGTGATAAAAATCAGGGATGCACAAGAGACCAGTACTGGAAGAGCGCAGAGATCTCAGCTTTATTAGTGATTATCTTATATTCATATCCTCTAGTTTTCGTCAATTGTTTGAATCTGTGCAATAGGAAAACCTGACCCTTGTCTCACATTATTGAAGGTAGACCTGATAAATACCGTGTGTTTATCTGGCTTCCATTAAATGCATCTAAATGCATGTTTGTTTGCTACACTGGACATTGTTGATGCTGTTACACATGGTGTAAGTACTGAAACACAATGGTGTGAGTGCCAAAGCAGGTCAGTAACTTGTTGCAAAATCGATGGGAATTCATCAGTGACAGCTCTTACCACAGATGGTGCAGTGGCAAATCCCAGGGCCGAGTGCTGCACTATTCACTCTCGGGGTCTAATCCACTTGCCTCTCTCTTTTCTCTCTTCTCTCTTTTGCTCTTCTCCCTTTTGCTCTCAGCTCTTTTGCTCATTTCCCTTTCCTCTTCCTCGCTTCCCTTTCCTCCTCTTTCCTCTTTCTTTTCTTCCCATTCCTTTTCTCTTTCCTCTTCCTCTCTTCTCTTTCCTCCTCTTCCTCTTTCTTTTCTTCCCATTCCTCTTCTCTTTCCTCTTCCTCTCTCCTCTTCCCATTCCTCTTCTCTTTCCTCTTCCTCTCTTCTCTTTTCTCCTCTTCCTCTTTCCTTTCTTCCCATTCCTCTTCTCTTTCCTCTTCCTCTCTTCTCTTTCCTCCTCCTCCTCTTTCTTTTCTTCCCATTCCTCTTCTCTTTCCTCTTCCTCGCTCCTCTTTCCTCTTTCCTTTCTTCCCATTCCTCTTCTCTTTCCTCTTCCTCTCTTCTCTTTCCTCCTCTTCCTCTTTCCTTTCTTCCCTTTCCTCTTCCTCTCTTTGCTTTCCTCTTCTTTCCTCTTCCTCTCTTCTCTTTCCTCCTCTTTCTTGTTCCTTTCTTCCCATTCCTCTCTTCGCTTTCCTCTTCCTCTCTTTTCTTTCCTCCTCTTTCCTCTCTTCTCTCCTTGGTATATCGTGATAGAGTGGTGATTTGAATGAGGTTTTTAGGATTTTGAAAGGAATTGATAGGATAGAGAGAGAGAAACTTTTTCCACTGGTGGCAGAATCTAGGATAATGGTCCATAACCTTAAAATCAGAGCCAGGCCATTCAGGAGAGAAGTTAGGAAAAACTTCTTCAGGCAAAGGCTAGTAAAAGTGTGAAACTCTTTCACACAAGAATTAGCAGATGCTGGGGTTCAATTAATAATGTTAAATCTGAGATTAACAGATTTTTGCTCGACAAGGGCAAGAAAGGATATGGAGACAAGGCAGGTGGATGGAGTTAATATTTCGATCACCATTAACTCATTGAACGGTGGAACAGACTCGAGTGGCTGAATGGCCTCATCCTGTTCTGATGGTCAATCTGTGTTTCTCTGATCTTGCATGGCCTGTTGTTCATTTCATCTTCCCAGCTGGCAGTATCGACGTTGAAAGTTTTCAAGAGCATCTTGCAACACCTTTTTAAAACCTGAGCCTAAGTCAGCCCAGCTGTTCCACAGACCATGAGCAGAATACAAAGCATGGAGCTACAGGCTCTCACAGCTGTTAAACTTTCAGCTGCCACCCTCTGATTGGGTGTCGAGCTTGTTTTGAATCAATCAGTATCACAAAGCAAAACTCGTAGAGCGTGACACAACACAGGTCTGATAGCTAAACGCTTCACTTCACATCTCACAGTCCGAGCCTCTTCAGGTAACTGCCCTCCCCAGTCTCTAATATGATGTACCCCACTCACCACAAACCTGTCCTACTCCTGGCTGAAAACCCCTTTTGGGCAAAGATTTTCCTTTTATTAGAAAGTAACCAAAAAAACAGGCACAGTTTGTAATTTGGCCAGAAATTGCACTGAGAGGATCACTTCCTGCGACCATGTGGCACTTAGAGGAAATTTTCTCCCCCCCCCCATCACTTTCCAGTTACTTACAATTACATCGAATTTATAGCACAGAAACAGGCCATTCAGCCCAACAGGTCTATGCTGGTGTTTATTCTCCTGTGTCTCCTCCCATCCCTCTTCATCTCACCCCATCAGAATATCGTTCAATTCCTTTCTCCCTCATGCATTTATCCAGCTTCTCCTTAAATGCATCTATTCTATTCACTTCAACCACTCCCTGTGGTAGTAAGTTCCACATTCTCACCATTCTCTGGGTCCATTCGATCAAACCTTTTGATAATTTTAAAGACCTCTATCAGGTCATCCCTTAGTCTTCTCTAGAGAAAAATATCAGCCAGCTCAGTCTTTTCTGATAATTATAACCTCTCAGCTCTGGTGGCAACTTTGTGATTTTTCCCCCACATTCTTGAGTGCTTCTATATGCTTTTGACAATACGGAGACCAGAACTCCGCACTGTAATCACTGCTGGCGAGTGATCAGCTGCATTTAGAGTGAGGTTAGACTACGGGTTGGCTTGTGACATGCCTCCTTGCTCAAACATCCTGCCACTTGCTGTCTCACCTCACTCTGAGCTGACAGCATCAGCTTGGCTCAATGGTGGCACTTTCACCGTGAGTTGTGGATTCAAGCTCCACTGCAAATTTGGACTCATAACCCGAGCTGACACTCACAATGCCGGACTGTCGGACTTGCTGTCTTCTGGATGAGACGTTACATTTCAGATTTCAGCCAGTATTGTGCAAACAATAGGGAGTAATCCTGGTGTCCTGGTCAACCATTTACAATCAGAAATCTGGTCTTTCCTTCACTTGCTGTTTGTGGGGTCTTGCTGTGTACAAATTAGTTATTGCGATTGCCTACAAAAAAAGGCAACTACACTTCAAAACTAATGAACTTTTTAATTCAATAAGGGTATTAAGGGTTACAGAATCAAGGAGAGTAAATTGAGCTAAGATACAGAACAGGCTTGAGGGGCTGAATGGCCTCCTCCTGCTCCTATATTCTAATGTTCATCGGCTGTGAAGCACTTTGGAGCACCCTGAGGATGTGAAAGGTGCTATAGAAACGCAAGTTCTTTCTATCCTCAAACAAGGCTCTGGAGGATTGGGGAAACGTACAGTAATTAAAGAAAGTGCCTCCAGGAAAGGAGAGCAATTTGGGCCAAGAAAGGACCTGAACTGGCAGAACCAACCGGAAGAGAAACAACACCTCCTTAACCTTTACCCCCCTGGTTGTGATTGATCACAGGAGGACACCTCTGACTGGTCAGTTAATCTGCTACTGGCTTCCTAGCCAAGTCTAAGACCTCTGTGAGCTTCCCTTTGTCAAGTATTGTGTTGCACTTGTCTCAGCTGTGGCTCAGTGGGCAGCAGTCTTGACTCAGAGTCAGAATGTTCACAGTTTGAAGTCCCACTCTGGACTTCAGCATAAAAATCTAGGCTGGCACTCCCAGTGCAGTATGAGGGAGTGCTGCACTGTCAAAGGTGTTGTCTTTTCTTTATTCATTCTTGGGCTGTGGGCATTACTGGCAAGGCCAGCATTTTTTACCCATCCCTAATTGCCCTTCAGAAGGTGGTGGTGATCTGCCTTCTTGAACCGCTGCAGTCCATCTGGTGTAGGTACACCCACAGTGCGGTTAGGGTGAGAGTTTCAGGATTTTAGCCCAGTGAAAGTGAAGGAATGGTGATATAGTTCCAAGTCAGGATGGTGTGTGGCTTGGAGAAGAACTTGCAGATGGTGGTGTTCCCATGCTGCCCTTGTTTTTTAGGTGGTAGAGGTCACGGGTTTGGACGGTGCTGTCGAAGTAGGCTTGGTGAGTTGATACATCTTGCATCTTGTAGATGGTACACACTGCTGCCACTGTGGAGGGATGTGGAGGATGGTGGAGGGAGTGAATGTTTAAGGTGGGGTGCTGATCAAGCGGGCAGCTTTATTCTGGATGGTGTCGAGCTTCTTGAGTGTTGTTGGAGCTGCACTCATCCAGGCAAGTGGAGAGTATTCCATCAAACTCCTGACTTGTGCCTTATAGATGGTGGACAGACTTTGGGGAGTCAGGAGGATGGTTACTTGTTGCAGAATTCCCAGCCTCTGACCTGCTCTTGTAGCTACAGTATTTATATGGTTGGTTCAATTCAGTTTCAGGTCAATGATAACTCCCAGGATGTTGATAGTGGGGGATTCAGCGATGGTAATGCCTTTGAATGTCATGGGGAGATGGTTAGATTCTCACTTGTTGGAGATGGTCATTGCCTGGCACTTGTGTGGCACAAAGGTCACTTGCCACTTATCAGCCCAAGCCTGAACGTAGTCCAGGCCTTGCTGCATATGGGAATGGGCTGCTCCAGTATCTGAGGAATTGTGAATGGTACTGAACACTGTGCAATCATCAGCAAACATCCCCACTTCTGACCTTATGATGGAGGGAAGGTCATGGCTGACGCAGCTGAAGATGGTTGGGCCTAGGACACTACCCTGAGGAACTCCTGCAGAGATGTCCTGAAGCTGAGATGATTGACCTGCAACAACCACAACCATCTTCCTTTGTGCTAGGTATGACTCCAACCAGCGGAGTGTTTCCCCCCGATTCCCATTGACTTCAGTTTTGCGAGGGCTCCTTGATGCCATACTCAGTCAAATGTTGCCTTGATGTCAAGGGCAGTCACTCTCACTGCATCTTTCAGATGAGATGTTAAACCCAGATTCTGTCTGTCTCTCAGGTGGACATAAAAGATCCGATGGACTAGTAGAAGAGCAGGGGAATTCTCCCTAGTGCCCTGACCAATATTTATCCCCTAAGACACATTATCTGGTCATATATCTCAGTGCTATTTGTGGGACTGTGATGTGTGTGAATTGGCTGCCACAGTTCCTACATTACACAATGACTACATTTCAGTGGTTTGGGACATCAGGAGGCTGTGAAAGGCACGATAGAAATGCAAGTCTTTTCTTGACGTATTTATTTCCCGCCTTACCTCACATGCCGATGGTTCGTTTCTGATTTCCATTCTGTGTTTTTTCTTTAAAAATCTACTATCAATGTGTGTGCGAGACCCTGTCCTTCTCAATGTAGACCCCCACTCTGCCATCCCTGCCACCCATCATTCAGTTCAATGCATTCTCAGCTCCACCTCTTGAATGGTGGATAGAGGCCAAGGATCAGATGCTTGACTATTTGCTGGAAGATTTCCTGTATTCAGAAATCCCTGTAAATCTCCAGTTTGGTCCCTGTTACTCTAATTTTCTCTCTTTCTCTGTGTGTGTGCTTACAGATGAAGGATATTGCTGTTCTTAATAGCTACTTCATTTACATTTAAAATTGGCGAGACATTTTATGAACATTCCAGCTCAGTGTTTTGACACTGCTCTAAATCCCAGTGTGGAGCTGGCTCTGGTTCCTATTAAGCAGCACGTCCAACCCCTTCAATAGGCCAACTCTTTCCCCTTTAATTTAGAACAGCGTAATTTCTCAAAACATCACGTGCTGCTTGATCTGAGGAGGCCTGTGTGATGTTCCCAGGGATCCTGAGCTGGTGCAAGAAGAATAACAGAAACTCCCGCCCAGCCTCCTTTGATGTGAAAGGTAATTCCTGACTCAGAGAAGTCACCATCCTGGCTTTGAGCTCCTCAAGGGCAGGAGATTGGGTTTCACAAGGCAGGATAACTACAATTGAAAGTACCGTTAATGCGCATACTGTCGGATATGCTTTCACATTCCAGAAGTACTTATTGTGGGAATTCTGCAACTCCGAAAAACCTGCCTGAACCCAGATCAAAGTTTAACAGCAGGGGTTTCCTGTATCTAATGCTGGGCATTTATATAAATACAAACATGCCTCTGGTTACCATTTCTGTCTAGCAATTTTAAAATTTTGAAATTCTCATTCTTGTTTTCAAATCCCTCCATGGCCTCACCCCTCCCTATCTCTGTAACCTCCTCCAGCCCCACCACCCTCCCAGACCTCTGCACTCCTCCAATTCTGGCCTTTTGCACATCCCTGATTTTAATCACTCCACCATTGAGTGACCATGTCTTCAGATGTCTGGGCCTTAAGCTCTGGAATTCCCTCCCGAAACCTCTCCACCACTCCGCCCCACATTCTCCTTTAAGACACTCCTTAAAACCTATCTCTTTGACCAGAATTTTGGCCATCTGCCCTAATGTCTCCTTATATGGCTCGGTGTCAAATTTTGTCTGATAACGCTCCTGTGAAGTGCCTTGGGACATTTTACTATATTAAAGGTGCTATATAGACATAAGTTGTTGTTATGTTGGTGTTCAAGTCTCAATCATGGCCAGTACTTAATCATTTCCCACAATGAATTTCTGAGTTGTGTCTCTCCTCTATCTCCAGTCCTTCAGTGTGTCTCTCCTCTATCTCCAATTGTTCAGTGTGTCTCTCCTCTATCTCCAGTCCTTCAGTGTGTCTCTCCTCTATCTCCAGTCCTTCAGTGTGTCTCTCCTCTATCTCCAGTCCTTCAGTGTGTCTCTCCTCTATCTCCAGTCCTTCAGTGTGTCTCTCCTCTATCTCCAGTCCTTCAGTGTGTCTCTCCTCTATCTCCAGTCCTTCAGTGTGTCTCTCCTCTATCTCCAATTGTTCAGTGTGTCTCTCCTCTATCTCCAGTCCTTCAGTGTGTCTCTCCTCTCTCTCCAATTGTTCAGTGTGTCTCTCCTCTATCTCCAGTCCTTCAGTGTGTGTCTCCTCTATCTCCAATTGTTCAGTGTGTCTCTCCTCTATCTCCAGTCCTTCAGTGTGTCTCTCCTCTATCTCCAGTCCTTCAGTGTGTCTCTCCTCTATCTCCAATTGTTCAGTGTGTCTCTCCTCTATCTCCAGTCCATCAGTGTGTCTCTCCTCTATCTCCAATCCTTCAGTGTGTCTCTCCTCTATCTCCAATCCTTCAGTGCGTCACTCCTCTATCTCCAATTGTTCAGTGTGTCTCTCCTCTATCTCCAGTCCTTCAGTGTGTCTCTCCTCTATCTCCAGTCCTTCAGTGAGTCTCTCCTCTATCTCCAATTGTTCAGTGTGTCTCTCCTCTATCTCCAGTCCTTCAGAGTGTCTCTCCTCTATCTCCAGTCCATCAGTGTGTCTCTCCTCTATCTCCAATTGTTCAGTGTGTCTCTCCTCTATCTCCAATTGTTCAGTGTGTCTCTCCTCTATCTCCAGTACTTCAGTGCGTCTCTCCTCTATCGCCAATCCTTCAGTGTGTCTAATTTCCCCCTCTCCATTGCTTAAGCTGTCTCCATCCATCTGCAACCCACTCCATTCCCTGCCTCAGTGCCTGGGGGACAGTGCCTACTTTCCCCTCACTGCCCTGATGCACTCAGCGCAGGAGTGCTCTGTCGCCTGTGGGTGTGGAGGGTTCAGGAAGCTACTTGTTTAAAGTTGATGCTGGGTCGAGCACACCATTAGGAAGAGTGCAACCAGTAGAAAGAAGGGTAACTCCAAATAACGTCCATGTCAGCCTGTCGAGGAGTCAGGGAACTCCAGCTGGTTTAGGTGCTGATGGATTTGTGATGTGATGCTCTGTAATTAACAAGAACCCACTTAACATGAACCAGTTATGTAACACCAGAGGCAACAGAACATCAGAGTGAAGAAATAAACCCGCTTTTAATTTGCAGAATGGTCGCTGTGAATCAGGTTCCTCTCTAACCCATTCCACTGGCTTTTTGGCCCCTTAAATATTAAAATGCCCCCCACCCATGGCAGTGGTGTCAGCTGTCAGTCAGTGGGCAGCACTTTCACCTTTAAGTCAGAAGGTTGTGGTTCAAGTTCACAAAAATCCAGGCTGCCACTCCGAGTGAGTACTGAGGGAGCCCTGCACTGTCAGAGGTGCCATCTTTCTGATGAGGTGTTCAGCCAAGTCCCTGTCTGTCATCTCAGGTGGGATGTAAAAGATCCCATGGCTGTGTTTTGAGAAAAACAGGAGAGTTCCCCCCATTGTCCTGACCAATATTTATCCCTCAACAAACATCACTAAAAAAAAGATTAGCTGGTCATTATCACATTGATGTTTGTGGGATCTTGCTTTGTGCAAACCGGCTGCAACATTTCCTACATTACAACAGCGACTACACTTCAAAAAGTACTTCATTGTCTGTAAAGTGCTTTGGGATATCCTGAGGTCATGAAAGGCGCTATACAAATGCAAGACTTTTTTTTAGGAAGTTTGGACATTCGGGACAAACTGGCATGCATGGCAATCAGCATTGCTATGGCATAAAGAATGAGGAATGTGTGGAATGACATATTTCCATCATTTGTTTATCTCAACAGCGTGCCTGCTCATAAATAATGTATTGCCCAATGTCCCTCACCCACATCATCTGTGGAGGCCTTAAGCAGACAGATTGTCTCCTCTCTACACCTGGAACAAAGGATCACATAGACCTGGTGAGCGATTCTGGGTGGCAGCCAGTGATCATCCTGCTTCTGCTGCAGGTCTCTCAGCCTCTCCTCCCCGGCTTCCAGGTGCAAGATCCCTGGTGGGTTGCGGGGGATGGTGGGGGGGGAGGTTTGGGCGGAAAGACTGTCCAAAACAGTGGAGGGAAAATTGGCCCTTAACCATGAAGGTTTTCAGTGAATATTTTTCAGCAACCAAATAGAATTTTGAGGAGAGATTGAGCAGTCTAGGCTAATATTCCCTACAGTTTAGAAGAATGAGAGCTGATCTTATCGAAACCTACTTAAGGGGCTTGACAGGTTAGATGCTGGCCTGGCTGATGACTCCAAAACACGGGGTCACAGCCTCAGAATTAGGGGTCGGCCATTTAGGTCTGAGCTGAGGAGAAATTTCTTCCCCCAAAGGGTTGTGCATCTTTGGAATTCCTGATCCCAGAGGTTGTGGATGCTCAGTCATTGAGTATATTTAAGACTGAGATCGATGGATTTTTGGACGTGAAGGGAATTAAGGGGTATGGGGATAGTGTGGGAAGGTGGAGTGGAGGTGGGAGATCGGTCATGATCTTATTGAATGGCGGAGCAGGCTCGAGGCGCCATTTGGATGACTCCTGCTCCTATTTCTCATGTTTTTATGTTCTTAGGTTCTCAAGCACACACCCCTCCCCTTTCCCCATCCTTTCCTGTTTGATGGAGAGAACCTGTTTTGATCACAAAGTAGCTCAAAATAACACTTCATTGCTCAATTTCACACTAACAGCTTTTATTCCATTGGCAATATTGACACATGAACACAAGAAATATGAGAAGTAGACCACATGGCCCATCGAGCCTGCTCCGCCATTCAATATGATCATGGCTGATCTTAGGATTCAACTTTACTTTCCTGCCCACTCGCCATACCCCTTGATTCCCTGAGAGACCACAAATCTGTCTATCTCAGCCTTAAATATATTCAGCGATGGACCATCCACAACCCTCTGGGGTAGAGAATTCCAAAGATTCACAACCCTTTGAGTGAAGTAATTTCTCCTCAACTCAGTCCTGAATGAACGGTCCCTTATCCTGAGACTCTGTTCCCATGTTTTAGATTCCCCGACCAGCAGAAACAATCTCTTAGTGTCTATTCTATCCGTCCCCTTTAGAATTAGAATTAGAACATTACAGCGCAGTACAGGCCCTTCGGCCCTCGATGTTGCGCCGACCTGTGAAACCATCTGACCTACACTATTCCATTTTCATCCATATGTCTATCCAATGACCACTTAAATGCCCTTAATCTTATATGTTTCAATGAGATTGCCTCTCATTCTTCTAAACTCCAAAGAATATAGGCCCAATTTACTTAGCTTCTCATCAGAGCTCAAACCCATCAACCCAGGGACCAATATAGTGAACCTTTGCAGTACCGCCTCTAATGCATGTATATCCTTTCTTAAATGTGGAGATCAAAACTGCACACAGTATTCCAGATGTGGTCTCACCAAAACCCTGCACAATTGTGGCAATACATCCTCATTCCTGTACTCCGATTCCCTTGCAATAAAGACCAACATGATATTTGCCTTCCTAATTGCTTGTTGTACCTGCATGTTAACTTTCTGCGTTCGTTGCACAATCACACCCGAGTCTCTTTTGAACATCGACACTGAAAAAGTTTCACACTTCTAAAAAAAATTCTGCTTTTCTATTCTTACGAACAAAGTGAATAATTTCACACATCCCTACATTATACACCATCTGCCACCATATTGTCCACTCACTTAATCTGTCTACATCTCTTTTCAGCCTCTCTGCGGCCTCCCCACAAGAACAGGAGGAGGCCATTCAGCCCCTCAACTCTATTCTGCCATTCACGGCTTATCTCAGAACCATTTACGCTCCTTTGCTCCAGATCCCTTGATTCCCTTACCCACAAAAGTCTATCAATATCAGCCTTGAAAATTTCAGTCTTGTTTAACATGCTGGCACTTGAGGAGAATTTATGCCATTATCACCTTATCACTAAATTGTGTGGGGTTGCTAAGATTCCAGGATGTCCATGTATGAAAAGCAGCTCTCTGTACCCGGGATGTCCAAGTAAGAAAAGCAGCTCTCTGTACCCAGGATGTCCATGTATGAAAAGCAGCTCTCTGTACCCAGGATGTCCATGTGGGAAAAGCAGATCTCTGCACCCGGGATGTCCATGTCGGAAAAGCAGCTCTCTGTACCCGCGATGTCCATGTAGGAAAAGCAGCTCTCTGTACCGGGATGTCCATGTAGGAAAAGCAGCTCTCTGTACCCAGGATGTCCATGTGGGAAAATCAGCTCTCTGTACCCGCGATGTCCATGTATGAAAAGCAGCTCACTGCACCCAGGATGTCCATGTATGAAAAGCAGCTCTCTGTACCCAGGATGTCCATGTATGAAAAGCAGCTCTCTGTACCCGGGATGACCATGTGGGAAAATCAGCTCTCTGTACCCGGGATGTCCATGTATGAAAAGCAGCTCTCTGTACCCGGGATGACCATGTGGGAAAATCAGCTCTCTGTACCCGGGATGTCCATGTAGGAAAAGCAGCTCTCTGGACCGGGATGTCCATGTATGAAAAGCAGCTCTCTGTACCCGGGATGTCCATGTGGGAAAAGCAGCTCTCTGTACCCAGGAGGTCCATGTATGAAAAGCAGCTCTCTGTACCCAGGGTGTCCATGTATGAAAAGCAGCTCTCTGTACCCAGGATGTCCATGTATGAAAAGCAGCTCTCTGTACCCGGGATGTCCATGTGGGAAAAGCAGCTCTCTGTACCCAGGATGTCCATGTATGAAAAGCAGCTCTCTGTACCGAGGAGGTCCATGTATGAAAAGCAACTATCTGTACACAGGATGTCCATGTATGAAAAGCAGCTCTCTGTACCCAGGGTGTCCATGTATGAAAAGCAGCTCTCTGTACCCAGGATGTCCGTGTGGGAAAAGCAGCTCGCAGTGCCCGGGATGTCCATGTAGAAAAAGCAGCTCTCAGTACCCAGGATGTCCATGTGTGAAAAGCAGCTCTCTGTACCCGGGATGTCCATGTAGGAAAAGCAGCACTCTGTACCCAGGATGTCCATGTACGAAAAGCAGCTCTCTGCACCCGGGATGTCCATGTAGGAAAAGCAGCTCTCTGTACCCGGGATGTCCAATTATGAAAAGCAGCTCTCTGTACCCAGGATGTCCATGTATGAAAAGCAGCTCTCTGTACCCGGGATGTCCATGTATGAAAAGCAGCTCTCTGTACCCAGGATGTCCATGTATGAAAAGCAGCTCTCTGTACCCAGGATGTCCATGTAGGAAAAGCAGCTCTCTGTACCCGGGATGTCCAATTATGAAAAGCAGCTCTCTGTACCCAGGATGTCCATGTGGGAAAAGCAGCTCTCTGTACCCGCGATGTCCATGTAGGAAAAGCAGCTCTCTGTACCCGGGATGTCCATGTATGAAAAGCAGCTCTCTGTACCCAGGATGTCCATGTAGGAAAAGCAGCTCTCTGCACCCAGGATGTCCATGTATGAAAAGCAGCTATCGGCACCCAGGATGTCCATGTATGAAAAGCAGCTCTCTGTACCCGGGATGTCCATGTGGGAAAAGCAGCTCTCTGTACCCAGGATGTCCATGTATGAAAAGCAGCTCTCTGTACACAGGATGTCCATGCATGAAAAGCAGCTCTCTGTACCCGGGATGTCCATGTGGGAAAAACAGCTCTCTGTACCCGGGATGTCCATGTATGAAAAGCAGCTCTCTGTACCCAGGATGTCCATGCATGAAAAGCAGCTCTCTGTACCCAGGATGTCCATGTATGAAAAGCAGCTCTCTGTACCCAGGATGTCCATGTATGAAAAGCAGCTCTCTGTACCCAGGATGTCCATGGATGAAAAGCAGCTCTCTGTACCCAGGTTGTCCATGTATGAAAATCAGCTCTCTGCACCCGGGATGTCCATGTATGAAAAGCAGCTCTCTGTACCCACGATGTCCATGTATGAAAAGCAGCTCTCTGTACCGAGGAGGTCCATGTATGAAAAGCAGCTCTCTGTACCCAGGATGTCCATGTATGAAAAGCAGCTCTCTGTACCCAGAATGTCCATGTATGAAAAGCAGCTCTCTGTACCCGGGGTGTCCATGTATGAAAAGCAGCTCTCTGTACCCAGGATGTCCATGTATGAAAAGCAGCTCTCTGTACCCGGGGTGTCCATGTATGAAAAGCAGCTCTCTGTACACGGGATTTCCATGTATGAAAAGCAGCTCTCTGTACCCAGGATGTCTATGTATGAAAAGCAGCTCTCTGTACCCGGGATTTTCATGTATGAAAAGCAGCTCTCTGTACCCAGGATGTCTATGTATGAAAAGCAGCTCTCTGTACCCCGGGTGTCCATGTATGAAAAGCAGCTCTCTGTACCCGGGATTTCCATGTATGAAAAGCAGCTCTCTGTACCCCGGGTGTCCATGTATGAAAAGCAGCTCTCTGTACCCGGGATTTCCATGTATGAAAAGCAGCTCTCTGTACCCCGGGTGTCCATGTATGAAAAGCAGCTCTCTGTCGCCAGGATGTCCATGTATGAAAAGCAGCTCTCTGTACCCAGGATGTCCATGTATGAAAAGCAGCTCTCTGTACCCGGGGTGTCCATGTATGAAAAGCACCTCTCTGTACCCTGGAAGTCCATGTAGGAAAAGCAGCTCTCTGTACCTGCGATGTCCAAGCAGGAAAAGCAGCTCTCTGTACCCAGGATGTCCATGTATGAAAAGCAGCTCTCTGCACCCGGGATGTCCATGTATGAAAAGCAGCTCTCTGTACCCAGGATGTCCATGTATGAAAAGCAGCTCTCTGTACCCAGGATGTCCATGTGGGAAAATCAGTTCTCTGTCCCCAGGATGTCCATGTATGAAAAGCAGCTCTCTGTACCCGGGATGTCCATGCATGAAAAGCAGCTCTCTGTACCCAGGATGTCCATGTATGAAAAGCAGCTCTCTGTACCCAGGATGTCCATGTATGAAAAGCAGCTCTCTGTACCCGGGATGTCCATGTATAAAAAGCAAATCTCTGTACCCGGGATGTCCATGTATGAAAAGCAGCTCTCTGTACCCAGGATGTCCATGTATGAAAAGCAGCTCTCTGTACCCAGGATGTCTATGTATGAAAAGCAGCTCTCTGTACCCGGGTGTCCATGTATGAAAAGCAGCTCTCTGTACACGGGATGTCAATGTATGAAAAGCAGCTCTCTGTACCCAGGATGTCCATGTATGAAAAGCAGCTCTCTGTACCCAGGATGTCCATGTATGAAAAGCAGCTCTCTGTACCCAGGATGTCCATGTATGAAAAGCAGCTCTCTGTACCCAGGATGTCCATGTATGAAAAGCAGCTCTCTGTACCCGGGATGTCCTTGTATGAAAAGCAGCTCTCTGTACCCAGGATGTCCATGTATGAAAAGCAGCTCTCTGTACCCAGGATGTCCATGTATGAAAAGCAGCTCTCTGTACCCAGGATGTCCATGTATGAAAAGCAGCTCTCTGTACCCAGGATGTCCATGTATGAAAAGCAGCTCTCTGTACCCGGGATGTCCATGTAAGAAAAGCAAATCTCTGTACCCAGGATGTCTATGTATGAAAAGCAGCTCTCTGTACCCGGGTGTCCATGTATGAAAAGCAGCTCTCTGTACACGGGATGTCCATGTATGAAAAGCAGCTCTCTGTACCCAGGATGTCCATGTATGAAAAGCAGCTCTCAGTACCCAGGAAGTCCATGTATGAAAAGCAGCTCTCTGTACCCAGGATGTCCATGTATGGAAAAGCAGCTCTCTGTACCCAGGATGTCCATGTATGAAAAGCAGCTCTCTGTACCCAGGATGTCCATGTATGAAAAGCAGCTCTCTGTACCCGGGATGTCCATGTATGAAAAGAAAATCTCTGTACCCAGGATGTCCATGTATGAAAAGCAGCTCTCTGTACCCGGGATGTCCATGTATGAAAAGCAAATCTCTGTACCCAGGATGTCTATGTATGAAAAGCAGCTCTCTGTACCCGGGTGTCCATGTATGAAAAGCAGCTCTCTGTACACGGGATGTCCATGTATGAAAAGCAGCTCTCTGTACCCAGGATGTCCATGTATGAAAAGCAGCTCTCAGTACCCAGGATGTCCATGTATGAAAAGCAGCTCTCTGTACCCAGGATGTCCATGTATGGAAAAGCAGCTCTCTGTACCCAGGATGTCCATGTATGAAAAGCAGCTCTCTGTACCCAGGATGTCCATGTATGAAAAGCAGCTCTCTGTACCCAGGATGTCCATGTATGAAAAGCAGTTCTCTGGAACCAAGATGTCAATGTATGAAAAGCAGCTCTCTGTACCCAGGATGTCCATGTATGAAAAGCAGCTCTCTGTACCCAAGATGTCCATGTAGGGAAAGCAGCTCGCTGTACCCAGGATGTCGATGTCTGAAAAGCAGCTCTCTGTACCCAGCATGTCCAAGTATGGAAAGCATCTCCCTGTACCCAACAAGTCCATGTAGGAAAAGCAGCTCTCTCTACACAGGATGCTGATGTAGGAAAAGCAGCTCTCTGTACCCAGGATGCCCATTTAGAAAAGCAGCTCCCTGTACCCAGGATGTCCATGTATGAAAAGCAGCTCTCTGTACCCAGGATGTCCATTTAGGAAGAGCAGCTCTCTGTACCCAGGATGTCCATGTATGGAAAGCAGCTCTCTATAACCGGGATGTCCATGTATGAAAAACAGCTCTCTGTACCCAGGATGTCCATGTAGGAAAAGCAGCTCTCTCTACCCAGGATGTCCAAGTATGAAAAGCAGCTCTCTGTACCCGGGATGTCCATGTATGAAAAGCAGCTCTCTGCACCCGGGATGTCCATGTATGAAAAGCAGCTCTCTGTCCTCAGGATGTCCATGTATGAAAAGCATCTCCCTGTACCCAGGATGTCCATGCATGAAAAGCAGCTCTCTGTACCCAGGATGTCCATGTATGAAAAGCAGCTCTCTGCACCCGGGATGTCCATGTATGAAAAGCAGCTCTCTGTACCCAGGATGTCCATGTATGAAAAGCAGCTCTGTGTACCCAGGATATCCATGCATGAAAAGCAGCTCTCTCTACCCAGGATGTCGAAGTATGTAAAGCAGCTCTCTGTACCCAGGATGTGCATGTGTGAAAAGCAGCTCTCTGTACCCAAGATGTCAATGTATGAAAAGCAGCTCTCTGTACCCAGGATGTCCATGTATTAAAAGCAGCTCTCTGGAACCAAGATGTCCATGTATGAAAAGCAGCTCTCTGTACCCAGGATGTCCATGTATGAAAAGCAGCTCTCTGTACCCAAGATGTCCATGTAGGAAAAGCAGCTCGCTCTACCCAGGATGTCGATGTCGGAAAAGCAGCTCTCTGTCCCCAGGATGTCCAAGTATGGAAAGCATCTCCCTGTACCCAAGAAGTCCATGTAGGAAAAGCAGCTCTCTCTACACAGGATGTCGATGTAGGAAAAGCAGCTCTCTGTACCCAGGATGTCCATGTAGGAAAAGCAGCTCTCTGTACCCAGGATGTCCATGTATGGAAAGCAGCTCTCTGCACCCAGGATGTCCATGTATGAAAAGCAGCTCTCTATACCCGGGATGTCCATGTATGAAAAACAGCTCTCTGTACCCAGGATGTCCATGTAGGAAAAGCAGCTCTCTGTACCCAGGATGTCCATGTATGAAAAGCAGCTCTCTATACCCGGGATGTCCATGTATGAAAAACAGCTCTCTGTACCCAGGAGGTCGATGTTGGAAAAGCAGCTCTCTGTAGCCAGGATGTCCATGTATGAAAAGCAGCTCTCTGCACCCGGGATGTCCATGTATGAAAAGCAGCTCTCTTTCCCCAGGATGTCCATGCATGAAAAGCAGCTCTCTGTACCCAGGATGTCCATGCATGAAAAGCAGCTCTCTGTACCCGGGATGTCCATGTATGAAAAGCAGCTCTCTGCACCCGGGATGTCCATGTATGAAAAGCAGCTCTCTGTCCTCAGGATGTCCATGTATGAAAAGCATCTCCCTGTACCCAGGATGTCCATGCATGAAAAGCAGCTCTCTGTACCCAGGATGTCCATGTATGAAAAGCAGCTCTCTGCACCCGGGATGTCCATGTATGAAAAGCAGCTCTCTGTACTCAGGATGTCCATGTATGAAAAGCAGCTCTGTGTACCCAGGATATCCATGCATGAAAAGCAGCTCTCTCTACCCAGGATGTCGAAGTATGTAAAGCAGCTCTCTGTACCCAGGATGTGCATGTGTGAAAAGCAGCTCTCTGTACCCAAGATGTCAATGTATGAAAAGCAGCTCTCTGTACCCAGGATGTCCATGTATTAAAAGCAGCTCTCTGGAACCAAGATGTCCATGTATGAAAAGCAGCTCTCTGTACCCAGGATGTCCATGTATGAAAAGCAGCTCTCTGTACCCAAGATGTCCATGTAGGAAAAGCAGCTCGCTCTACCCAGGATGTCGATGTCGGAAAAGAAGCTCTCTGTCCCCAGGATGTCCAAGTATGGAAAGCATCTCCCTGTACCCAAGAAGGCCATGTAGGAAAAGCAGCTCTCTCTACACAGGATGTCGATGTAGGAAAAGCAGCTCTCTGTACCCAGGATGTCCATGTAGGAAAAGCAGCTCTCTGTACCCAGGATGTCCATGTATGGAAAGCAGCTCTCTGCACACAGGATGTCCATGTATGAAAAGCAGCTCTCTATACCCGGGATGTCCATGTATGAAAAACAGCTCTCTGTACCCAGGATGTCCATGTAGGAAAAGCAGCTCTCTGTACCCAGGATGTCCATGTATGAAAAGCAGCTCTCTATACCCGGGATGTCCATGTATGAAAAACAGCTCTCTGTACCCAGGAGGTCGATGTTGGAAAAGCAGCTCTCTGTAGCCAGGATGTCCATGTATGAAAAGCAGCTCTCTGCACCCGGGATGTCCATGTATGAAAAGCAGCTCTCTTTCCCCAGGATGTCCATGCATGAAAAGCAGCTCTCTGTACCCAGGATGTCCATGCATGAAAAGCAGCTCTCTGTACCCAGGATGTCCATGTATGAAAAGCAGCCCTCTGCACCCGGGATGTCCATGTATGAAAAGCAGCTCTCTGTACCCCGGATATCCATATATGAAAAGCAGCTCTGTGTACCCAGGATGTCCATGTATGAAAAGCAGCTCTCCCTACCCAGGATGTCGAAGTATGAAAAGCAGCTCTCTGTACCCAGGATGTCCATGTGTGAAAAGCAGCTCTCTGTACCCAAGATGTCCATGTATGAAAAGCAGCTCTCTGCACCCAAGATGTCCATTTATGAAAAGCAGCTCTCTGTACCCAAGATGTCCATGTATGAAAAGCAGCTCTCTGTACCCAGGATGTCCATGTATGAAAAGCAGATCTCTGTATCCAGGATGTCCATGTAGGAAAGGCAGCTCTATGTACCCAGGATGTCCATGTATGAAAAGCAGCTCTCTGTACCCAGGATGTCCATGTATGAAAAGCAGCTCTCTGGAACCAAGATGTCCATGTATGAAAAGCAGCTCTCTGTACCCAGGATGTCCATGTATGAAAAGCAGCTCTCTGTACCCAAGATGTCCATGTCGGAAAAGCAGCTCGCTCTACCCAGGATGTCGATGTCGGAAAAGCAGCTCTCTGTACCCAGGATGTCCAAGTATGGAAAGCATCTCCCTGTACCCAAGAAGTCCATGTAGGAAAAGCAGCTCTCTCTACAAAGGATGTTGATGTAGGAAAAGCAGCTCTCTGTACCCAGGATGCCCATTTAGAAAAGCAGCTCTCTGTACCCAGGATGTCCATGTATGGAAAGCAGCTCTCTGTACCCAGGATGTCCATGTAGGAAAAGCTGCTCTCTGTACCCAAGATGTCCATGTATGAAAAGCAGCTCTCTCCACCCAGGATGTCGAAGTATGAAAAGCAGCTCTCTGTACCCAGGATGTCCATGTATGAAAAGCAGCTCTCTGTACCCGGGATGTCCATGTATGAAAAGCAGCTCTCTGTACCCAAGATGTCCACGTATGAAAAGCAGCTCTCTGTACCCAAGATGTCCATGCATGAAAAGCAGCTCTCTGGAACCAAGATGTCCATGTATGATAAGCAGCTCTCTGTACCCAGGATGTCCATGTGGGAAAAGCAGCTCTCTGTACCCAGGATGGCCATGTATGAAAACCAACGCTCTGTAGACAGGATGTCCATCTATGAAAAGCAGCACTCTGTAACCAGGATGTCCATGTCTGAAAAACAGCTCTCTGTACCCAGGATGTCCATGTAGGAAAAGCAGCTCTCTGTACCCAGGATGTCCATGCATGAAAAGCAGCTCTCTATACCCGGGATGTCCATGTATGAAAAACAGCTCTCTATACCCGGGATGTCCATGTATGTAAAACAGCTCTCTGTACCCAGGATGTCGATGTTGGAAAAGCAGCTCTCTGTAGCCAGGATGTCCATGTATGAAAAGCAGCTCTCTTTCCCCAGGATGTCCATGCATGAAAAGCAGCTCTCTGTACCCAGGATGTCCATGCATGAAAAGCAGCTCTCTGTACCCAGGATGTCCATGTATGAAAAGCAGCTCTCTGCACCCGGGATGTCCATGTATGAAAAGCAGCTCTCTGGACCCCGGATGTCCATATATGAAAAGCAGCTCTGTGTACCCAGGATGTCCATGTATGAAAAGCAGCTCTCCCTACCCAGGATGTCGAAGTATGAAAAGCAGCTCTCTGTACCCAGGATGTCCATGTGTGAAAAGCAGCTCTTTGTACCCAAGATGTCCATGTATGAAAAGCAGCTCTCTGTACCCAAGATGTCCATTTATGAAAAGCAGCTCTCTGTACCCAAGATGTCCATGTATGAAAAGCAGCTCTCTGTACCCAGGATGTCCATGTATGAAAAGCAGATCTCTGTATCCAGGATGTCCATGTAGGAAAAGCAGCTCTCTGTACCCAGGATGTCCATGTATGAAAAGCAGCTCTCTGGAACCAAGATGTCCATGTATGAAAAGCAGCTCTCTGTACCCAGGATGTCCATGTAAGAAAAGCAGCTCTCTGTACCCAAGATGTCCATGTAGGAAAAGCAGCTCGCTCTACCCAGGATGTCGATGTCGGAAAAGCAGCTCTCTGTACCCAGGATGTCCAAGTATGGAAAGCATCTCCCTGTACCCAAGAAGTCCATGTAGGAAAAGCAGCTCTCTCCACAAAGGATGTTGATGTAGGAAAAGCAGCTCTCTGTACCCAGGATGCCCATTTAGAAAAGCAGCTCTCTGTACCCAGGATGTCCATGTATGGAAAGCAGCTCTCTGTACCCAGGATGTCCACGTAGGAAAAGCTGCTCTCTGTACCCAGGATGTCCATGTATGAAAAGCAGCTCTCTGTACCCAAGATGTCCATGTATGAAAAGCAGCTCTCTGTACCCGGGATGTCCATGTATGAAAAGCAGCTCTCTGTACCCAAGATGTCCACGTATGAAAAGCAGCGGTCTGTACCCAAGATGTCCATGCATGAAAAGCAGCTCTCTGGAACCAAGATGGCCATGTATGAAAACCAACGCTCTGTAGCCAGGATGTCCATGTATGAAAAGCAGAACTCTGTAACCAGGATGTCCATGTCTGAAAAGCAGCTCTCTGCACCCAACATGTCCATGCAGAAAAAGCAGCTCTCTGTACCCAGGATGTCCATGTATGAAAATCAGCTCTCTGTACACAATATGTCCATGTATGAAAAGCAGCTCTCTGTACCCGGGATGTCCATGTAGGAAAAGCAGCTCTCTCTCCCCAGGATTTCGATGTTGGAATCGCAGCTCTCTGTACCCAGGATGTCCATGTAGGAAAAGAAGCTCTCTGTACCCGGGATGTCCATGTAGGGAAAGCAGCTCTCTGTACCCGGGATGTCCATGAATGAAAAGCAGCTCTCTGTACCCGGGATCTCCATGTATGAAAAGCAGCTCTCTGTACCCAGGATGTCCATGTATGAAAAGCAGCTCTCTATACCCGGGATGTCCATGTATGAAAAACAGCTCTCTGTACCCTGGATGTCCATGTGGGAAAAGCAGCTCTCTGTACCCAGGATGTCCATGCATTAAAAGCAGCTCTCTATACCCGGGATGTCCATGTATGAAAAACAGCTCTCTGTACCCAGGATGTCCATGTAGGAAAAGCAGCTCTCTGTACCCAGGATGTCCATGTATGAAAAGCAGCTCTCAATACCCGGGATGTCCATGTATGAAAAGCAGCTCTCTGTACCCAGGATGTCCATGTATGAAAAGCAGCTCTCTGTACCCAAGATGTCCATGTTTGAAAAACAGCTCTCTGTACCCAGGATGTCCATGTAGGCAAAGCAGCTCTCTGTACCCAGGATGTCCAAGTATGAAAAGCAGCTCTCTATACCCGGGATGTCCATGTATGAAAAGCAGCTCTCTGCACCCGGGATGTCCATGTATGAAAAGCAGCTCTCTGTCCCCAGGATGTCCATGTATGAAAAGCAGCTCTCTGTACCCAAGATGTCCACGTTTGAAAAACAGCTCTCTGTACCATGATGTCCATGCAGGAAAAGCAGCTCTCTGTACCCAGGATGTCCATGTATGAAAAGCAGCTCTCTATACCCGGGATGTCCATGTATGAAAAACATGTCTCTGTACCCAGGATGTCGATGTCGGAAAAGCAGCTCTCTGTACCCAGGATGTCCAAGTATGAAAAACAGCTCTCTGTACCCGGGATGTCCATGTATGAAAAGCAGCTCTCTGCACCCGGGATGTCCATGTATGAAAAGCAGCTCTCTGTACACATGATGTCCATGTATGAAAAGCAGATCTCTGTACCCAGGATGTCCATGTATGAAAAGCAGCTCTCAGTACCCAAGATGTCCATTTAGGAAACACAGCTATCTCTACCCAGGATGTCCATGTATGAAAAGCAACTCTCTGTACCCAGAATGTCCATGTATGGAAAGCAGCTCTCTGTACCCAGGATTTCCATTCAGGAAACACAGCTTTCTCTATCCAGGATGTCCATGTATGAAAAGCAACTCTCTGTACCCAGGATGTCCATGTATGAAAAGCAGCTCTCTCTACCCAGGATGTCGAAGTATGAAAAGCAGCTCTCTGTACCCAGGATGTCCATATATGAAAAGCAGCTCTCTGTACCCAAGATGTCCATGTATGAAAAGCAGCTCTCTGTACCCGGGATGTCCATGTATGAAAAGCAGCTCTCTGTACCCAAGATGTCCACGTATGAAAAGCAGCTCTCTGTACCCAAGATGTCCATGCAAGAAAAGCAGCTCTCTGGAACCAAGATGTCCATGTATGATAAGCAGCTCTCTGTACCCAGGATGTCCATGTGGGAAAAGCAGCTCTCTGTACCCAGGATGGCCATGTATGAAAACCAACGCTCTGTCGCCAGGATGTCCATGTCTGAAAAGCAGCACTCTGTAACCAGGATGTCCATGTCTGAAAAGCAGCTCTCTGCACCCAACATGTCCATGCAGAAAAAGCAGCTCTCTGTCCCCAGGATGTCCATGCATGAAAATCAGCTCTCTCTACACAATATGTCCATGTATGAAAAGCAGCTCTCTGTACCCGGGATGTCCATGTAGGAAAAGCAGCTCTCTCTCCCCAGGATTTCGATGTTGGAAACGCAGCTCTCTGCACCCAGGATGTCCATGTAGGAAAAGAAGCTCTCTGTACCCGGGATGTCCATGTAGGGAAAGCAGCTCTCTGTACCCGGGATGTCCATGAATGAAAAGCAGCTCTCTGTACCCGGGATCTCCATGTATGAAAAGCAGCTCTCTGTACCCAGGATGTCCATGTATGAAAAGCAGCTCTCTATACCCGGGATGTCCATGTATGAAAAACAGCTCTCTGTACCCTGGATGTCCATGTGGGAAAAGCAGCTCTCTGTACCCAGGATGTCCATGCATGAAAAGCAGCTCTCTGTACCCAGGATGTCCATGAAGGAAAAGCAGCTCTCTGTACCCAGGATGTCCATGTATGAAAAGCAGCTCTCTATACCCGGGATGTCCATGTATGAAAAGCAGCTCTCTGTACCCAGGATGTCCATGTATGAAAAGCAGCTATCTGTACCCAAGATGTCCATGTTTGAAAAACAGCTCTCTGTACCCAGGATGTCCATGTAGGAAAAGCAGCTCTCTGTACCCAGGATGTCCAAGTATGAAAAGCAGCTCTCTATACCCGGGATGTCCATGTATGAAAAGCAGCTCTCTGCACCCGGGATGTCCATGTATGAAAAGCAGCTCTCTGTCCCCAGGATGTCCATGTATGAAAAGCAGCTCTCTGTACCCAAGATGTCCATGTTTGAAAAACAGCTCTCTGTACCCAGGATGTCCATGCAGGAAAAGCAGCTCTCTGTACCCAGGATGTCCATGTATGAAAAGCAGCTCTCTATACCTGGGATGTCCATGTATGAAAAACATGTCTCTGTACCCAGGATGTCGATGTCGGAAAAGCAGCTCTCTGTACCCAGGATGTCCAATTATGAAAAACAGCTCTCTGTACCCGGGATGTCCATGTATGAAAAGCAGCTCTCTGCACCCGGGATGTCCATGTATGAAAAGCAGCTCTCTGTACCCAAGATGTCCATGTATGAAAAGCAGCTCTCTGTACCCAGGATGTCCATGTATGAAAAGCAGCTCTCAGTACCCAAGATGTCCATTTAGGAAACACAGCTATCTCTACCCAGGATGTCCATGTATGAAAAGCAGCTCTCTGTACCCAGAATGTCCATGTATGGAAAGCAGCTCTCTGTACCCAGGATGTCCATTCAGGAAACACAGCTATCTCTATCCAGGATGTCCATGTATGAAAAGCAACTCTCTGTACCCAGAATGTCCATGTATGGAAAGCAGCTCTCTGTACCCAGGATGTCCATTTAGGAAACACAGCTATCTCTACCCAGGATGTCCATGTATGAAAAGCAACTCTCTGTACCCAGGATGTCCATCTATGAAAAGCAGCTCTCTGTACCCAGGATGTCCATGGATGAAAAGCAGGTATCTGTCCCCAGGATGTCCATGTATGAAAAGCAGCTCTCTGTACCCAGGATCTCCATGTGGGAAAAGCAGCTCTCTGTACCCAGGATGTCCATGTATGAAAAGCAGCTCTCTGTACCCGGGATGTCCATGTATGAAAAGCAGCTCTCTGTAGCCAGGATGTCCATGTATGAAAAGCAGCTCTCTGCACCCGGGATGTCCATGTATGAAAAGCAGCTCTCTTTCCCCAGGATGTCCATGCATGAAAAGCAGCTCTCTGTACCCAGGATGTCCATGCATGAAAAGCAGCTCTCTGTACCCAGGATGTCCATGTATGAAAAGCAGCTCTCTGCACCCGGGATGTCCATGTATGAAAAGCAGCTCTCTGTACCCCGGATGTCCATATATGAAAAGCAGCTCTGTGTACCCAAGATGTCCATGTATGAAAAGCAGCTCTCTGTACCCAAGATGTCCATTTATAAAAAGCAGCTCTCTGTACCCAAGATGTCCATGTATGAAAAGCAGCTCTCTGTACCCAGGATGTCCATGTATGAAAAGCAGATCTCTGTATCCAGGATGTCCATGTAGGGAAAGCAGCTCTCTGTACCCAGGATGTCCATGTATGAAAAGCAGCTCTCTGGAACCAAGATGTCCATGTATGAAAAGCAGCTCTCTGTACCCAGGATGTCCATGTATGAAAAGCAGCTCTCTGTACCCAAGATGTCCATGTAGGAAAAGCAGCTCGCTCTACCCAGGATGTCGATGTCGGAAAAGCAGCTCTCTGTACCCAGGATGTCCAAGTATGGAAAGCATCTCCCTGTACCCAAGAAGTCCATGTGGGAAAAGCAGCTCTCTCTACACAGGATGTTGATGTAGGAAAAGCAGCTCTCTGTACCCAGGATGCCCATTTAGAAAAGCAGCTCTCTGTACCCAGGATGTCCATGTATGGAAAGCAGCTCTCTGTACCCAGGATGTCCATGTCGGAAAAGCTGCTCTCTGTACCCAGGATGTCCATGTATGAAAAGCAGCTCTCTCTACCCAGGATGTCGAAGTATGAAAAGCAGCTCTCTGTACCCAGGATGTCCATGAGTGAAAAGCAGCTCTCAGTACCCAAGATGTCCATTTAGGAAACACAGCTATCTCTACCCAGGATGTCCATGTATGAAAAGCAGCTCTCTGTACCCAGAATATCCATGTATGGAAAGCAGCTCTCTGTACCCAGGATGTCCATTCAGGAAACACAGCTATCTCTATCCAGGATGTCCATGTATGAAAAGCAACTCTCTGTACCCAGAATGTCCATGTATGGAAAGCAGCTCTCTGTACCCAGGATGTCCATTTAGGAAACACAGCTATCTCTATCCAGGATGTCCATGTATGAAAAGCAACTCTCTGTACCCAGGATGTCCATCTATGAAAAGCAGCTCTCTGTACCCAGGATGTCCATGGATGAAAAGCAGGTCTCTGTCCCCAGGATGTCCATGTATGAAAAGCAGCTCTCTGTACCCAGGATCTCCATGTGGGAAAAGCAGCTCTCTGTACCCAGGATGTCCATGTATGAAAAGCAGCTCTCTGTACCCGGGATGTCCATGTATGAAAAGCAGCTCTCTGTAGCCAGGATGTCCATGTATGAAAAGCAGCTCTCTGCACCCGGGATGTCCATGTATGAAAAGCAGCTCTCTTTCCCCAGGATGTCCATGCATGAAAAGCAGCTCTCTGTACCCAGGATGTCCATGCATGAAAAGCAGCTCTCTGTACCCAGGATGTCCATGTATGAAAAGCAGCTCTCTGCACCCGGGATGTCCATGTATGAAAAGCAGCTCTCTGTCCCCCGGATGTCCATATATGAAAAGCAGCTCTGTGTACCCAAGATGTCCATGTATGAAAAGCAGCTCTCTGTACCCAAGATGTCCATTTATAAAAAGCAGCTCTCTGTACCCAAGATGTCCATGTATGAAAAGCAGCTCGCTGTACCCAGGATGTCCATGTATGAAAAGCAGATCTCTGTATCCAGGATGTCCATGTAGGGAAAGCAGCTCTCTGTACCCAGGATGTCCATGTATGAAAAGCAGCTCTCTGGAGCCAAGATGTCCATGTATGAAAAGCAGCTCTCTGTACCCAGGATGTCCAAGTATGAAAAGCAGCTCTCTGTACCCAAGATGTCCATGTAGGAAAAGCAGCTCGCTCTACCCAGGATGTCGATGTCGGAAAAGCAGCTCTCTGTACCCAGGATGTCCAAGTATGGAAAGCATCTCCCTGTACCCAAGAAGTCCATGTGGGAAAAGCAGCTCTCTCTGCACAGGATGTTGATGTAGGAAAAGCAGCTCTCTGTACCCAGGATGCCCATTTAGAAAAGCAGCTCTCTGTACGCAGGATGTCCATGTATGGAAAGCAGCTCTCTGTACCCAGGATGTCGAAGTATGAAAAGCAGCTCTCTGTACCCAGGATGTCCATGAGTGAAAAGCAGCTCTCTGTACCCAAGATGTCCATGTATGAAAAGCAGCTCTCTGTACCCAAGATGTCCATGTATGAAAAGCAGCTCTCTGTACCCGGGATGTCCATGTATGAAAAGCAGCTCTCTGTACCCAAGATGTCCACGTATGAAAAGCAGCTCTCTGTACCCAAGATGTCCATGTATGATAAGCAGCTCTCTGTACCCAGGATGTCCATGTGGGAAAAGCAGCTCTCTGTACCCAGGATGGCCATGTATGAAAACCAACGCTCTGTAGCCAGGATGTCCATGGATGAAAAGCAGCACTCTGTAACCAGGATGTCCATGTCTGAAAAGCAGCTCTCTGCACCCAACATGTCCATGTAGAAAAAGCAGCTCTCTGTACCCAGGATGTCCATGCATGAAAATCAGCTCTCTGTACACAATATGTCTATGTATGAAAAGCAGCTCTCTGTACCCGGGATGTCCATGTAGGAAAAGCAGCTCTCTCTCCCCAGGATTTCGATGTTGGAAACGCAGCTCTCTGTACCCAGGATGTCCATGTAGGAAAAGAAGCTTTCTGTACCCGGGATGTCCATGTAGGGAAAGCAGCTCTCTGTACCCGGGATGTCCATGAATGAAAAGCAGCTCTCTGTACCCGGGATCTCCATGGATGAAAAGCAGCTCTCTGTACCCAGGATGTCCATGTATGAAAAGCAGCTCTCTATACCCGGGATGTCCATGTATGAAAAACAGCTCTCTGTACCCTGGATGTCCATGTGGGAAAAGCAGCTCTCTGTACCCAGGATGTCCATGCATGAAAAGCAGCTCTCTATCCCCGGGATGTCCATGTATGAAAAACAGCTCTCTGTACCCAGGATGTCCATGCAGGAAAAGCAGCTCTCTGTACCCAGGATGTCCATGTATGAAAAGCAGCTCTCTATACCCGGGCTTTCCATGTTTGAAAAACAGCTCTCTGTACCTAGGATGTCCATGTATGAAAAGCAGCTCTCTGTACCCAAGATGTCCATGTTTGAAAAACAGCTCTCTGTACCCAGGATGTCCATGTAGGAAAAGCAGCTCTCTGTACCCAGGATGTCCATGTAGAAAAAGCAGCTCTCTATACCCGGGATGTCCATGTATGAAAAGCAGCTCTCTGCACCCGGGATGTCCATGTATGAAAAGCAGCTCTCTGTCCCCAGGATGTCCATGTATGAAAAGCAGCTCTCTGTACCCAAGATGTCCACGTTTGAAAAACAGCTCTCTGTACCCAGGATGTCCATGCAGGAAAAGCAGCACTCTGGACCCAGGATGTCCATGTATGAAAAGCAGCTCTCTATACCCGGGATGTCCATGTATGACAAACAGCTCTCTGTACCCAGGATGTCGATGTCGGAAAAGCAGCTCTCTGTACCCAGGATGTCCATGCATGAAAAGCAGCTCTCTGTACCCGGGATGTCCATGTATGAAAAGCAGCTCTCTGCACCCGGGATGTCCATGTATGAAAAGCAGCTCTCTGCACCCGGGATGTCCATGTATGAAAAGCAGCTCTCTGTACCCAAGATGTCCATGTATGAAAAGCAGCTCTCTGTACCCAGGATGTCCATGTATGAAAAGCAGCTGACTGTACCCAGGATGTCAATTTAGGAAACACAGCTATCTCTACCCAGGATGTCCATGTATGAAAAGCAACTCTCCGTACCCAGGATGTCCATTTAGGAAACACAGCTATCTCTACCCAGGATGTCCATGTATGAAAAGCAGCTCTCTGTACCCAAGATGTCCATGTATGAAAAGCAGCTCTCTGTACCCAGGATGTCCATGTATGAAAAGCAGCTCTCTGTACCCAGGATGTCCATTTAGGAAACACAGCTACCTCTACCCAGGATGTCCATGTATGAAAAGCAACTCCCCGTACCCAAGATGTCCATTGAGGAAACACAGCTATCTCTATCCAGGATGTCCATGTATGAAAAGCAACTCTCTGTACCCAGAATGTCCATGTATTGAAAGCAGCTCTCTGTACCCATGATGTCCATGTATGAAAAGCAGCTCTCTGTACCCGGGATGTCCATGTATGAAAAGCAGCTCTCTGTACCCAGGATGTCCATGTATGAAAAGCAGCTCTCTGTACCCAAGATGTCCATGTATGAAAAGCAGCTGTCTGTACCCAGGATGTCCATGTATGGAAAGCAGCTCTCTGTACCCAAGATGTCCATGTATGAAAAGCAGCTGTCTGTACCCAGGATGTCAATGTATGAAAAGCAACTCTCTGTACCCAGGATGTCCATGTATGAAAAGCAGCTCTCTGTACCCAAGATGTCCATGTATGAAAAGCAGCTCTCTGTACCCAGGATGTCAAGTATGGAAAGCATCTCCCTGTACCCAAGAAGTCCATGTCGGAAAAGCAGCTCTCTCTACACAGGATGTTGATGTAGGAAAAGAAGCTCTCTGTCCCCAGGATGTCCATGAATGAAAAGCAGCTCTCTGTTCCTAAGATGTCCATGTATGAAAAACAGCTCTCTCTACCCAGGATGTCGATGTATGAAAAGCAGCTGTCTGTACCCAGGATGTCCATGTATGGAAAGCAGCTCTCTGTACCCAAGATGGCCATGTATGAAAAGCAACTCTCTGTACCCAGGATGTCCATGTATGAAAAGCAGCTCTCTGTACCCGGGATTTCCATGTATGAAAAGCAGCTCTCTGTACCCAGGATGTCCATGTATGAAAAGCAGCTCTCTGTACCCAGGATGTCCATGTATGAAAAGCAGCTCTCTGTACCCGGGGTGTCCATGTATGAAAAGCACCTCTCTGTACCCGGGATTTCCATGAAGGAAAAGCAGCTCTCTGTACCCAGGATGTCTATGTATGAAAAACAGCTCTCGATACCCGGGGTGTCCATGCATGAAAAGCAGCTGTCTGTACCCAGGATGTCCATGTATGAAAAGCAACTCTCTGTACCCAGGATGTCTATGTATGAAAAGCAGCTCTCTATATCCGGGGTGTCCATGCATGAAAAGCAGCTCTCTGTACCCGGGATTTCCATGTATGAAAAGCAGCTCTCTGTACCCAGGATGTCCATGTATGAAAAGCAGCTCTCTGTACCCAGGATGTCCATGCATGAAAAGCAGCTCTCTGTACCCAGGATGTCGATGTATGAATAGCAGCTCTCTGTACCCAGGAGGTCCATGTAGGAAAAGCAGCTCTCTGTACCCAGGAGGTCCATGTTGGAAAAGCAGCTCTCTGTACCCTGGAAGTCCATGTAGGAAAATCAGTTCTCTGTACCCAGGATGTCCATGCATGAAAAGCAGCTCTCTGTACCCGGGATGTCCATGCATGAAAAGCAGCTCGCTGTACCCTGGAAGTCCATGCAGGAAAAGCAGCTCTCTGTACCCCGGATGTCCATGCATGAAAAGCAGCTCTCTGTACCCTGGACGTCCATGTAGGAAAAGCAGCTCTCTGTACCTGCGATGTCCAAGCAGGAAAAGCAGCTCTCTGTAACTGGGATGTCCATGTGGGAAAATCAGTTCTCTGTACCCAGGATGTCCATGCATGAAAAGCAGCTCTCTGTACCCGGGATGTCCATTTATGAAAAGCAGCTCTCTGTACCCGGGATGTCCATCAATGAAAAGCAGCTCTCTGTACCCGGGATGTCCTTGTATGAAAAGCAGCTCTCTTTAC